>NC_072735.1:10179063-10497241 GCF_026930045.1 Uloborus diversus
TTTGAATATAAAACATTGCTTTAGTTTTTAGCACCTTAATTTTGAAAATTTTACCAGGGAAGAGCCTCAGGACCTTCTTCCCGTAAAATCTTCAACGTTTGTCTGAATTGCGTTTTTGAAACTTCAATTTCGAAAACTTGCAGGGGGAGGAGGAATTGATTTCGACCAAAAAAAAAAAAATCAATCGGCTCCATCCCTTACCCTAACGTCGATAAATATGGCCTACAATCGCGTTTTTAAAGCTTCAATTTCTAGAAAGTTTCGCTGAGATCCCTGTATATTTTGTTGACCTAACATCAGCGAACAAAGTCTGAAATTGCATTTTTAAACCCACTAGTTTCAAAATTTTTCTGGGGGAGAACCCCTGGACCCCCCTTTCCTATCAGATCATTTTCTTCCCTTTTCGACATGCAACCTCTCCCCTCCCCCTAAAAAGAATTTTCTGGTGCGCCACTGAAATAGAATGTCTCTTGCATTATTTTAATTAGATGGCAGAATATAAATCAAATAAATTTCTCTTTAAGGAAAAGTTTGCCCCCCCCCCCCCACTTCAGTGGCGAAATTACGCTAGTGGTTGTATACTTTTGCAAAGTTAAAAAAAAAAAAATGATTAACCCAAATCCGATGGAAACATATCCCGAGTCCTGTATCAGACTCTGAGACTAGGACGCCTCGTCCACCTCCGATTTTTTGCTTCTGGGAAAAAGAATCAGTCTGTGAGTATCCGAATTACATTCATAAAAAATTTAATTTTTAATTAGATCTTCGCCGCATTTACAAGTGAAGTTATAATAGTTTATTTCTGCATACAAGATGCATGTGTCGAATGAAATGAACCTTCTTTACGGAGATATCAGCACATAAAATCTAAACAAGTGCAGTGACCGTCGTAAGAAAGTATTATCTTAATGTTTATTTTATTATAATTAATATGCAATAACTTTTTAGTTACATCAATTAGTTAATGTTAACCACAACTTTTATGCTAAACAATCCTTCACTTCAGGCCCAGATCTATAACTTTCGAATTCGACTACAAATCTTAACAAGCATGTACGGCCCAAAGCAGAATACTACTAAATTTGCGACGCATACGTCGCAGAACAGATGCCTGTGCTGCAGAAGAATTATTCTGTTCAAATGTGGGAGGAAAACTCAAATAAATTTTCTGCAGAAACTACAGATGTTCTACAAATATCTTCCAACTCAAGATAGAACTTATCACACATCATGGAGATTTCTTTAAATTAGAAGAAAATCTAAAATTCTCGCAAATTACGATAATTCTGCGGAAAGCTCGCGAAAAATGTTGATTTCGATAAGTCATCTGCAGGACTTTAGATTTACTCTGAACCTAAAAGAAATCTGCAGAATTTGTGCAAAATTCTATCTTGAGTTGGAAGATATTTGTAGAAAATCTGCAGTTTCTGCAAAAATTTCATATTCTAAATCTGAACAGATTCTGATTTTTCTAACGTTTTTGGTTCCCCAGTTCCTTTTTTTTTTCCAATCGATCCCCAAAAGCACTTTGTGCTCTCCTACTACAAGGTACAGTAAAACCTGTTAAGTTGACCACCTGCCTAGGTTGACCGCTTTCGTCGGTCAACCTAGTAAGACAACGGAAATTAGTCGGTCAATGGAATTAGTCCTATCTTATATAATGAAGGAAAACCTCTGTAACTTGACCACTAATGTACACCAAATTTGGTTTGGAGTACTGTAAAAAAACCTTTGTAAGTTGACCACTTGGTTTATTTTTTTGAACTTAATCAAGCAAATTATTATTATTATTTTTTTAAATATAGTTTTCCAAGAATAATTTTAATGCTTTGATGCCAGACCATCCATTTACCAACAAAATAAAAGAGCAGCATAAAGCTTATGCTGCTCTTTATTGACCAAACTTGTTTTTCATTTGTTGTTCTATTTGAGATAGCCTTTTGTACTCTCTGATCAATGAAACAGGTATCAGTAGAAAAGTACAAAGTCTTTTCTTCCAATTGCAATATTTTGTGGCAACACTGGAATTATGCTGAAGTGTTAAGTTACTTATTTCTGGTGCAAGGGGTTAAGAGATAGGACATTTTCATTTTCGACTGCCTTTATGAACTAGGAGAGTCCAGCTGGTTTCTCTTTGTATTATAAGTTTTACATATAATGGCTTCAAAAAGAAAGTTAGTTGAACTTGAGATTGATAAAAAGTACGAAATATTAAATTTAATTGAAAAGGGAGAAAACCAGAGAAAATTAGCTGACACATATGGAATTTCTAAAACAACGTCTAAAATAATAAAAAACGAGGGAAAAAAATGTATTTGAATAACATTTTAAATTATTGTTTCAAAGTAATGTTAAACAATAAAAGCGAGTTGAACAGAAAGAGTGTCAATTAGTCAAAAAATGAACACATGGTGCAAGAAATGACAAAAAAAAAAAAAAAAAAAATTGAATTTTGTCATCTTGAATTCAAATTATGTTTTTCGCAATCACGAGTGTGTGTGTGTGTGTGGGGGGGGGGGGTATGTTTATGTGTGTAGGCATGTGTGTTTGTGTCTGTGTGCAGTCATGAGTGTGTGGGTAGTTGTGTGTATGAGTGTTTGTGTGCGTGGGGGCGGGGTATGTGTACGTGTGTGTAAGCATATGTGTTTGTGTCTGTGTGCAGGCATGAATGTGTGGGCAGTTGTGTGTATTTGTATGTGTCTGTATGCATGCGTGTGTGTATGGTGGTGTTTGTGTATGTGTGTGTATGGTGGTGTTTGTGTATGTGTGTGTATGCGTTTGTGTGTGCGTGTGTGTTGGTGCATGTATGTATGCGTGTGTGTGTAGGATATGGACGCAACCTGGAGACAGTTTTCGCTAGAGGAGCAGCATCGTGAGGGCCGGCCGACGCGACGGGTGGTGCTGGCAGAGGGTGGCGCCGCCCCGATGGGAAAAATGATAGCACGCCAAAAACAGTCAAATGAAAGCAATAAGCAATCGTGATTGCTCAAAAATCATTATCGCCCTTTAAGTTGGCCACCAAAGTGCCGCACCACAAGTGGTCAACTTACACAGGTTTCACTGTATGTGCAAGGGTGATTCCTGATGATGCACACGGAGGACAGCGAACGAAATGGAAACCTGTTGAAGTGTCCTGCAAATTTGTTCAGACCTGCAAAACCTATGGCCAGGATTTCTTGAACTCTTATTTCAATAGAAACGAGACCTGGGTCCAGGGCCATAACCAGACTTTTGTTTCGGGGAAGTTATCAAACATATTTTTCATAAAATCTATATAATTAATTACATTTGATTTGATTGTATATTGTATTGATTTTTGTTGCAATTTTAACCAAATGAAAAATACGATGTATTTATCTAATGATAAAATAATCTAATGTGTACAGTGCATAACCTTTGTACCCCTATTAATTGATGTGTTTTTGATAACTCAAAAGAATAGATACGCACACCAGGGCCGGATTCAGGGGAGGGCAGGCGGGGCTACTGCCCCGGGGCCTCCATAACAAAGGGGCCCCCACAGTAAAATTTTTAAAAAATATCCTAACTTTCACGGGTCGAAAATATCGGATATATTAATACATATATATATATATATCAAAATATTCGGATATATATCAAAGTATCGGATATTTTCGAAAATATGATGATCTTTTCGAACCCTAATTAGGGGCCTCCACACTTCCGAATCCGGCCCTGCGCACACTTACATATCAGCACATTCAAATTAACGCTTCTTAAAGTAATATGTTTTCACAATAATTAAATAGGTTAAATACAGATCTTAGACGCTTCAAATTAAAAAAAAAAGATTTTAAATGTTTTTGTAAGAAACGGGGTTTGCAGTAACTACAAATAAAATAAAGGAATAAAAAAAATACTGTAGATAGTACAACTTTTCAATAAAAATATCATTTCTCAAATGAAATAGAAGAAAAAAATGAAAAGAATTTAAAAAAAATGAAGTGCAGTAAAACCTGTAAAGTTGACCATCTTTGTAAGTTGACCACCTGTCTATGTTGACCGCTTTTGTCAGGAACGGAATTAGTCCTATCTCATATAATGAAGGAAAACCTCCGTAACTTGACCACCTGTCTATCTTGACCACTAATGTACGCCAAATTTGGTTTGGAGTATTGTAAAAAGCCCTTTGTAAGTTGACCACTTGGTTTATTTTTTTTAACTTTCTTCAGCAAATTATTTTATTTTATTTATTTAATATTATTATTATTATTATTATTTTTTTTTTGATAGCTTTCTAAAAATGTTTTTAATGCTTTGATGACAGACTAGCATTTTACTAACTAAACAGCAGCATAAAGCTTATGCTGCTCTTTATTCTCCAAACTTGTTTTTCATTTGTTGTTCTATTTGAGATAGCTTTTTGTACTCTGTTCAATGAAAATAGGTGTCAGTAGAAAAGTTCAAAGTCTTTTCTTTCAGTTGCAATATGTTGTGGCAACACAGGAATTGTGCTAAAAAGAGCAGGCCCGTATCTATACATTTTGGGCCACCCTGGCAACAAAATATGTAGGGCCCCTCCCTAGTGGCCAGCAGTGTCAATTTGTAAAGTGAATAAGCTGATTTTTTTCTTCAATTTCTAGGGCCGTTAGCCCCTTTAAGGACACGGGCCCCTCGCACTGAGGGTACGCAGATCGGGGCCTGCTAATGAGTAAAGTTACATGTTTCTGGTGCAAGAGATTAAGAGATAGGACATTTTAATTTTGCCTTTATGAACTGGGAGAGTCGCGCTTATTGCTCTTTGTGCTATAAGTTGTACAAAAAAGGCTTGAAAAAGAAAGTTAGTTGAACTTGAGATTAATAAAAAGTATGCAATATTATATTAAAATTAATTGAAAATGGAGAAAGCCAGAGAAAATTAGCCGGCACATATGGAATTGCTAAAAACTAGTGTCTAATCTAGTTAAAAACAAACAAACAAAAAAAAAAAAATATTTGATTAGTATTTTTAATTATGGTTTCACTTTCAATAATGTTAAACAATGAAAGTGAGTTGAATAGAAAGAATAAGGGTCAGTTACTCAAAAAATGAATATATTGTACAAGAAATGACAAAAAATAAAAAAATCATTACCGCCCTTTATAAGTTGACCACCAAAGTACTGCACCTCGAGTGGTCAACTTACACAGGTTTCACTGTATTTTCTTTTTTTCAGCAAAAAAGTATGATGAAAAGCACTTTTTGAAATGCTTTTGAAAAGTTTCGGAGGGGGGGGGGGGGTTTGAACCCTAAGAACCCTCCCCTTGCATAAGGCCCTGCCTGGGTCCACAATGCAACAATGGACATGAAAGAACAATCCTGTCCTTGGAAACATCCAAGGCTTGTCGAAGCCACGGATTTCAAACAAACAATGGCAAAGTGATGGTGAGCGTCATTTGGGTCAGAAAGGGGTAATTGTTGGGCGAGTTCATGCCTAACGATACAACAATGCATATGCTAGAGTAAGGTGTTGAAGAACCTTTGCCGTGCGATTCAAAACAAGAGGAGAGGCAGGCTCACAAAGAGAGTATGTCTCCATCAGGACAACGCTTGTTCACACAATGCACAGACTTAGCCCCAAATGACTACCATCTCTTCTCTGGGTTGAAAAAACTTCTGAGTGAGACATTTTTCAGGACTGGAAAGGAGCTGAGAAAAAAGGTTTTGGCACGGAGGAAGAGTTCCACAATTCAAGCTTAAGCAAGATGATACACCACATGCAAATATGCATTGATCTCAATGAAAATCATATTGAGAAATAGGGGAAAGTCTAAGCTTTCCAACAATGTGTTATTCAATGCCAATAAACATATTTTTCATTGTGAAAAATAGATTTATATTTTTCATTGTGAAAAATAGATTTCCTAGCATTGAACAGTAAACCTTATTCTATGGACAACCCTCATATTTTGCCAATTATGCTGAAAAAAATGCGACACATGTTTCTTTGAACTTGTAAGAACTAATATCTGTATCTCAGAGCCAGATGAACGTAGCTCCAAATATTTCGAGTTTATCAGTGCCCTGTATGTAGAAGCCTATTCCGCATCGAGCCATGTGAACATAGTTCTTAAAAAGATATCCTTTCATTTTTTTTTTTTTTTTTTTTTTTTTTTTTTTACCAGGGATAAAAGAACGTGTGTCTCATCCTTTGCATGAGCCAGAAAAAAGTTTTTCCTCTCTTCTGTAAAATTATCATAATGCGACTTACGTCCACTTGGCTGAGGTACAGATATGTAGCTCAATATTTTAAGCAAAAACTGTTCTGTTGAGGTATTAGAACAATTACACATTTTTCAAGCTTTATACATGTTTATTTTTTAAGACTTGTATTTTTATAATAATTTACAATATTTCTGGTCATAGAAAAACATATTTACAGGACATTTTGCATCAAAAATTTACAATGATGTTCAATTAGTTATTTTGTAACCATGTTTTTGAATGTTAAAAGCTATCATGGAATATACTTCAATTTGGAATTATGTTGATGAAATTTTAAAATATTCCACGGTATATTTTATGATAACTATTTTTCCCCCCAAGTTTTTGTTTCATCATATGTTTAATAAATAAATAAAAATTTGTGAAAAAATATTAAATTGTTACTTTTCTAGCTTTTCTGTTCGGGGTACACAAAATTACCCCTAGATAATTAAATATTTTTGATTTTCTTTCAAATCAAACATTTTTAAATACAACATTTACAGCGAAAACAATTTTGGAAAAAGAAGTTTACATCAAAATTGCCTTTTTTTTTTGGGAAATTATGATTGTCGTTATTTTGAATTCCAAATACTGGAATTGTAAAAACATGAAATCATAATCTTAATAAAACATATTTCGTGTTTGATTTTATAAAATTATCAACACAAGACATGGAAGAACAAACATTTACAACATGCATTTTTATATGCATGGCACTCACCGTCTCAACAGCGATGTTTTAAGACTGTTCTGTATTTGCATAATAAAAACACGTACGTAAATCTATGTACATATGATCATATGTTTCTCTCTCACTCTCTCAGATGAATCACTAAAGTTGTAACAACTATGAACACTGCATTCAATTTACAAATGTATTCGACTATTGATGATTTTTTGTACATTCTCATACAATGAGAAAAATTACAGCTGAAAATCAGCTTCAACAAAAAAGAACACAAAAGTAACTTTATAAAGCTACATGAAAACTGATAAATTAACATATTGAAACAACAGAAAGGTCAGTTAGTTGTAGCATAATGGGTCTCTCTTTTATTGTATACAAAAATATTTCAGGTCAAATCTTTTGTATATTTTTTACAAGCCAGCTTTTCAGGAGGTAGGTTTTTGCTTACACTCAAACTGAGATGGCAAATTAAGAGCATTATTTTACGTATTTCACACAAATTGGATTAAGTTACGCATTATTCCTTTTTTTATTGCATTCTTGTATTGGTTAAGTAATGAAATTACTTTTTACACAACTATTCCATCATTGCACTGTCAAGTCATATACACATGAAATTAAATAACTTCTCATAAAACTTAACAGAACTATTTCTTCCTTACTTACATAAATACAGAATCTGAAAAAATTGTACAATAAGTAAGACTTCTCACCACATCTAAAATAAATACATTCATATTGCATGCTTTAAAACTTTTGTCAAAGATAACTTTTTGGGTTCATTCACGCCCCATTTGAAACATTTCAACCAAAAGCTTTCAAGAAGGTAATTAAAATTAGGAACAACTTACTATATCCCCCCCCCCCCCAATTTTCAACTTCAAAAACATAAGAAAGAAAATAAATTGCATTTCAGTCGTTTGAAATAAAATGCCAGAGCTGGGGAACCACAACACAATGTTTGAAGCCGTTCGCTTCTCAGTTGGCCAAAGAGAGGTGTCAGTAGACTGACAGGCACAAGATGGCAGTTGACAATGATGCGACAGCAGCAAAACTTGCTGGAATTAGTATTTGGTGAATCAGTACAGAGGTGATAAAAACGGAACAACTTTTCTGAACACCAAATAGTACAATGCTCGTGAATGAAATTAAAAAAAAAAATTAATGCTATGATGAAACTCTTGGGCGCTTAGATGGAGGTACACTGTTGGCATCCTCTTCTTCGTCTTCCTCTTCCTCTGAATCCTCATCAGGATAATCAACCAGTCCGCCCTAGATAAGAGGCAAGCAAGTGACTCAAACTGAATTTTTATTAATAAATATGCACTCAATATGCACTTTTTTACATTCCTAACAATTAAAGGTGAGAAAACACCAAATTCATTCAAGCTAGGCTATCACATATATCACAACTATTATTAAACTTTCATTAGCAAAATTTTGCAAGGTTAGAGATGGTTTTTACCAATTTGAGGGGAGATTTTTCTTTTTTTTTTTTTTGGGGGGGGGGGGGGAATTGATATTTTACTAATTAAAATGATGTTTACTAATTATAAATTCTTAGAAAACATAAAATATCACACATTTACTTACTTACAAACTTATTTAAAAAAAATCATCAAAACATCAAAAATTATTCCAATCATCATTCAACTCTTAATTTTGAATAACATGTGTTTTTTTATATAGTTCAATGAATTTTTTTGACAAAAATTTGCCATTTTTTGGGGGGGGGGGGGAGGGGCAAGGGGAATTAAGAGATTTTGAAAAGGGAAAACTGCTGGTTTAGTTGGGTAACCATTGCAATTCTGCTATGAAGGTAACATACACAGGGTTGCCACTCAATTCTTGTTCTTGGTAAAAAATTCCCTTGTTTCCCGGTATGAGTAAGCAGCTTTACAAACAAGCTAATACTGATATTTGTATAAGAGAATTAATATCTTGATAGTTTCATTGGGGGAAAAAATGCAAATAAATAAACTGAATAAGAGGAAGTAAAAATTCTAACTGAAATAACAGTCTAAAACAACATCTAAACTGAAATAATAGCATGGTGTTTGAATTTATATTACTTTTTGTTTTTTTTTTAAAAAAAAAGACAACCATTCATTACTCTGATCTTAAAAGAGTCCCTACATCTCGGCTCAAGGAGGGGGCGATCGCCCCTTCCTTGTATCCGCCTTGACCTCAGACTATTGATTGTGACATCATCTTTTGTAACAGCAGCAGACACATCCCTGATGTAGGTACAATCTTACTGATTGATTGCAATAATTGATGTTTTAGAAAATTTCTATATTTTCACGGCAATAATTAATGTAGAGACAACCATTATAATTACAACAATTTAGCAACAAAAAACGAGGTTAAAAGTTGTCGATCAACTTATACTAGAACGGGATAAGAATGCATATAAAACAAAATTCCTCAACACTTAAAGTACAGTAACTCCACTCCTCCTTATATTCTGCTTGTTGGGGGACAACAAAAAAGCATGATATACCCGAAAATGCTACACAACTTAGGTCATAAAAAGTAAATATTCAACTCAAGTACAAATTAATGATGTGTACCAACAAAAAGATTATCATCATATCAGGATGATTTTCTTAAAAGGCAAAAAAAAAAAAAAGAGTTTACCAATTGTTCCTTTAAAATTTAAAAAATAATAACAATTTATAATATTTTCTATAACGGTGGAAATAACCTATTTAGATGTAAGGACAACATAACAGATTTGTTCATGCTAATATCTTTTATCTGAAATATAATTTTCTGGGAGACAAGAAAGATGAGATAAAAAGAGGAGCTATGTAATGAGGAGTTACTATACCAGGGTTAATACTCTACTTTGAAAATTAAAAGTAAGGAGTTTTTAAGGAGTTCATTTTACTTTTAAATAAAAACTATAATGAGTCGACTGAAAGTAGTAGAGGCCAAAATAACTGCCAACTATCAAAAAAATTGAAATACAGTCGGACCTCCATATATCGAAGTAGCAAATTGCAGGGAAAATATTCGATATATAGAAATTTCGATATATGGAAACGATCTCATTTTATCATAAAAGTATCCTAAAACATTAAAATAAAAGCTAATTTTCGTGCATGAAACCAATTTATAATTTATATGAGTGTCAAATAAAATGAAAGTTGATGATTAAAAAATTAACAGAAATTACTTTTTTACGCCAATCATACATCTTCATATTTTTCGGCAATTCAACTTGATCGCAACTTTAGGGGAGTTTCGTTTAAACAATGTGCTCGAGAGAAAAGTAAAAAATCAATCCACTTAACTTGAATGATTTTTACTGAAGCTAAAAAGACTAGGAATGATAATCAACAGACAAAAGGGATAACTTGAAACTGATTTTACAGTGTTACTGGTTACAATAAACTTGAGGGAATTTAAGAACTTCAGAACGGGAAAACGACTTAACTACACACCCTTCAACCCCAGATTTCTTATGAGTTCTGTAGCAAACTTTAGTGAACGTAATTTTCTCCTCTAAACTTCATTTTTCATGAGACAAACAGTCTAAAGCGAAAAAAAAATCTATGAATGTCTCGGGAAAAAAAATCGATATACAGAGATTTTTTCGATATATAGAGACAGTTTTTCTATGTAATGAATATATAAATTTGTTGTGATTTCGATTTATAGAAAATTTCGATATATGGAAGTTCGATATATGGAGGTTCGACTGTATTTATAGGATACAAAAGGACTAATTTCAAACACAACAAACAATTTTCGGCGAAGCTTGTGTTTGATTTTGGCATAGAAACATAAGGTTACTCATACGAGATTGAAATACAAAAACTTCAACTTAAATATTATGGATATTTTCGAAAAAATTGTACAAATTATTTTAATCCTCAAAACAGATCAACATTTTGTAAACAATTTCAAAACTTTTGTGTGACTCTGCGCTGATAAACAGAGAAAACTGACTAATTTTAAGAGTTTTCCCTCTAAAAAGTATGAAAATTATAATTCTAGGAAATAGTGGTACCACTGTTTAGCTATTAAGTTGCTCTTTCATCTATTGTATAAAATATGTTATGTTTATTCATGTCAAGTAATTAATATCTACAAATTTGAAAAAAAAAAAAGCGATTTAAATTTTTAAAAGTTCAATTTTTTTTAATTAACAAAAAATTACAAACCCTGCCAACTACAGATGTTATGTATGTATTAAAACACTTAAAGAAGTTGAAACAAAAATAAATTTTAGCCAGCAATTTCATACTTAAATTTCCAACGTAATTGAAGCAGACTCTCACAAAGAACATAGTTTGGCTTGAAAAATGAACTTTGTGATTTTTAAAGGAATAAAAAGAAATTTCACTTATTTGCCCCCCAAAAAAACATAATCAGCATCAAAAATTAAAAAAATCTTTTTTCATAATCAGATGCAAAGAGATTGCATTAATCAAAATGAAAGCATCAAAAGTCTAAAGACCGCAAATAAAAGAATTTATTAAAGCAAAAACAATTTAGAATGGTAACTTAACAAGTCTACAAGGTGTTATATTTTTAATAATTATCGGCATAATCGTCAGAAATTTGGAAAAAAAAAAAAAAATCGGATGTGGGAAAGAAAATAAGTTTAACGAAAAAAATCGGATTTCCGGTATTAACAGACCGAAAAAATAACAGAATTCCGGTAAAATTCGGCATAACGTAATCATTCGTATTGGAGGTAGAAGAAAATCTTCAAGGTCGTAATGAATAAACACAGAAGAAGTTTGTAAGGTAATAACAGCAAAATTCAGGAGCTTTAAGGGCCCTTATTTTCTTTTCTTAAAAAGAAGGATATTATGAGCAGTTTGTAAGGAGCGTACGAACCCCGTGTACACAAATATATTTGTTTTTATTATTTGTCTTGTGAAATATTTTTATCAACATTAGCATGCCAACCCTTAGTAGACCCTAGCCTTCTCCAGAGGCCTTTCCCATTCCACTCTCCTGCCAGAAATTGGATCTCCGGGTCCCAACTTTGAGAATTAAAAAATATGTAAAATATTTTCAACATGCAAAAATTTATTTGGTTCAAATTTTAAAAAGTTTAAGAGTCACTTAATTACAGTCATTTTTTCTGCAGCAATGTTTAAAATTCTTTGTGAAAAACAATCTTTCAGGGTTCTCCTGTGTTACACGATTATAGATATATTGTTATTATTTCCAATTTAAATTTAGGCTTCATGCTCTAAATTAACAGTCCCCAAATTTTTTTAATCGAAGTTTACAAATGTAGTTTGCTCAGAGAAAACTTGAAACAATTTTGCGAAAATTTAAAAAACAAACTTGCTTATAAAAATCATTGGTCTAATTAATAAAAAAAAAACCTACCTTTCGTGTTAGTTGCGGAGATTTTACTTCCACAGTTGGACTTAAGGGTGTTGTAACATTTGATGGACTGTTAGTTCTCCGACTATTTAAAACAGGAGAAAATGACCGCAATGGAACTGTCTTGACATTTTCTTTGCCTTCTGCCTCTCGTGCTAGAAAAACAAATCATATTATAAAAACTGTATAATCATTTCATAAAATTTTACCTATATCATTAATTCAATTACATAATCACTGTAATAACAAATTTGGGACTGCTAACATATTTTAACTTTGTCTTTAGGGAGAAAAGGGACATGAATTCTTTAAAAAAGGCTTTATTTCAACATTTAACACTATGACTAAAGAGAATTTCGAAATATGTACATAAATCTTTACTTTTAAAAATGTAATCCTAATGTTTCTTAAAGATAAATTATGGGGTATAAATAAACAATAAGAATAAAATTTGAAATCTTACATAGTTTTGTTTCATAAAAAAGCAAGGCTTTTGTGGTATTTTCTGAATTTATAATATTTATTTCTAATTAAACACAAAAAATAACTTAATTATTACCCGTGTTTTACAATTAAAATGCAATAACGAAAACAGATTTTAAATGTATCTAATAGCAATGTACATTAACTGCCATAGACAAAACAAGCTCCTGTGGATGAGAAAAAGAATTTAAATCATTTAAAATGGAAAAATGCAAAAGCAAACTATTTTCAGTGTGAATTTTTAAAGCCATAAACATTTGATAATATTACTCCCCGAGTCTTAGAAGGAATGACTCAATGGAATATTAAGAAAGTGATTGTAAAAGATGTATCCTGGCAATGATAAATTTTAAGTTTTTAAAAATTTCACCAGTTTTTTGCACATTGTAAAAATTTGCTCATCTTCCAGTTCTGTCTCTTTCTTGTACTACTTAGTTTAAAATTTCAAGGTAGTAAAAGAAAACTTGGAAAAAATGTGCATTAATGCTGCAAATACAACTTTATGCAACAATTAAAACAATTATCAATTCTTACTGGAAGCTATTCATGACCACCTTAAAAAAAAAAAAAAGTAACATCGAGAAGAAAACAGCAATGTGCGAATGGATAAAAGAGAGATACATGAAAAATTAAAACTGAAACTGTTTTTGAAAAAGTAGACCACCTAGAAGCTCTGCAAATTACATGAAATTACATGAAGTCTAAAGATTACTTAATAACTAGCCTTGTATATTTCAAGAATAGAAAAAAAAACCACTTTTTTCCATTTAAATTAATTCAGTATTAAATTTTAATACTGAATTTACTGGATGGTTAAAAAGAAGTAATGGGAAAAGGAAAAGCAAGAAGTGTAGATTTAAATAAATTATTACAAGTTATTTTAATCAACTAAATTTGCAGTCAATTTCAGTATTCGAATTTATAGGAAATCTAGCAAAGTGAGAAAATAAAGGATGAAGGGAAGACATTGTTTATTTAATGACAAGTTTTCAGTGAAGAATAAATACAATTGCAGTGAAAAGTGATGATGGCTTCACAGCAACATGTTGGAGAGTATTGGGACATCTTAAAAATCGGTCTTTTCAGTGCAACATGCTGCTGGAAGTGCCCTTTTTGCAACTATATGACTGTTCACTCTTAATCTTCAAGATCAAACAATGAGAAATTTTTTAAAGTGGAAACAAAAACCAAAAGTTTGAACCACCACATGAAAGACAAAAAGGAGAAAAAAGAAGATAAAGTGGGAGAAAAAAGAAGGAAAAATAAGAACTCGGGACTAAAATGGTAATTTTTTCGAAAAATAATCTTCACCTCGTTTTTCTAGAATCTTCCCAATTCCTATTTGATCAAATTCGTCATCTAAATCTTTATGTTCATTTACAGGTTCTTCATCATCTATTTCATCATCGTCATTAAACCACATTTCTTCATCTTCATCAATCTGCCTAGGGTCACGGCGATACCTACTATTTCTCATTATCAACGAGACACTGGAAAAAAAATAATTAGTTAAAAATATGAAAAATAAAAACATTGAATGTACATACAAAAAGAATAGCAACAGTAAAAGCTTACTTATCAACAGAAGAGCGATCTTTGCGATCCAAATGCTGTTCATAACGTAACCTTAAAGATCTGAATGTTTGAACATAATCTACTTTATCTAATACTTTTCCATAACGTTCAACAACATGACCACACAATGTCTTAACATCCTCCTGTAGGAAAACAATAATAGTGTACGAGTTAGTTCACGTAAAACACAAAAAGTCTATCACAGTTGCAGAAAATGATAAATGGATGTTGACATTTATGCATGACACAAAATTTAAATAAAATTACTTAAGGTCAGGGTTCCTGACAGAACGTAAGACTGTGCACTTTAAAAAAAAAAAGTCAGGCGTAAGAGATTTCAACCTAACTTGAATCACTACGAGCAAGTGAAAGAAAGAAAAGATAGAATGAAAAACACACATCCATAAAAACGCCGAAAAAACTGGAACAGCGATTTTCAAAGTCTTGATTTTACCAAAATTGAACTCTCATTTCTACAGTGTATTTTCTTACTGATCCACTTCCACACTCTGCCTTATCCTATAGTTAAGTGCACTGCTCTATTAATAGTTATCCAAAGTGATTAATTTGTAAAGTAAAAGTCTGATAACCTGAAAAATATGAGAAAGGCAGAGTTTGAAAATTGCAGCTCATTTGAATATAATGACTTAACAAAAATCGAGAGAGCAAAAATAGGACCCTCATACAGGAGTACACTGCACATTTCCATATTTTAATTTTTTTACCACTCTTTTTGTTTATTTTTTCAAAAATATTTATATTTATCTTCAACTTCACACTGTTAAATGGTAAATCAAAAAGGAATCATGTAACTCCAAAAAAGTATGAGATTAAAACTGGCATGGTAGATTAATACAAACCTTTGCACAAACAAAAAATAAGCTCTTAATTTAAGAGCTGATAAGCTATTCAATAAAATATTCATCAAAAAGTATTTCTTTGTTTATTAGTATAATTTTTTTAAACAATTGAAACTGTGTGAATCCCGAGTAGTGTCAGAGTTTCCGTCGTAATTTGAATATGAACTTAGTAATAAATTCCACCTATACCAAAATACGAGGCAGTACTACTTTGCCTTTAAACATTGGAATATTTTATAGAATATATATTTTTAAAAATATTTTTCTCAATTTTTAGAATTATCACTCGAATTTTTAATTCAGGGGGACATTTTTTCGACCACTTTTTCTCTTTTAATGGGAACTCTGCTTGAGGTCATTTCATTTAATAAATGCATGCATTGTAGATACATCAAAGTATACCCTTTTCCTTATTTTATAATATCAGAGTATATTTTTGCATGCACACATATAACATAAATTATGGTGATTAATAGTGGGCATGTGCCAATAAGCAAATTGGGCATTAATTGGTTGATTAATGATCATGATGATTTTTAATACAATTGCTTCCTTACAGTTTTTAAAAAGTAATTTCATATTATTAATACAGTAATATTATGTTAATTAGACACGAAAAGTCAAATATTCAGTTAGTTGCCTGTATTCAGCAGACGCTTTTAACTCAGAAACTATTTTTTATGTTATTAGTAAACACTCAAACCAACACTTTGAAAATTCACAGTAATCTTCAAGCACCAAGCTAAAAGTAGAGCATAGAGCAAAGTATTGACAAATGAAGCATGTTGCAACACTGCAAATGTGCACATTTATTCAAAACAAAAAAAATTAAAACCTACTTAATTAAAAAAAAAAGTAGGAGAATGTAAGACAAAGTGAAATGATGAAATATTAACTCTGCTTTTAGCAAAACCTATCTGGTAATAATTTAACTATGTAAAACACATGTAGTCTATTCCAGTCAGGAAAAAATTATATCTGAAACTCAAAGCATATGATAATACTATTTTTAAAAAATGATACTCAAACTAATATTTTGTTGCAGGTCAAAAATTATTATTGTTATTAACATTTTAAATATAAATTAAGACCTACTAATATTTGGTGAAGCATTTATTTAGTTAATATTAAGTATATTTGTATTCAAACCATTTTGTACAATTAGTCGAGTACATGCCGAACAAAGTGAAAGTTTATTTCATTTACTAAATCACTTATGGGTTCATTTATAAACTAATTTATTTACATTTCTCCATTTAATAATTCACTTATTTGTTCATTCATTTACTCAATTTCTTATTCGCTCACTGTTTTAATCACTCATTTACCTTTTCACGTATATAACCTAATTATTAATTTATTTATTACTTTATTGTTTTATTTATTCATTCATCCTTTTATTTACTTATTTATTTGATCGAAAATAGTTTTTGCAATGGCAAAAAAACCATTTCCTTAGAAAAATATTTCATTTTTCACTTTGTCTCATGGAAAAATAAGTGAACATTTCCCCCCTTTTTTTTTAAAGGCGAAAATGTATTGCCAAAAATAATGCTTTAATGCAAGTTTTATTATAAAATACAATGCGCTTTCTGTATGTGTTGTAATTTTCAAAAAAAAAAATTCCGATTCCTTCAGTTTGGAAAAGCTAAGTTATCTTGCATATTACACTTGGCTCTACATTCCCCTACATGAAAATTTTGAAAATCAAATGATAAAAGAAAGAATTAAATAAAGTGAAGAGTTATAAGTGTAGGAAGAATTATTTATAAATCAGCAAGGAATGGTTTATGCCTCAACCATCCTGAAACACTCATGTTTTGCGTTGTAATTTAAAAGTAATGTATAAAAAAGTATATATATTTGTGAAGGGGCCGCAAAACTAATTTGCGTCTGAATCAACCTCTGATGTTTTTAAAAATACGCCAGGCTTTTGTGATTACAAATGCATTTTAAAATATTGTCAGAAAAGAAAATGACCAACTCACCACTTTAATAAATTCAAACATTTCAACAATAGCTGAGTCTAATAAATTGTATCTGCCATTATTTCTTTTAAATGCCTCAACAACAGGCTGGAACAAATTGCCACCAGTTATATATCTATTGTAAAATTCATCTTTGAGTCCAATAATTTTTCGCATAAACCTGAGAGCACCTGCAAAAAATCAAACATACAATAAGAAATTAAGTCACAATGACAACTAAGAAGTGCAAAAGGTAATTTTTAAGCACACATTTAACTAACAGTTTTTAACCATTAGTTGATGTTTTCATAGAAGATTCTTTACTTTTCTAACTCCTTTCAAATTATTTGAAAATCAGTTTAAAGTACTGAATACAATTGTCAAAGTTTAAGAAACCTGTGAACTAGGACAATTCCCTCATTAGTTTCATTCTCAGTTAGAAAGCAAGGCCATAATGTGCTGAGATTTGGATCAAAGCATTTTTCTTTTGATGATGACTTAAATTCAGTTTATGAAAAATCTAGAACGTTAAATAATTATATTTCAATTTTAGTATAAAGTGAAAGCTATAAAACAGAGGTATAAAGTTTTACATACTAACATCTTAATCAAATCAAAAGTGATCTCTCTTATTTGATTTTGTTCAATGACAAAAGAAAAAAAAAAGGGAACCCTTTTGCATAACTATAAGCAATATTTTAGAACTAGAAGACCTTAAACAAATCATTTGAGGCAGTGAGAAGCAAAAGGATGTAAGTGGACATTTTCAAGTTTCGAGTAAAACATGTTTTAAGATAAGGTCCTAGGTAGGCTTTCATTGAAAAGTTTTTTCAAATCCTGCTGTATAACAGACCCTACCAGAGCTACTAGTACTATCTCTTGCCTCAAGACAGAGGAGAGGTTCACCTAAAATTTATACAAGTATCTCCAAATTTTTAATTTTGCCATTTACATCCCTTTGCTTCTCACTGCCTCATTTGGAAAAAAAAAAAAAAAAGTTGGAACTTCTCAAATTTTTACAATACGAAGAAAAGGCAAGACAACCATTTGCTGATAAACATATTAAATAACGAACACTATTTGCAGAAATAAATTTTCTGATCAACAAAAGCATAAATACGTTTCCATGGACAAGCAACAAATCAAACAAAAATTTGCACAAGCATGAGGAGTTCAGACGAAGTTTCCAAAGAAAGGGATTGAATTGAACTAATTTCCACAAAAGTTGCTCACAGGAGGTTTGCGAGACATGTAATTTTGAATAATCAGTGGGTCAGCTGTGGAAAGCAAGACCAGACACTTGTGATAAATAAATTAATTTTATTTCCTGCAATTGAAAACCTGAATGAGATAAGTAAAAATCTTGAGGAAAAAAATGGGGGGAGGGGAGGGGGTCAAATTCTGGAATTTAATTGGTATAATAAAAATAACACAGAAAAAAGTTACGTCTTTTGAAACAACTGGATCCTTCAAATTTGGTAGTTTCTTCAATTCTCTTCTAACATACAGATGACATTGTGAATTGGCCTAGGTCTTAACACTTTTTAGAAGTGTCTATACTGTTTACAAAAATGGCTGTGTGCACAATATAACATGTTCAAATATTTGAATTTTATGAAAATCAATGTTCAGTGCAAAACATTTGCAAGCTGTAAAATGGGGTATGAAAAATGAAAAACTCAAAAAAGCGATGGATAATTTTCAACAGAAATTAGGGCTAAGGATTCAAGGCAGGAGTTAGTGACTGTTGATTTCAAGTATTTTTTCATCAGTTTAAAATGTTAAAATGAATGAAAGGAAAATACTTTTTTCAGAAATATTTTCCCTTTCACAATTAAAAAAAAATTTGTTTATTTTTCCACCAATGCTTAACTGATTGTAGATAAATGCACACATTTTAACTCAACAATTGCAAAAGCTGTTCTTTGGTATTTCTATATCTTTCTTCCCCCTCCCTTTCAATGACATCAAACATTCCATGGTCAACCTAAGTACAGTTGAACTTGGTTCATACAAAATGTCAAACATCTACAAATTAATTCACATTAGTCGTTATTTGTAACAATCATGAATGAGTGATACTGTGAAGAAAAAAAGAAATGCTACTTCTATACTTTTAGTACTAATACACACATTGTAATCTAATCCACAATGGAAGATGAACAGTTTGGTAATCACGCTTGCTGACATGAACACTTAAATTTTTTGAAATGTTTTAAATCAAAGAGTTTATTTTAAGACTGTTTCTTTTAAGACTAAAAGTTTAACAAAGCAGAAATTTTTTGTGACCTCAAGTGAACTGACAAAACTTTCATGAGACAAATAATTTTAAGATTTTTCATGACCTATAGATGAACACAGTGTGAAGGAGCTTTGAGAAAAATACTTTTTAGGGTAGGGAAAATTGTTGCCAGAAATACATTGTTGTTCTATATATTTATTTTGAAGGATATTTAATAAATATTGATCAATAAATTAATACTTTTTGTGGCATGACCAGCACATCCACAGTATTTTCATTATATCTATTTTGAAAATATTTCTTAAAATAATTTTAAAAGTTTTTAAATATGTGTACTGAAGATGATTAACACATAAAAGTTTTCCAAAAATAGTGATTGATTGAACGAAATTTGGGAACAATTTGAGGGAAAGAAAGGATGTATGGATTTAAAAGTTTTAAATGTGTTGTTTTATTCTGCCAGAGTACAGGAGGACAAAAAAGATCAAATGGATCACATGTAACAAATGTTTGGATTTGTGTAAAAAAATATATTAGGTAAATTTAAAAAACAATAATCTACTTACATAATATTAGGAATGTATGCTTTGACTTCATTAAAACTAGTATCCTTCGTAATAAATCTTTTTGTAAAATATAATTTTTCACATGGTATGTATGGTGCTCGACACAAAATGATAATAATTCTAAAATGAGACTCATTAGCTGAGCAGTTTGGCTGTCTTCTGAAAGAAAAAAGAGCGAAAATTAATAAATATATTTATTATATCAAGTGCATAAGTAAGATATTTAATTCATCAGGTCTAAAGCTTTTAAAAAAAAAAAAAAATCATAAGCAGTGTTACAAATATGTGGCATTAGGGCTGTTTTGCAACAAAATTTCGGTTTTGACGCCCAGATTTCCAAACCTAGATACCAAATTTGTCGCCTAAAATTTCAGATTGATTCAAACTTTTTATTTCTCAACTTGTCGCAATCATAACCAGTAACTGATGCAAAGGAACAAAAAGATATTTTACTTAAATTTTAAAAATTAAACTGGTATGTGTGCATTGTTTCTATTCCTTTTTTTATAACCTCAATGCCTATTTAATTTTTTAAAAATAGCCGCAAGAAATTTTCACATCTAGAAAACTTACCCCTAGTGTCAAAGTATATCTAGATTTAAATTCCTCATTCTAACACTGATAGTGATTTTAAGTATTTGTTGCTTGTTTGCTTCAAAATCGTGAATTTATATTGAAATTGGGCTTTCATTTCATACATAAAAATGTTTTAATATGACAAGGAGTTCTTTAGTACTTTATTAAGTTTTAATTTATTGAGAACACAAAATATAGCAGTCTCGTAAATCTGAGCTAATAATTGGGGTTCACGCTACCTTGGATTAATGAAAACTCGTATTGCCCGGAAAATTTCTTCAGATTAAAATTTTACTCTTTTAGATAATATTAGGAGAAGAACCTTTTACTTCCTTATACAAATAAAGAGAAGTATTTTTTTCACAAAAAATTTATCACTGAAATGTCAACATAAATTTCACTTTTTAATTCTAAACGAGTTTTGCCTTTTTTTTTCAATGTCTGATCCTATTTATGAGTGCAAATTTGAAGGCAACCAAACATGCATCTTAACAGTGATGAATCCACTGTGATGAGTTTTGTTAATACGTCTGTATGTGTCTCACAATACACAATCAAGTTTAGTTGTAAAAATTTTAAATTCCGTTTTTACGACTTGTGCGGTGTCAAGTTGTGAAAGGTCACATGGCGTCTGTGATGACATCCCATACAGACGTGCATACAGTTGGGTTTGAAAAAATTTTAGTTTTTACTGTGCTTTAAAGAGCGGTCAAATACTGGAGGTGAGTAGTCAATTACTGGCAAAATCTCACTTTTTAACTACTACTGAAAATAATTTGAAAATTATTAACTAAAACAGAAAAATAACTAACAATCATTAATTCTGATAGGTTTATTGACTTTTAGAAAATTTTCAATTATTTTATTTTTTTTTGTGAAATTAGGTAGCATTAGTAGAAATGTCCACTAAATAGTCAACTACTGGTGAATCATCCTACATCATGTCAAGTTTAGAGAATACAAGACATAAGCATAAATGTTAGTACTTAAAAAATAAATTACGAAAAGAGGTACTTTTGGAAAAATTAGGGGAGAAAAGAAAGTTCACATATATGTCACTGCTTTAAGAGCTCAAATTTTTATGCTTTCTAAAATATGTAATAATTCGTACATGCAAAATTCATTAAATAAAAGCAAACAATTGTTTCAAGAATTTTTAAGTAATACGTAACAGTGAAATTTCGTTTTAATTTTTTCGAGAAATGCAATATGTACACTTCTCTGGAGGACCACCTTTCTTAATGACCGATTTTTCTAGGAACAGCTGATGGTCGTTCCTGATAAGTTTCACTGCACTCATCAAACCTTTAGCAGCACAAAGGAAGCAAATGTCATCTGATGCAAAAATATATTGGCAATAAAAAAAAGTAAAACAGTAACATCACCTTTACTGGGTTTATCTTCTGTTGTGTTTGCAAGCATTGGAGCAATTAATACATGCATACAGTGCTTGTAAAAGAAATTCAGGAAATCTGATTTCTGGAATAAATAAGAATGAAAAATAAATGAATATAAATTACTATGAGGATTTAGATCACAAATGGTCAATTACAGAAAGTATAAAGCATTGCTTGAAAAACAATAGGATCACCACCTTTCCTGGTTTGACAAAGTTCAAAAATCATTGAAAAACTAAAAAATAAAGCTTTCTATTGATATAAAAAACTCTTACGACAGATTTAAGTTTCAAGGTCATTCACAGTGTCCTGTTGACCTTGAATATCTCAAAACATGCTCCCTAAGAATTTCTTCAAAAAAATATATTTTATAGCTCTAACATTATTCTTCCACTGCACCAAAACTTAGAGTGGAATCGCAAATGGCAAGGTACTGAAAAAAAAAAAAAAAGGAATATTTACATGTTTTACATTTTGGAATTCCATATGTCAGGTCAGTGACCTCCTTACCATTTCCGATTTAAATGAAATTTTGTATGAAGGACACATATGACAAGATAAGTAATCCTGCCAATTTTCGGAATTCTACTTCAAAAATTTTACGAAAGACAGGACTGTTAAAAACTTAAAAAGTGAGAACTTAAAGTTATGACATGCAAATGACTAACTTCTATCCTAAGGA
This sequence comes from Uloborus diversus, assembly GCF_026930045.1. NCBI lineage: Eukaryota > Metazoa > Arthropoda > Arachnida > Araneae > Uloboridae > Uloborus > Uloborus diversus. The sequence continues at coordinate 10,201,663 of NC_072735.1, forward strand.
TAGAACAAACATTTAAAACCCACTGTAAAGTTAAAGAATAGAGCTTTCTATTGGTATAAAACATGGCTTTGTCACGACAGGTTTAGGTTTCAAGGTTCACCATGTGTCAATGGTGTGAACGTTTTCAAGTGTTCACCATGGTTCATTTCACTGTGAATTTTGACCTTGAATGTCTCAAAACACACCCCCCTTAGAATTTCAAAAACCTATAACCTATTATAGCTGTAACACTTGTTTTCTAACATAGGCTGGGGCCGAAATGTCAAGATTCTGCAAAAGAAATAAAGAATATTTACATACAACTTCCTGTAACTCAAAGCTATTGGCCGGTCACTTGGGACTTCATGTTTTGGAGAGTCAACTGAATTTTCGTTAAATGTTTCACATTACTTCTGTCCTAATATTATTGTTTTCATTTTTGGATGCATTATTCATGAAGTACAAACAAAACTCTGCCATTATCAGACGTGTGAAACACTGAAGTAAAATAATACTGAAATACCACGACGTCATGACATACGTTCAAAAATTACATAAACTGCTATAACCAGGGACCCAAAAGCAGAATACTTGATGATGTTCTTTAACGTAAAACCATTTGCCCAAAATTGTTCTGCAACTACTTCAAGTATTGTATACACAAGCAACCAACGTAACCCTTTTCTACAACCCCCCCCCTCTAAAAAAAATCGTTCATACAGGTTTTTTTTTTATTTTTCAGTTTTTAAAACTTGACTAGATTCTCCAAAAAATATTTTTTATGCTATCTAAAATGCATAGAAAGATACAAAATTTTATAAAAAATCAAACCTAGGTGTCAAACCACTTTTTTTGGGGGTGGGGGTGGGGGGTTAATTGTACATGGGATGAAGAAGTAAGTGAATACTGTTCATAAACAAATAAATTACTAAAATAATAAATAACATGAATTGAGTTAGGGTCGCATATAATAAAACACTTCAAAACTCTCTAAATAATAGAAATATTTTCAGGATTCAAAAAGACTGAAATCTCAAACAAGTCACATAATTTGCGGCGATGGACATGTTTCAATGTTGGTATGTTTCCAAAAACATACGTTCAGGTTGCAGCGGCTGAAGTTAGATTGAGTAATATAGGGAAAAGGGCAACCAAAAACGCTAGAAAAATCAGAATCTTTCCACAGTGATGATGAAATTTCTGCAGAAAATCTGCAGAAACTGCCAATTTTCTATAAATATCTTCAAACTCAAGATAGAATTTTGCACAAATTCTGTAGATTTCATTAAGTTCAAATTAAATCTATAGTTCCTGCAGATGACTTATCGAATTCAACATTTTTCGCGAGTTTCCCACCGAATTATCTTAATTTCCCTGAGAATTTTAGATTTTCCTCTAATTTAAAGAAATTTGCAGAATTTGTGTAAAATTCTATCTTCAGTAGGAAGATATTTGCAGAAAATGTGTCTGACTTTTCCTCTCAAATTTGAACAGAATGGTTCTGTTGTTTAGGCATCTGTTCTCCGACGTACGTCGCAAATTTAGTAGTATTCTGCTTTGGGGACCAGGGATACCTAAGGATAATACCAGGGCGTATTAAAAAACTATGAACTTTTCAAAACATTAAAAAAGGATCTTAGGAATGTCAGTTATTAATAAATGAGACAGTTTATTCATGACTGAAAAGATTAATCACAAAGCTAATCTATCATATTCTAAAAACTATTGAAAATTTATTTCAATTTCAAACATTACTGCACCAAAAAACTATGAGGTAACACAAATTTCAATATTGATGCATATTGTTCAAATCAAATTTAGTTATGAAAAATTTATTTCAATTTCAAGCATTACTGCGCCAAAAAACTATGAGGTAAAACAAATTTTAATATTGATGCCTATTATTCATATCAAATTTAGTAAAGATAACAGAAAAATAGGGGAAAATAAACTAGTCTTACATGAGATAAAAATCAAATTAGAGTTAAATGGATTTTTTTAATTAAAAAAATTAATCTGATTTTTTAAAAAAATGTTCAACCATAGTTTATAAATGCACCACTTCTGGAACATAGGACTGGAATCCATCCAACACGATCGAAATTTGTTCTTTTTTAAAAATCTTTATCAAATAAAAAAAATTTTTTGCAAGAAATTTCAAAAAAGATTAGCAATAAAATAAAAAATTGCTGCAAGAGCGTGTTCAATGCACAACTGAAATCGTATAACACAACAATAGTCCCTTTGTTTACCCTTTTCTCAAAAGGATCTATATTCAATAGATCGTTTCTCTTTTGACCAATCGCAGCACGGGATTACGCAGCGTGCTCTAACCACTCGAACTGCCCTTTCGTTTAAGTAGAGAATGAGTTAATGCGCAGTACGCATCACTATACAGATTGGAATCAAGTTAAACAAATCGCAATGCAGAAAAACACTGCACCCATTGGTTAAGTAGCTGCATGCGCAGAAAGGATTTTTTTTTTCACAGGAAAAAAATAAAAATACGGATTTTCACCAAAATGAAGTTTTTGCTTTTCAAAATAACCGAAAATAAGGAATTCCGTTAAAATACGGAAAAATCACATGTCTGCATTATACGGGAAGCTTTGTCATATAGGCTAAAACTTGCTGTTTTTATTTCCAACATCTGTTTCTAATTAAAGATAAAAATTACGGTTCTAAAATAAAAGTTCTGTCATATTCTAGCTCTTATTTAAGAAACCTGTCGATTTGTCAAAATGCATACTTTATGAAGAAGATGCCCAAAAAATTAAAACAATAATATTAGGACAGAAATAATGTAAAGCATCTAACTAAAATATGTAAACATTCCTGATTTTTTGCAGTCCCTTGCCATTACGGTCCCAGCCTACGTTTTGGTGTAGGGGAAGAACAGTGTTCGAGCCACAATATATATTTTTTTGAAGAAATTCTAAGGGGGCGTGTTTTGAGATATTCGAGATCAAAAGTCACAGAGAATAACCTTGAAACTTAAATCTGTGATAAAAAAATCATGTTCTATATCCATAAAAAGCTCTATTTTTCTTAGCTTAGCAATGGTTTTTAATTCTACTATCATTAGAATAGTAGTTACAGTCATTTGCATGTCATAACTTTAAGTTCTCACTTTTTAAGTTTTTAACAGCCCTGTATTTCGTAAAATTTTTGAAGTAGAATTCTAAAAATTGGCAGGATTCCTTATCTTGTCATATGTGCTCTTTACACGCAATTTCATTAAAATCGGAAATGGGGAGGAGGTCAAGCAGGTCACTGACCTGAAATATGGAATTCCAAAATGTAAAATATGTAAACATTCCTGATTTTTTTTCAGTACCTTGCCATTACAATCCCACTCTAAATTCCGGTGCAGTGGAAGAATAATGTTAGAGCTATAAAAAATATTTTTTTGAAGAAATTCCAAGGGGGCATGTTTTGAGATATTCAAGGTCAAAAGTCAGTGAATGACTTTGAAACTTAAATCTGTCGTAAGAAAGCGACATTTTATATCAATAGAAAGCTCTATTCTTCAGCTTTAAATGATTTTTGAATTTTTATTCTACTATAATTAGGAGAGAAGTTAGTCATTTGTATGTCACAAACTTTTCGTTCTTTTAGTTTTTTAACAGCCCTATATTTCGTAAAATTTTTCAAGTAGAATTCTAAAAATTGGCAGGATTACTTATCTTGGCATATGTGTCTCTCACACCAATTTTCGTTCAAATCGGAAATGGTGTGGTCAAAAACTTATTTTTTATTGATTTAACGTGGAATTACCCACAAAGGAAAAACATATGTAAACCATTTATTAAGCTTTAAAAAATACTTCTTTTAGCCACATTGTAAAGGATTAACATTTATTTTATTTTTACTTATAATTTAACCATCATACTTGCATCAATGGATCAGACATAAATCTGAAGTGGCAATCCTTCCCATGAACGAAGTCAAATGGTAAACTTATTGAAGCAAAAAAAAGTGTTAGAACCTCCCAAAAAGTGTCATTAAGGGACTGGACATTTAAACTGTAAAACAGAGGTGTCCCTTTCCTGGAGATACACAAGTTGCTTCATGCATGTCTACTGCATTAACAATAATTTAATAATAAATATATGTTAATATTTAAGATTTAATATTGAAAATGTTTCTTGTATGCAAAAAAAGTCAAAATTATTGGAATTAAAGCAATTTTTTCAATAAAATTAGAATTTTAACAGAATTGCAATTTTTCTGTCTCAATATCCTTTAGTGACTTTAAACCAGAGACTTAATACAGTACAATGGGATCCCTATTGAAAGGGACGAGGAATAGAATTTTTCTTTTTTTTCAATTTTAGGCATGCTTTTAAAGAGGTACAGTAGAACTACAATTATCCAAATCTCCTTAGGAATTTCAGAAAAAAAAAAAGACAAACATACTGCGATTCACAAAATGCTAATTTTGTCTAAGTGTGCTATTGTCCTTCATTCTGTGAAACTGGTGTAGGACCAATGCAAACATTATTATGATAAGTCATCATCTATTTGTGCAGCTCTATTGTTGGCTGTCGTTCGTTGCTAGTCAGCCGGCCCTTTTTATTTAATTTAAAAACTCGAAAGTTTTTCTCTCCTAATTTCAACATACATGTAGTGATTAAGTACAATATGTAGATCTTTTTCTTAGAAAATAACCAGTCATCCAAAGTTGACTATCGGAATAAGGTCTGGTCCCAATTGATTTGGATAATTGGAGTTCTACTGTACAACTATCCATAGTATTCCATCTTGTGCATTACTTACATTTACAGTTGCCAGCATGTTTTCAGGATCCAACAAAATTTTTATTATACCAGACAAATGAACAGCTCCTCCCATTTCTGTAATCAGATAAAATCTTAATGTAATTCTAAGAGTTGAATAACAGGAATGGGTTTTGAAGGTGAAAAAAAATCAAACAATTTAATTCTTTAAATTAAGTTATCAATTTAAAATCAAAACTAAAAAGAACATAGAACCAAAATAATTCATGTTTTACTTCATAGAACAGTGAATAACGTCTGATATCAACTTTGCAAAACAATTAACATTGCTAACTTTGAAAAATATTGCTGTAAGATGGAATAAGGCACTGTATCTACTAGGGCTGAGCAATGCATCGCCAAAAACTGGTGTGCATCCTATATCATCAAACCAGTTTAGAATTTTTCTCTAAACCAATGTATTGATACTGCTCCGATGTGTGGACAACGGTCCAGAGCTGCTGCTATTTTAATCTCTAATTTTTCCACAGAAATGTTACCTAGCAGTGTGTCGATCCAATCTGGTTTAACAATGAAGATGTAAAGAGTAAGAGTTATACCTTCATTTCTCCCAAAACATGTAAGAATTGCACATGTGTTCTTAGTTATGGATAAAAGATATGTTGAAGAACTAGGAAGTTTATCATAGTCACTTGCCAGAGAAAAAGCAAACTTTAAAGAGCAAAATAGCAACAAAAAAATGCAACATGTATTTTGGTGTTATAAGAAGTAGAGTTCCTAGCACAGATGTCACATGGGTCGGCAACTCATAGTGCCAACCCCTGCTCCCCCTCCCAAAAAAACCTTTTATAAATGTTTTATGTAAACACAAAATTTATATAATTTTCAAACACAACTCAGTTCTATTTTTGTGGCATAGCAAAAGTTTGGAAGACAAATATTAACTGCAAATCCATTTTATGCAAAGTTTGTCCGAGATGATATATGTAACCTTCCCCTCCTCTTGCAATATTGGCAGGGGTCTGCCCAGGATTTTTCACAGGGTCCGTTTTTTGTGAAAAATAAAATAATTTTGCGAAAAATCAATTATTTTTGTGAAAAATCAAATAATTTAAAAAAAAATTTTTTTCTTGTAAAAACGAAAGTTTAGACTCTTGAGAAGGTGGAAACTGCATCATTGACACTTAAAGTTGAGTGTTTTTTCTCTTTTCTGTTGAGAATATCATTCTTGAGTGTTTTTCTAGTATTTGGGAAGAGGGGGGAGGCATCGCTCCCTGGGAGAAGGGCACCCCTCAAGTATCGATATTTATCTACCATTCTACATCATGTTAAATTATACTAGAAATGTTTTTTGAATAGTATTTAAAATAACTGTAAGAAAAAAAAATTAGGCAGGGGTTCAGCATTTAACTTTTTAACCCAAGACACTGTTTAAGAGCACAGAGTTTCATTCAAACCTTATAAACTCCGTGATTTTCACAAAAATAAAAAAAATATTTTGTTTACCTCTTAACTAAGCCTACTAAACATCGAAATGTCAAAAAATCAGATTTCCACAGCAGATGCAAAGAGATTGCAATGCTCAAAGTGAAGGAATCAAAAGTATAAAAACGGCTTGTAAAATAAATACTTTTGATAAAATTACTTTTGAATTGCATTTTAGAGTCCTATGATAAACATATCATTAAACTGGACACAGTTGAAGCAAAAATAAATAAATAAATAAATAAAATAAGAAATAAGTCATCGATTCAACATTTTAATTATTGACTCATAATAGAAAATGGAATTCTCCTTTAAAAACTTGAAATAAGCTTTGTTACAAAAATAAAGAGACTTTTCATTTATTTGCATCCTAATAAAGCGAAGTTAGCTTGAAAAAAAGAATAAAATATGATTCTCGTATCGGATGTAAAAAGATTGCGTTTTTCAAAATGTAGGCATCTATAGAAAAAAATAACGGTAAATAAAAGTTTATTTAAAGTTAATTAATCCTTTTTAGTATCGAAAAACCAAACATATATAACTTTCTCCCAAAATAACAGTTTAATATCGCACCACCAGACACTAAGTGGCGATAAGTTTGAATTTTGTAACCCTATCTGAAGCGATCACATCCGCCCCACCCATACTATCCTTTGCAGTTCTAAATTCATTTCGCTGTATATTATTGATGATTAAATCATGAGTGGGGAGAAAAGTGTTTACTACGCCTATTCCCAGAATGTTGACGCTTTTCCAAAGAAGTTTACAACAACACTGTTGCATAAAACAAACAAGCAAAATTATAAACCAAACTGACTTTCAGCTGTTAATTTCTTTCAAAGAAACCAACAACAGGCATTATATTTATTTGGCGGTAGTAATTATTTATGGCTTGCAGGAGCATCAGCAATTAGCTGATTTTGTATAAGTTGATTCCTCTAATTTAACTTTAAATATGCTGTATTATTTTAATTTGAGATTTGCTTTTTCAATAAACAATTTGTGAAAGATCCGTTTTTGTTTACCAGAATTTTGTGAAGGGTCCGTTTTGGTTGATCGGATTTTTGTGAAAGGTCCATTTTGGTTGATCGGATTTTTGTGAAGGGTCCGTTAACGGACCCAAATTTGTTCTGGCCAGACCCCTGATTGGGCACTCTATTTTTGTTAAATTTGTTGGATTAAATATAGTTTAAGATATATTGGTGGAATTTTTCAGAAAAAAAATATTTACATTTTTAATAAACTATAAAACTCTCTTTGAGCGTCACCCGGTGCGACCCCCCTCCTCGCTATTGATTACAAGGAACCTTTTTTTAATGCAAGAATATGTGAGCTTTTGAATAGAATGCGTGACTTTGCATTCGTTTACTTACATCTTTTTGCATTGGAAAAAGAAAGCTCATTGTAATCTCAAAACTTGTCTTCCATGTTTCACTAACTTGTGCTTTTAGTAGCTGTATAATACACTAAGCGTCCAAAAAAAAAGTCGCGGTCGAGTTTTAAACGTTCCAATTTTGGAAGAAGGTGATTCAATGAGTATTACAGATATTTTCATAAATCTTTGCTCGATGCAAGCTTAAAATGAAATCTTTGCTCGATGCAAGCTTAAAATGCGGGCGTTGCACTAGAAGACTGCTTAGTTCGAAGTAAGCGATGGAATCGGTAGTTGTGTTCGAGGAAGTGATGTGACAGAGTTAAAAAAGAGGCAAATTGTTGGCCTGTACCAAAGTGGGACCAAATGCAAAGATAAAGTTGAAATTAGAGGTATAGGATTGCGAACTGTTCAACGCATTATTAAAAGGTGGAAAGATGGTGGATAAGCTACCTGCTAGCGACATCTTTGTGGTTGTAAATCCATTCTGGAAGAACGAGACGGGCGTTCTCTGAAGCGATTAGTGAAGAGAAATCACAAGAAATCAACCATTCAACTCACAGCACTCTTCAATGAGGGAAGTAAAACAATTTCCAAGAGCACAATGCGACGAGAACTTCAAAAATCGGGACTAAGAAGCTGTGTTGCAATAGGAAGCCACTTGTGAGTGCCATTAATCGAAGAAAGAGACTGCAATTTGCAAAAGATCATAAAAATTAGACTGTTAATGATTGGGGAAAGGTCATGTGGTTCGATGAGTCAAGATTTACGCTCTTTCAAAATGAGTCAGGGTTCGAAGAGAGCCACACGACACAATGGACCCTGCATGTCTCGTTTCCACTGGGCACACTTTTGGAGGCAGTGTAATGAAATGGGGTTATTTCTGTTCATCTGGACTAGGCTCGGCTGCATTGTGCACCAATCAAATGAAGTAAGTCTGCACAGTACCTTAACATCTTGGATGAAGATGTTGTACCATCTATGGACTTTTATTTTCCTGATAGTAGTGGTGTATTCCAAGACAGGTGGGTATATATATGGTGTATTCCAAGTGGTGTACGCCAGAGTACACCAGGCTACAATTGTTAAATCTTGGTTCGATGAGCACGATGCATCATTTCAACACATGATTTGGTCACCACAAAGTCCAGACCTCAATCCATTCGAGAATCTGTGGGACGTACTCGAAAAGGATTTAAGATCACACACCACTTCCTTCATCTATCGAACGTTTAGGAGACCTCGATAGAATTGTGGGCTAAATTAAAAACGGATACTCTACAAATGCTCACTGAAGCAATGTCACGGCGTATAAAAGCTGTAATAAGCACAAAAGGTGGTCCAACCAAATATTAAGGCATGCGACTTTCTTTTGGACACATAGTGTATAATGAATTTCTTTCTGGTACTGAAATCTGTTAATTTCGTATCCGGCATTATATATAACTTTTATACCTTGCATATATTTTGCAAAACTTAAACAAGCAAGTTTAGTTAAAAAAAAAAAAACCTCACATCGTGATGCATTGCTACATCCCGATGTTAGGTTGGCGATGCATCACGATGTAGAAATTCCTACATGCTCAGCCCTACTATCTAAGCAATGTGAATTTTGCATAACTATGGAAATAATCAAATTGTGCATTTTTGGTTATGAGATGTTTAGATAGCTTCTAAAATTTTGGTATGAAAGAATTTTGACAGTACTTTTCTGTAGTTTGTTTGGGGATATTTTTCTTTTACTGGCTATAGTAAGTTTGCAATGAATGTTTCTTGGCGTTACCATTATGTGAGTGTTTGAAAATAAAGGCATCAAATATGTGTCTAAGCCCTTCTTGACTAAGTTTTTTTCCTTCTCGCCCCATCAACAAAGACACAAGCAGGGTTTTAATTGCGTCCGTTCCCCTTACATTATTATGCCATTGGAAAAAGTAAAATATATAAAAGCACTAAATTCATGATAATTTTAAACCAAATACCTTTTCTCTTATCTCATTGAAATTATTACTTTTTCTGAAGACTTCTAATGCGCTGAACTAAATAGCAAAGATATTTTTGTATGTACAACTATGACTATACAAAAGGTAAAATTTATATTTTAAATTTTAGCTTTTGGAGGGGAGACTTAAATTTTATACATTCCAACCAAGAAACGAGTTGATCTGAGAAATTCGTGGCTATAAAGAAGTTTTATCAAAATTACAATGGAATACATTTATACAGAATAAGATACAAACAGTCAATATTTATGCAAGCATTTAATTGAAATACAATCAAGATTAAGATTACTCAGACTTGACTTATTTTTGAATTACAGGTATACAGTTTAGGCATTTGTTTGTAATTTTGATCGCAACTTTTATTTGTTACATACTTTGTATTTTTGTTTTATTTTTACAAAACATTTACTAAAGTCTGAATTGCTTTCAAAAATTAAAAAAAAAAAAAAATTTGGTTTTCTTTTCAATAGCTCAATAACAAAAACCTTTTTTTTTTCAATTCAAATAACTAAAATTTTTAAACTATTCAAATAACATAAACTAAAACTTTATGCACTTTCTTTTAAGTACAATATGGTAACAAAATTTTGTGCTAGTTATTCAACTAGCACTTCAGTTATCATGAAAAGTTTTATAAAAATCTTCTTTTTATGAGCATGTTTGTTTTTCACTTTTGAAAACTTCAATCTTCAAAAGATAAATATAAACAGTATGTGACAAACCATTAATTTAATTTCATGTTGCAAATAATGGTGTTTAATCATTTATACAAAATAACCCTGACTTTTGTTAGGCAATATTCCTTCAATTTGAACAGAATAACTATGGTTTTTTACTCCCTTTTACAAAGTAAAGGAAGTATTGTGTTTGCGAAAAATTTTGGACCCAAATATCCATTTTGACGATCCCTGACTTAATTACAATGAGTTTACTCGTGACGTCTGCATGTACATATGTATCTCGCATAACTCAAAAAACGGTATGTCCCAGAAAGTTTAAATTTGGTACATAGACTCCTACTGGGATCTAGTTGTGCACCTTCCCTTTTGGTTGTCTTCGGATTTTCCTAAGGGGGTTTTTTACACCTTTTTTGGGGGAAATCATTGTTGATATTAATGCAAACTCAAGTGGTGTTATAATTTGGCAAACACTTGGCGACATATCGCCAAGCTTTTGGTCAGCAAGTTTCTTCGCCAACTTGGCATTTTTTTTTTAAATTTAAATTTGGTTTCATTTTGGCCAACTATTGGCAATATTTAGAGAGTTTCCCATTGAATCACATTGAAATGACTATTAGAAAAATTAATCTGCATAAAATGTTTTTTTTTTTTTTTGCTTCAGTTTGCAACAAACTTGGGGCAAAAATATTTAAAGTGTTCCTTTGCTTACTCCAAGGCACTACTATTATCATTAAATTGGGGTAAAAAGAAGTCATGTGATGCACACATCAACTCGTTCAGAAACAAATATCCTGCCATTTTTTTTCCTTTTTTTAAATATTTCTTTAAATGCAAAGGAATGTAATTATACCTGGGTCAGGATCACAGATCATCTGTTCAATAATAATATTCACCAGTAATTGATCCTAAAATTTAAAAAAAAAAGTAATAAATTAAAATACAATAATACACACAAATTTTGAAAAATCTGAACCAATTATACAGGCAAATAATATGCACATATGTATAACATATAAAAATACTTACATCATCTTGTTTGTTCACTTGCTGTAATGCATATTCACGAACCATGGACGGATTGAAATCAACAATATAAGATAAAATATCAGTGGAGGCTGCTTTAATGGCTGAATCATCCATGCTCTATACATAGTGAAAAATAGAGAAAAAAATTAGTAAATAGTCCTATTTCATATTGAGTATTATAAAAATATAACACATATACTTACTAAAGTTATCTCTAAAGCTTGCAAAACACCAAGAGAAGATAGCGTCTAAGAAAAATAAAATTGAAACATTATTTACACATAGCTTAAAAAACACGCATACAGACAGAGAATATTCTAGAGTCAGGCATGCAACTCTTATAGGCCTTTTTCACTTTTTAACTTAAAACAGCTTTCCCCAGTAACAGAATTTCTCTGTCGATGAAATTATATTTGAATAAAATGGCAAACTTCTATCAACAATATTTAGTTCTACTACAACTTATCAGGAAAAACTACAAAATTCCACCAAACAATTAGATATTATTCTTTTTGGAAAAGAGCATTTTTCATTAACTTTCCAAGATTTCAACTGTGGTGGATCTTAGTCAATATATGTCTTCAACTAAAGTCCGAGTCCAGTCTAAGAAAAACCGCTCATTTACATGCTTTCTAACAAATAGAGCTTTTGATGTAAAGAATGAAAGAAAGAACATAACAAAACACACAACAATACCTTAAAAAAAGACTCCCGACTTTGTGGTTGTAGCGTCTGAGAAAACATACAATATTCCTTCAAAAATAAAATAAGTTCTTTTCTTTTCTGATCTTCTGTCGACTCATCAGTTAACTGAGCAAATAATTCAGATAGAAATTTTGAATCTTCCTACAAAATCACAAAACAGCAATTATTAGCAAACAAGTGATAGAAAGAAATTTCTTAAAGCAAATGATTTCAAAATAGATAATGCACTTTAGGTCAAATTCCGATGGTTAAAATAAAACCTAAATGTTCCAAGTCATTTACGAGACTGGTGGAGAACTCAGAACTATCTGCAAAATAAAATGAATGTTATCATCAATTTTAAACTAAAAATGATCCTTGCTATGAAATGATAAGGTAAAATATTTGTATTGAGTTAAAGAAGGTTTCTTTTTTAATAGAGTAACAAATGAAAAAAATGCATGATTCATTTTTACAAAATGTATCTAAAGAAAGAATTTTTTAAATAATTTTTGACTTTCATATATACTTAAAAAATGTAATGATTCTTTTGAAAAATTGAGGACTTTTCATGGTTTTAACATATCCTAAAATTTTGCTCAATATGATGACTTCTTTTGCTGCGTTTGTAACATTCTGTAGTTTTTGAAAAAACTATTCACAACTATTTCCAAAATATTCAGAAAAATAGGTGAGAGAGAGAAAGCTTAGTACAATGGCTCTCAGTTAGTAATATTCATAGCCTTCGAGGTGTGAGTTAAAAGTTTACTCATTTTGGGAAGAAAAAAAAAAAAGATTTGCATAATTTGGAAGTTTCAAAAATAAACATTTGATTAGCAGGATTGTGGCACAAGAACTGTTTTGGCGCAATTAGGTGCAGTCGTGGAAGCACTGAGTTAAAAGATTTTGGTATGGAAGGATGTAGAGGAGTAACACTTCGCTTTTTAAAAGCAGAAACTCCTATTTACTTTATAGAATCATGATTTAATTATCTGTGTAATTTTATTTTTCTGCATTAATCTGAACATTAATTAATACAGATACTAAGAAGTTCAACACATCAAAACATTGGCACTACTTTACAACACAAAAATCTCGCATGAGTTGAAAAATGCAGTGATTTTTTATCAAAACAGGTAAAAACAATTGTTGCAAAAATAACAATGGGGGAAATTTTATAATTGAAAGCAAAGCAATGTACATATATATACACAATCAGATTAATAAAAAAGGAAACTTCATAGGGAAAGAGTACCAAAAGTACATTTTGCATCCATATTGTACTGGTATCTCGACAAATGTTCATAATAGTACAACGCTTTTTTTAAAATATCATACATTTACAAGTCTTATAAAGATACACAAACGCATACAAAATAAAAAAAGTATGGCATTTTATTTTAAATGCTTGTTGTACTTATTTTCCAGTACAAAATTCTAACTGTGATATGCCCGACAAGCTAGAACACAATGAGTAAGGCCATGTTTATACACACCCAGACAATATTAACAAATTTCATTTTTAAAAATAAATCACTGAACTAATAATTTATTTTGGCAAGGAACAAATGTCAGTTGTCAACTTTGAGGTGCCCCAAATTAATAATACTGAAAAGGGGTCAGGGGATACGTACCCCTTACTCAAGAAAAGAACATGTCTTGGGGAAGCAAAGTTATTTTAAGAAAAAATTAGTTTGAAAAGAAGGATCTTCAAAATGTTTCTCTCGTTAACTCTTGTTCCCTGCAAGAAATTTAATAAGTTTTAGCTGGTGTAACAATGGAAATTGATGTCCTAAAAACGCATTTATTTAGGCCTTTTTCGGACATCAATTTCAAAACATTTCTGAAGGAGGGTCCCCGAACCAACACCCTTTCACTAAGATTACTACAAAAAAGTCTGAAATTGTGCCTTTAAGATTTCAATTTTGAAAAGTTTCGGAGGAAGATTCCTAAACCCGTTCCTTACATCTAAACGTCTCCAAAGATGACCTGAAATTGCGTTTTATCTTTCGGGGAAAGAGTCTCGAACTCCTCCCTTCCAAAAATTGCCTTATGTTGGGAATAAATCTGAATTGATTTTGAAAATAACCTTACAATAAAAAAAAATAAAAAGTTACTGACTATTGATCAGGTAATTACGTCCAACTACCGCTATTTCTCCCCCTCCCCTCCCCCGCTTCATTTTTCTTTTCTTTTTCCTATTGGTCTAATAAGAAAGTCTTCAAAATGCTACATTTCTCAATCCTCCTCCACCCACTAAAACTATTAACGAGTTTCTCAAACCTCGTTTTTAGAGCTTTAATGTCGAAAATTTCCTGGGGACAGTTACCAAACGCCTTTCCTACTGAAAGGATCGAAAATATTTTATGAAAGCTTTTGTGGAGCTTCAATTTTGAAAAACGGCTGAAATTAAGAACATTACCAAATATGGTCCACAGTCACGCTTTTAAGACTTCAGCTACGAAAAAATTTCGGACGAAGGTCCGACTGCTTCCGTATGAAGTCTGAAAAAGCAAAAACTACAATTTCGAAAAATTTTAGATGGAAGAGTGTTTAAATCTCCCCACCTAATACAACTGAATATCTCTTTAAAACTTCGTTTTTTAGGACTTTAATTTCAAAATAGTTTTGGGGGAGGAGCTAATCTTAGTTGCATGGGCCCCCTCCAAAATGAAAACATATATACGCCACTGTGACAATTTATGACATTTCTGTCATAATTCAACAATTAAGTATTTTTATAATTCAACAACTGAAAAACATTACTACATTCAAAACTATTACAGGGTTCATACACTTGTAGTTAAAAAAAAAAATCCCTGATTTTTCCAGGTTGTTTTTTTTTTTAGAAAATTCCAGGTTACTCCATTCAAAATTAAGTTTAAATAACAATATTTTCAAAGTAATCAAACAAAATACTTTCAAATTATTTTAGCGATTCTTTGATGCCACATGTCATGTACATTAGTGTTTTGCTGTAAAGTTTGTTTTCGTAAACTTACGTCTACTTAAATCTTGCAAACAACCAAATATGGCGACTAAGTGAAAAATTTAAGATAAGTAGATTTTTAAATTTGTAGCATAAAAGTAGTTATAAATAATTAACAATTGTTAGAAAGTTACAATTAAGACGAAATAGTCAGTTTTTAGCACATAGGCGTCAAGGTTAGTGTAAAACCTTTTTTTTTTTCGAAAAAAAAAAAAAAAAAAAACACCCTAAAATATTTTTTTTTTCTGGGTTTAAACCAGGTTTTTATTACTATTTGTAAAGAAAAACAATTTTATTTTATTAAAATCATGAAGATTTTATGAATTAATTGTTAAGGAATGTTTAATATTCATACTTGTACCTAATTTCCTTTTTAATTAATTAAATAATTAAGAATAAAATCTAGTAATTTCATTTCTTCATACTTAGAGATTTCTATAGAAGAATATTGCATGAAAATATCTAAATATTATAAAAATAAAATAAGTAAATCAATCTTGGTATAAATAATCAAAGAAATAATTTACTGTGACAGTTCAGACATTATTAATTACAAATAATCAAGAATAAATTCTTGCATATTAATTTCCTCATAATCATAGCAATTTACTATAAATAAAAAAAACAAAATTAAAATCACGCATTCTTAAACATGGAAAGTATTTTGCAGCATCTACAAATGAATAATAAGTCTGATGTACATAATACAACTTGAAAAATCAAAAGATCAACGCATATTTTGTTTCAAGATTTTACCTAATGTATACCTGACAACAATTATAGAAACAGGACAAGTAGGTTTTAAGAAAATAATTACGTTTTCCATTGTAGACATTTTTCCTGTAGGAATGCAATTTTTTAATCAAAGAAAACAATCATTTAGTTAAAAGCCTCAGTACAAACTTTAATGAAAATACTCTTAACATATTTTAATAATGATGACTGTCATAAAAATTAATATTTATTGATTCTTCCATCATTCATACATGAGACTTCTTTTATTATATTTGGATAAAAAAAGTTCTTTGAAAGGTGAAAATTTGGCTCCCCCCCCCCTCCCAACAAGAGCACTGAGTTACATGGATGTTTTCTGTTTCCATAATTTTACACATTTTCTTTTCTTGCTTTGAATGCATTGTCTAATGGGGATGCAAAATGTGTGCAGGTATAAGTGCAATTTTATACCTACTCTAAGTGTTCTTGGACTTCCTTAGTTATTTTTTTTTTTTTTTGTCATTTATCTAGTGTTAAGATATTTTTACCCCATGCATCGCTTCAATGGTACATAATACAATAAATCTTAAGTAATCAAGCAAGTTAGGTAGCATATGAAGTTTTGGTTGAAATATGCATGCTTTTTAATATCTTTTGAAATGCAAAATACTGACAAATAATGATAAATAAAATTATAAAAGAGTTACTTGGATTTTTTTCCATGTAATTTTAGAAAAACTTAGTTGGTCTGCCTTGTATATTTATGTATTTAATAGAAAAGCTGCATAGATAAAAAAATAAAAATAAAATAAAAACAAAATAAAAACTATTTAGCAAACTTGCATTACCTTAAAAAATATAAGTTTCTAAATTTATTCAATCTGAAATTTATCTATAAAGCTTTGCTAGTTACTTGGCATTAATTGGATTTTACTCTTTGTAATTTGTAATAATATGTAAAATTTATGAAAAGATTCGGGAAAAACAATGAAATTTTTCAAAAAAAAAAAAATTCTTTAAAAAAACCACATGGTTTGAAAAAGGAAAAAAAAAACATGGTTTAAACCAAACAACCCTGATAGGCGTCTAAATCAGTTAGAATTTAAAAAAAAATGTTCTGAAGATAAAATTTTGCATTTTTCCAGAAAATACGAATTATCTGAAAAAAAAAAGGTCACATTTTGCGTTATTATCAATGATTTGCATTGCAATAAACATCCAATGTCGTTTTCAGAAACCTACGCTTTTAAAAAGTCTTGTCTACTACCATCTTGGGAATGACAAACATGGCGGCTACGCCAAAAATTAAGAAATATATTTTTCAATTTGTAGCATGAAAACCATTTTAAAATAATAGTCTTCATGAAACAACAATTCAGTTGAAATTTTTTAGTACATTTGCGTCCAAGGCAATGGGGATAAGATTAAGTTTTATGAACAAAATTTTTCATTTCTCAAGAAAATTACATATTTAAAAATAAAAAAAAAACACAATTTGTAGCACATTTTGCGTTATTTTCATTAGTTGCAGTTATAAAATTTGGGGGTCAAAATTGGAAAATTCCCCAACTTTTCCCTGATATTTTTAACTATGTCATTTTCCCCGACAATTCCAAGTTTTCTCGAAGCGTAAGAGCCCTGTATTATCTATAAGCAATATATCCACTGCAATTCACATCATATCATAACTCGACTTAGGGTTCGCCGATATGTATCATTCGGTCCACAGTCATAAGACATTTTCTTTTTTTTTTTTTTTTGACCAACAATTTACATTTAATTAAGCACTTTTAATATGAATTAAAATTATTACATTACTAATAATTTTAAGAGATTATTACTAATAAAATTAATATTTAAAAAATATACATATTATTTAGTTATATTAATAATGTACTGATACATCATAAAACTATAGTACATAACTTTTTGGTTATTTTTAATAATAAATGAACATATTACTATAATTAATATAATTTTTATACTAAAATACTGTAATTAAAAATGTAAATATCAAAATATCATGATATTTTCAAAATAAATATTGGATATCTATATATATAAAAATGGACTTAGGTAAATTTGTTCCCTAAGATTTCAGAAACTACCAGAGGTTTGTAGATCAGTTCGATAAAAATCCGATTGATAGTTCCTTTTTTATTCTAATTTGTCCAAATTTTCGCATAAATGCCCCAATATGACGGTTAAAAAATACGTGCACATATTAAAATTACGTGTCCATCGAAAGCGCTTACTTTTCTGCTGAAGATGGCATCTGTTAGAAAGTTCCAAGTTGTATGAAAAACGAGTTATGGGCTTTTTTTGTTCCATGTTCGAAGGCTTTCCTCAACCCAATTCATTATTTAGTGCATCATCTCAACTCCCAGTTCATAGTTAGAATTGTTGAATGTTTTTGTGTTTCGTCCGACTGTTTGAGGCTTTTCTCAAATCAAATCTTAAAGTAACGTTTTTTCCCCAAGATTGGCCAATAATAACTATAGATTTGGTTGATTATTTTCCATTTAAACAGAACTTTAGTGTAATTAATGTTTTTTTTTTTATTATTTGTGCTGATTGGCTTTTTTAATCATTATCCAATCTAACAGCAGAAACCTCGCCAAAATTTATGCAGAAAGATTTCAGTGGCGGATGCATTTGGCAGTTTTTTCAACTGTCACAGTTTTTGAAGTCAAAGACTAAGTAATAATTTTTGTCAGCTTTCACCATGTAAACAAAATATCGTCAATCAAAGAATCTTTAAAAACGTTTTTTACTGTAAAATAATCCAGCAACTAAATTAGGCAAATCCATAAACAGCACAAAAACTTTCATTAATGTGACTTTGTGCACAAATTCAAACCATCGCCAAATTTTACTACAGTCGACGCTCGATATAACGACCATCTCTGTCCCAGAGAAAAAGGTCTTTATAACGAGTGGTCGTTATAGGAGGTATAAATTTAAAAAATGTACACCGTCATCATGCATGCCCAAGTAAATGCCCAAATGTTTTTTACCATAGGAATTTTTAGAAAAATAGTGTGCAAAATATTATGACAGAATATTAAACAAGTTTTAAAGTAGAAAATATAGGGAGGAAAATGTTACACACTTTCAGATCTACTACTACTACTACTACCACAACAATTTCTGAAGATAAAACCAGAAACAGAGGTCTGCCTTTTTAACAGATGTGATTTTTGCAAATCATTATTTTCTGTTTCAGATATAGGTGATAAATTGTGTTTCTCTTGCTTTACAAAGAAACATTTAAAAGTCCCCCGAGAACCCCAAATCTTTAAAAATAGTAGATTCAAATACCAAACTACCAATGCATCAAGCAACTCCCTTTTCTTAGGAATCTGGAATTTTCTCGATTTTTCCTCCCATTATTTTTTCTGTGCTAGCTGTGGTGAATGGTAATCCCCCCCTTCCACCCCCTCTTAAAGTTGGATTTGACATTGAAAACTTCAGGCAGATGTCCGTAAACAATAATCAATGTCATTTTAAGCTACAAATTTGTTTTATTGGAAAGAACACAAGAAGTAGCGTCTGCTGATTTGGTCGCTGTATTGGATTAGACGATACAGAACGGTCGTTATAACGAAAGCAAATTAACATAGAGTTCATAGGAGCAAAGTTGGGACTTCTACCACTGGTCGTTATAATGGGACGGTCTTTATAATGTGTGGTTGTTATAATGAGCGTCGACTGTACTTATTTTGGAAACATTACGGATGAAATTGTTTAGCGCCATTTTATGGTGACCAAAAGTATCTCAGCATATGGCGACACTATCTCTTTAACAAAAAATAGTAACATACCGTTTTACAAAGTAAGGAGGGAGAGCATTATCCAAGGTATCCCAAAACGATTCCCGCAAATTCGGTAATATTTTAAATCACACCTAGAACCCACAATAATCGAGATTTTCCAAAATAACTAAAGCAAGTTTAAAGGGATCACAGGCGCGGCTACATTTTTTTAAATAGTTCGTTCTTCAATAGACATACAGAGAAGGTAAGACTCAATGTAAAAAAAAATGTTAACTGATTAATCTTTTTAAACATGTGAAGTTTAATTTCATATTTCGGAAATTCTTCAAATTTGTATAAGCTTAAATTTTGTGTTTTCGTTTCTAAATGAATACTATTTTGCCCTTTTTACTTACTGCTACTTTAGTTTTATGAGTAAGGAAGAAGCTAGATTTTAAGTCATGTCAAAAAGGTGTGTTTTAAGTTCTTTCACTTAAAACAGAAAACAAATGCAAGTAACGATTGTTTCTGATAATTATTGCTAACCCAGGCAACACTGGGTATTTTTGCTAGTCATGATATATATTGACTGATATATATTGGCGAACCCTGTTATGTACTATTTATTTGAACTTTTTTTTTAATGATTTTTATTAAAATAATTCTTGATTCAGATATAAAGCTGTTGAATTATTATTTTTTTTTTTTTTGTCTCATTAATGCTTTATAATTTTATTTGAGCATGTATTTTTCAGACAAACACGGCCGTCAGGCCCAGTAGCAGAAACTTTCTGGCCAGCCTGCGACACTATTTTGGGCAGTTGAAAATAATCTGCAGCATTATTATCAGTTTTCATAAAATGCACAAGTAAAGGTCAAGACTCAGAAATTTTCCAACAGGCCAGTGGTCGTTACACCTGAAAAACTTGGTGGCGACCACTGTCGCTGTTTTAAAGTATAAAAGAAAAGGGGGGGGGCAGTTTTCACTACTTTCGTAAAATAAATAGAACTCTAGGCACTATGAAAAGCAATTATTCAATAGATATTTAAATGTTGAAAATTTAAGTTAAAATAGGTTTTTGATTTTTTTTAAAAATGAATAAATAAATTAGTAAATGAGAAGTTGATAGGAAACTGCATTTTAGATGAATGTTTTAGTTTACAGAAAAAAGTTTCCAAAGCAAATACAATTATGAACAGCTAATAATTTACATTTTTTATGAAAATCATTTAAAAAGAAACATGATTTATTGTACATCTTATGTAATCTTCAATAGTTTGTATTGAGGTAAACATCAAATTCTGTTTTGGGAAACTTAGGCAAGTAATAGCCTCGTCTATTTCCATCTTGCGAATGACCAAACATGGCGTATACGCGAAAAATGCATGGTTCTAAACATATTTTTGAATTTGTCACATAAAAGTAGAAATAAATTCAAAATCCTTAAAAAACTACAATTTAGATGAAATAGTCAATTTTTAGCGCATTAGCCTCTAAAGCAACAAAGATAAGATATTATTCTAAGATAAAATTTTGCAATTTCAAGACAATATTTAAGAATTACCCGAAAAAAATGCCACATTTTGCACAGTTTTCAACAGTTTGCATTGCAATAAAAATCTAATACCGTTAATGAAAACGTAGGCACTTAAAGAGTCTTGCATACCAACATCTTGGGAATGACCAAACTAAGACTAAAATTAAGATATACATTTTTGAATTTGTTGCGAAAATTTTTTTTTTTAAATAAAAATCCTCATGAGATTTCACTTTAGTTGAAAAGTTTTAGCGCTTTTGCATGCAAAGCAATGAGGATAAGGTGAAATTTTAAATATAAAACTTTTCATTTCTCAAGAAAATTATTTTAAAAAATAAAGATTCGCTGCACATTTTAAGTTGTTTTCATTAGTTTGCAGTTAAATAAAACATCCAATTCTGCTTTGTATTTGAAAACTTAGGCACTTTAGCATCTTATCTACTTCAATCTTGAGAATGATCAAATATGGCGACGACTATGTTTCTAGCTGAAATGCTGAAAGCATCCATCGCTTTTCCGTTCAAAAAACGATCTTTAAACAATATTCACCAAGTTGTATTTCTTTTTTACTTTTATTTATTTACCTTTTCTTTCTTTCTCTTTGTTCTTTTGTAAAATTGTCTGCAGGCCGATGAAAAATCGGCGTCACACGTCTCGCCTCTCAGCTTCTGCTACTGGGTCGGCATGGCATGTAAAATTTTTATAATTTTTCTAGTCCTGGTTGCCTGATACAATTGCTTAGGGTATTAGGAACTGTAAATTTTCATAAATTTAATTCAATTTTTAAATATGAGTAGCCTAAAAACATCGGGAACAGTTACTTTAAATGAAACTATTCTGTCTAAAATAAAAGTCGGAAAAAAAAAGTTTCTTTGTATAAAATCAAGATAAAGTTCAGATAAAAAATAATTTGAAGTTTTAGAGCTAGCTAGATTTGGCGAGCGCCAAATAGTGATGGTGGCATCGATGGTTTCGGCACTGGCTATTTTGCAAGGGGGCGACTCTGAATTACACTGTCTAGGTCCCTAGGTGGGGTTGACCGATGATGCAATGAACGAGACGGATAACGCAATGGTATGATAGACGAAGTTGCGGTAGCGCATTATTATTTAAGCAAATAAAGAAACACATGGTTGCCATTTTTGACAATTGGGACATGATATTTTGATAGCCATTTTCAATAAAATGGTCCCCCATTGGCAACCGTTAATTTAGAGCTTTACTATACACAGTACATTGATTTTTATACCTGCAGATAATATCATACAAACCTTAATGAATTTTACACATCAATATTACATACATCTGATATAAGTACAGATAATATACTGAACTAGGGAATACTAGCATATACAATAACCAAAAGTAAAACACAGTACATAATCTCAGATTGAAAAACAGACACATAAAATTTTTCATCAATGTTCAATACTTTTAAACACTCTCAAATTAACACAAAATAAGAGGATTCGGATAACAAAACTTGTTTCTACAATATAAATTGCCATTTATTTTTGTTGCATTATAAATTGGAGAATGAACAAACATCTTAATGAATTAGTTTGATTACATAAACTTCTTGAAATAATATTTTTTTAAAAAAATATTATTAAACATTTAATTAAATAATTCATTACTGTTTTTTTTAATCAAAAGGTCTAACATCACTATAGAGTAAAACAAAAGGAAATTATTAATAGCAATTTTAAAAAATTATTAACAGTGAACAAATATATCAAACTCTACACAGAATTAAAAGTTATACATTTATAATATTTTGATTTTGAAAAAGAATAATTGTATTTTAACTCTTTAAGCTGCAGAAATTGAACTTGTTTATAACTAGAGTGAAGCTCTTGCATGTGTTGAATATAATACACACAATACAGAAGATACATTTTTAGAACAATTTCAGTAAAAGTTTTATGCAACACGAATTGAACACATTACCTACCAATAATGGTAGCAAGAAAAGTTCCCTAGAACTAGGTGAAATACAAAATAATCATTGATTATTCTGTAAAGCAGTTCATACTGAAAACTGCTATTCAGAAAATTACTATTCATACTATCTAAAAAACGAATTAAAAAAATAAATCAGCCATTTGAAAACCCAAAAATTTCTTTGCAATTTTTGAAAGTGTCAAAGTTGAGTTCAAAAAATTATTTTCATAGCTGCCAACTTGGGGAAAATCTTGATGTGTAAAAAACTTATGATGCTGTTCTGATAATAAAGACATAAGTCAAGTCTCATAAATTCAACAAAATGCATGCAACACACTTGCATGTTCAATTTTCAAAAAAAAACTTTTATTTTTCGAAATTTTATTGCATTATTTGTTTTTACCATTACCAGTAGTAAACCATCGTATTTATTTATTTTTTTTTAAACATAAAATTTTTAGAGTTACTATTATTAATAAAATGATTATATTTCATAGTTATCATAACAGTGACTGTCAAAACTTTCAAAAACACCGAAAAAAGTTTGGCAAATGAATAATTTAAAATTTTTAGAGTTCTGCCTATTTTTTCCCCAGAAAGTCCCTTGACTTCAGAAGTTTATAGCCATCTTAAACATTTTAAATAGTTAAAATTAATTTCATTAAAACCTTCATTAAATATATCTTTGGCAAGTTTGGTGAGCATTAAGGCTAAATTTTGGAAATGCAACCAAATAGAAACTTTCAAATGGGTGTGGCGTGGGAAAAAGATGAATGTGCAAGTAATCAGCAAAAAAATAAAATTAAGGGTAGCATGGAAACAGTGATCAATAGTCATACAGTATAGTTGACAGAGTCATTTTATAGTACAAAAATAGATTTCTGACACTTTTGGAAAGGTATGTAGGAAAAAAATGAATTTTGGACACAGGAAAAAACAAAAATAAGCACAAAAAATATTTTTAGACACGTTAATTTCAATAAATTTGAGCATTAAATGAAAAACAGATCCCTCCGGGGGAGATCCTCCACCAGTGCAAATTGCTGCTATTATTAATCACTCATAGCAGCAATAGAGGCATTCAAATACATTAAACATTCATTTAAAAAACAGACAGGAAATATAAAATGTGTGCATCATCTTGGTCTATGTAAGTAGAAATTTACATAACAGTAAATTGCTGCAACAATATTTACATACAAAATTGACATTGGAAAAACTCATAGTGGTATAATGCAAGGAAGGAAAAACAATCTTACCTGTATCATGGACACTATTTCAACCTTGTTGAAGAAAATGAATGAACTTAATGTAGACAACATATTTTCTTCAAAAACTGAAGGAGTAGGAAGAACAACATCTTGGATATACTGGACGCGATATGTTTGATGAATTTTAGCTATTAGTTCTTGGTTAGAGATGGGTATGACTTCTTTGAAATGTGAAGCATTCCGTAAAAAATCCCTGTGCCTTTTCGGCTCTGGTGATGATGGATCGTATTCGAGCACACCAACAACGTCAAATATCGTGTCATCAGCAAACATGACTTCAAACAAAGCATTTTTGTTTAGCATAAAAATATTTTTAAAAATTTCAAATAATTGATGTAGTCCTTCTATATTTTCTAAGTCTTCACACACATGAAAAATTCTAAGAAGTTTTTTTATGTAATTTTCCGATTCTAAAATCATTGCTAATTTTTCCCGCCGAGCAGGAGAGGGCAAACAACTACTTATAGTTTCGTTTACTTCTTCTAGCCTGCCAAGTTCACACGGTGGAAGTTCTATCGGAGGGGCGGAATCGGAAACGTCTTCAAAACGCTCGTCTTCAGATTCTTCTACCAAGTCTTGTGTTATATCAACAGAAGGATCTTTTCCTTGCACCTAATAAAAGAAAATCTACATGAAATTTTTTACAATACAATAAGGTTTACAAGAAAATACAAAAAAATAATTTTTAAAACATTTCTTAGCAAACATACATTTTTAGGAATAACAAGCAAGGAGAAAAAACAAATGTATATGCAGTGAAAATGAAAATATTATTACAGTCAACTTTCAACAAGTCGCAAGGGACCGCCTAAACTTTTCAAGTTATAGGAAATTCCCAAGCCTTCTCAAGAGTTTGGGACCAAATGTAAACTTCAAGATAAAGGAATATTAGAGTTATAAGGCTTTGAGTTACAAAAATTGACTTTAAAATGATGCAGATATAAGTATACCAATACATTACTTTGCAACTAATATAACAATCATATAAATTACAGTTGGCTCTCTGTTTAACGACATTCAAGGGATCACAAAAAATTGTCCTTAAGTAGAAAGCGTCCTTAAATAGAATGCTTCTAACATGACAGTAGACCATTTGGGACTGTGAAAAGTAGTCGTTAAATAGAGCGTCGTTAAACAGAGAGCCAACTGTACTTGCCAAACAATCTCAAAAATTGAATAAATGTGACTACCTCAGTTTTTTATGCACAAGAAGTTTACTCCATTTTTTTCAATTATTTGAACAAAAGATGTAAGTGTTTCTAATCGAAAGAAAATCCTAGGCTAAACTTGATTCAAGCACGGAGCTACAGAGCAAACTGAACTGTGTTTGGAGAACACAAATTTGAAAATTTCTTTCGAACATACTTTTGTTTTTCTGCATCTAAGAGTTTCTTTGTACCTAAATCTAATGCCAGAAAATTTGGTACAAAATTATATTCAGCTTTAGAGTTGTGCATTTTCTTTTTTTTTTTAATTTCCAATCAGTTTTTTAAAATTATGCATAAATTTATTAATTTTATTAAATGCATCTCATTTTATTAAATGCCTATAGATGGAAATAGGTAAAACAGAAATACAGCTAAGATTTTTTTTTCAAAGGGTTTGCTTTTCGGAGGAGTAAAATTCATCTTAAAAAAAATAATATGAAAACAGAAACTACATCTATTGTACTCGGGCAGCTATCAGATGCTATTTATTCAGTGTTATTTTGTTTGTTTGTATAAAGAAAATTTATCCACTCTGTTTCTACTTTGGGAAGAGGGGGGAGGATCCTGTAATTTTAGGGACACACCATGAGATTAAAATTCTTTTAAACTTTAACTGCCAAGCGTGAAAATGCACTTGGCTAACACTCTTGAGGCTTGTTTATGCAAAATATTATTGCAGAGGCATTAAATTATCTCTGTATGTTCACGTGTGATTATTCGATTCTAGATTACAATTTCAGAAGACAAAAAATTAAGCTTTTTTTTTTCTTCCAGTCAAGAAGTCTGAGAACTCTTTTTTGCCTTAAGAAGCAAACACCATAATTAAGTCTTGTTTGTATAACAATGAAATTACTCACAGAAAATTAAAAAAATAATAATATAACACTTCTACAAGAAAAGTTTTGCAAACCTTACAAGAAGTTTTAATTAGAAAATCTTAAAAGCATAAAGAACAAAATGGCAATAAGAGCAAGCATTATATCAATTGAAAAGTCTACACCCACCATCTCCCACAAACTTTTCTTGCAGATGTGAAATAAAAAGAAAACCAGGTTTATAAAATTACCATGTTTGTTGATTTTTAAGGACTAAGCAATTTTAGAGCTTTATTGTTAATAAATTCAAAGCTACTAAGTCCACAATACCAGGAGAACTTATATCGAATTTTCAAATTTATAAGAACCTTGTAATTATACACTTAAATGCTTAGAAGGGTTTGTACATAGCAAGTACACAAAATATTAAAAATTAAGACCACATAAATTGTTATATTTAAGTATCTAAAAATGTTTTTGATACCAAAATTTATAACAGACCCGTTGAACAAATTCTTTTCATAGGAGGATGTTTTACAAATTTTAATAAGTGCAAATAGTAATTACACATATATGACAACCTTCCCATTAACAACACAAAAATGCTTTAGCTTATCAACAATAAATTCTTTCAAGATTTATTATGAAAGAATAAACAAATTAATATACAGATCAACTCTTAATAAATAAAAAAGATGACTATACCCATTTTTCTTAGAATAGTGGTCCTGAGTAATTTTTTAAAAAACTAGAAGTACAAATGTTGGTTTAAAGGATCGTCACTTACAAACACCAATAATGCAATAAATGCAACGGACCTAATAACAATACAAAACTTTACTGCATGCTATGCATTTCTGTGAAAATTAGAAACTTCCAGAAACACCACAGCTTTCAATCAGTACATGAATTGGAGATCATTGAAGTTACAAAATTATGAAAACTATGAAATTCCAAAAACTTTTAACAGACAGTAAAACCTGCTAGGGCTCGACCGATGGCAATTTTTGGCCGATGGTTCAAAGGCGGCCAATTGTTTTTTTTGTTTCAAATGGCCAATGGCTGATGGAAGCACTTACCTAAGGATGGCCGAAATGTAGGTTTCAAACATTTTTCAAGGTATAAAAAAGTATTCTTTACATTGTTAAAACCAATGGCAAGTCATGTTTAAAAAAATGTATAATTAAATAAACATCATAGTTAGATAGAGAGGTCTCTGTAAATTCTCATTTTTTTTAGTGAAAATATTGTGTTGAAAATCACAGCAAAGTAGAGAAAAATATATGGGCTGCAGAAATATATCTCTAACAGAAAAGATAAAATATAAAGAGAGAGGAATTTAAAGAACTGTAATGAAAAGTCACACCAGTTCACTAGCAATTAAATGTTCAAAGGTAAAAAGGGAAGTAAAACAAAACATTTACTGATAATTTTTTTTATTTCAACAAATTAAAAGGTAAAATCAAAAATATTACTAAATATTTTAGGAGTTCAATTTTGAAAAATTGCTAGTGGGCAATTCACAAAAAAAGTCCCATGCGTAACGCTAAGTTTTTTTTATTTCTTCCAGCTAACCAAACCCTTCAAAAAATAATGCTGTTGGGAAATAATACATACTTAAATATACTATCAAAGCATAACATGTTAATCCCATATTTAATTAATAGTTACTTGAATAAAATAAAAAACTTAAGTGTTATGCACGGGACATTTTTCGAGAATTGCTCTGGTGAAGAGCCATGGAACATCTTAGAATAGCATCAAAAATTGTGTTTTAGAATAATCCATTTTGAAAGGTTGCTACGGGAGAGTCATTGAACTCAATTCCCTTTCTTTAATGTTGCCAAAACAGCTTACAATTAAATTAAAAAAAATTTTTTTTTTTGAAACTGTTCTTGTGGAGAGAGAGAGCCATACTAATATCATCGAAGATCCTCTAAAGCTGAATTTGTAGAACTTTAATTAACAAAAATTGCTCCGGACGAGTTCCTGAATTCCAGTCTCTTAGCTTTAGCTACAAAAGCTGGGGCCTACAATAGTACTTTTAAGGCTTGAATTTCGGAGGATTTTCGAGGGAGGGGTATTTTTTGAACCTTTCCCTCCCCCACATCACTGAAAGTTTTCTTAAATTTCTTTGCATGACTTAATTTTTAAAAAAACTTGTCGAAGATTCCCCCCCCCCCCGAACCCGTACTTGGAATTTTATTATCGGATAATTGCCGCAGAAAAGGGCCTAAATCCTATCCTTTCCCCCAATGCTTTCAAAGGTGGTTTGCAATTTTGTCTTAAAGACCAACTGGATATTGAATATTAATAATAGAGTAAGAGCTCCAGTAGTCTGCCATTTAAGAGTGATTGCTGTTGATTGTTAACCCATAAATTTCAGCAATCAATACAACAAAAACATACTGAGGCCCTTTTTTTTAGGCTCTACCTTTCTGATGAGGATTCACTAAATTGTTTCAGAAATAAAATTTTTATTTTAAAAAATAACCTATTGTTAACACGAGAAAATGCTCCAGTAGTCTGCCATAGAAATCCAGTGCTCGGCCATGTATGAGCCCGTCGTCGGCCGTTTCATCTTCATTACTTTTATGGGGTATGAGTATATAAATTTAAACAAAATTTAATGCGAAACTTGCAGCATAGCATTGTACTTAAAAATATAATTATTCCTATAATTACGAAAGAATTCTGCATTCTGATTTCTACGTAACATCTATGCTAATATTATTTTTTAATTTGCAACCAGTTTGGATATGCATCACATGTAATAATTTGTTTATTATTTATCTTCTACATCACTTAATAAAGTAATATCATATGCTGCAAAAAAAATTAATAAATCAAGAACGGAAAAGACCCGGAATTTTTGGGAAAGGAATACCTAAAACATGAGAAGGTTGATCCCGCACCCCCCCCCCCCCCCCCCCGGCCGCAAATAGTTTTAACTACGTAAAAGAGTTGATTAAATTCATGATCAATTAATGATCAAAACGATTGACATTTGACTGGTCCATGTTCATCATAGTGAAACATGAACATACAGAACAAAAGAATTAAAACTGTAGTTTTGGAAACAATTTCACCTCAAAACAAAGTAAGTAAAAATCCCTTCAAAAATTGGCAATCGTACATACATCTAAAACAAATTCTGTCATAAAAGAAAGGTACTTTTATTGTGAAAGAACTGGAGTAAGACGAATTATGTTGGCAGGTCTGTATTTTTAACGTTTTTCTCAGGGGGGGGGGGGGGTATGAATTCAGTGCATTTTATTGAAAAATTGCATAAAAATACAAGCAAAAATGCAGATTTAAGTAATGTTTTGAAAATACAGAGGGTCAATTGCCCCCCCCCCCCAACCTATTGCCGAGATGACAGGCCTGTATGTGGATAAATGGAAATTGAGGAATAGGGGATGTCATGAAGATAACCTTACAGCTTTCAACAAGAACATTCGTAAACAATGAATAAAATAAAATGAGGAGGGTAGCAATGTAATGCAACTTTGAAACCTTGTTATTTTTAAAAATATTCGGCATACTTTTAAACAAGAAGTAAATTTTGATTTCTTTACGGGAGGAGTCTTGGAACGCATCCCTCGTGTAAGTTGGGACTCGACTGTACACTGAACGTGAATATACTTACTGAGTAAAGTATTAACAGCGGATAATTGTTTTCTGGCTAAATGAGTTAAGAGACATTTGAAAGATTTTACTGGCTTAAAAGAATAAAAGCATTTATGTAAGTTTTTGAACATTTTTTTAACATTCAATAATATCAAAATTTATTAAATTAAATGTCTTTTGATTTTGCTCTCTTTAGTCGTTCAACTTATTAGCTGCAGAGAAATGATTTTCTTAATTAGTTCATACTAATAGAGTTGGGGGAAAGTTGAATATAATATTTAAGGGAATGCAATTGTTGTTGCATGCACAAAAGTTAAATTACAGCATGTAACCATTTTTTGAGGCAACAAGCTATAAAATTATAAATAAGGATCTCAGTGGAAAAACTATTCTATTTTTTAGAAATCAAATGGGAGGAAGAAAAATTATGACTTTTTAAGGATTTTAATCACCATACAAACCCTGAATTCAGCATTTCCCATGCTATTCTTATGGCCGAGCATTTACTTCATAAGGGCTAGGTTATATGTCAGAATATGCAAGTATTTATTTGTGTAGTGTTAAGATAAAATGAGTAAGCTAAAATCGTGGAAACCTTTAGGTTTTCTATTTCTGTTCGGGAAGGAAAATTTTCAGAAATTTTGTCCTGAGACATTGGTTGATCACACAAATTTGAGCCACGTTTTTGAACTAAACTTTTCCACTAACATGCTAATGCATATTGTAATTATTTCAACTAAGGAGCATAAGATTCTCAACAGTCTCATCAAAAGTGAGTGTTTGATAAGTGCCTGCCATGCTGTCAAAATTTCAGTAGTGATGTGAACCTCGGCATATTTTTTTAGTCGAAAACTGGTGTTGGTCCTGTTGCTGCCCTTTTAAAGATCCTATGTTGTACTTACTTTTAATTATGCAGTAAAAAAACAGACATATGTATGTTAAATTTATTCCTTTTAAATTTTCGAAAAACATCGGCGATCCATCGGCCTTTAGATGATTTCCAAGGCTGACGGGCTGATGTTTTTTCAAAGTTAACATCAGCCGCCGATGCTGATGGCTAAAATTTTGAACCATTGACGCTGATGCATCGGTCGAGTCCAAAAACCTGCATTGTGTGAGATTCACCAAAAATATTTTATATGCTATTGTAAATACATAGAAAGAGCTAACAAGTCAACTATAATTATTAAAATCAGGGGAGGTTCATTTTACATAGTATAAACGAGCAACTAAAATAATATTGGTACAGTCTGACCCCGATTTATCGAATTCATCGGGACTGAAACTTTTACACATTATATCGGGGTGAGAAATTTTTTTAAAAAAATTGCACTCACTTTGTCTAAAACCCCTAATAAGCAACTTCACGAAAATATCCTTGGTTGGAAAGTATACACCTTTTATTCCGCATAAAGCGACTTATTACAAACTAGTTAATTTGAAATTTTGGTAGTAACAGATTTCGACGATTTCTTTGATACTCGACTCTAAATAGTTTTCTTTCGACTTTATGGCGAGAAGAAATCACTATGTCCTTTACAGCCTGTTGCATGAGGTATGTTTTTAGTTTCCATTCCATGCAAAGCATTAGAAAAAGTAAGTTTTACACAGAGTTTCATTATTGCTTTCTGCAATAGAATGGCTATTCATTGGTTGCCCACTCGCCGGTCAACATTGCTGATTCCAAGCCAAGTCTATTTCTGCTTTTGCACAAGATGGATATATCATTTAAAAAAACAATCCAATATTTCCCAACTCAAATTAACAAAAAAAAAATTCTTTCGGCTGTCAAAATAATTTGTTAATTCGGGGTTTATTATTCAGTAAATAAGGGTTCTTGCTTTCATTTTAGGTGGGGAAAAAAGAAAAATTCGCTGAAATGCGAAATTTGTTAAATAGAGGTTTGTAAATTGGAGTCAAACTGTACATAAATAAATTACTAAAATGATCAATAAAATAACCCAATTTATGGTGGCATATCATAAAATACTTTTAAATCTTCAAATCAAAGAAATTGCAAAATATTTTCGGGATGCAAAAGGTCTTAATTAAGGCAGGTTATGTTGGCCTGTTTCCAAATTGCGGTGGATGAAGATGGAGGGGGGATATAAGGAAATGGGGAGTGAAAAGAAAGCTTCCTATCACAATCACAGAAAGCTTAAATTCAGGCAAAAGCAGAAAAAGCTCATGTGTACATTCAAGTACAAAAAGATTTTAATGCATCTAAGATAAGGATGAATTCTAGAGAAATTGCCTTCATGGAGCTTGCATTCTACGTGGTGAGCACGCTTAAGACAAGGAGAAGTCTAGGGTATAGTTCGTTTTTCAGGAGAAGGCACTTCGCCCCACCTCCTCGAATGCAGAGTTCCATTTTACACGGGGGTGATCGGTAAGCAATTCACATGCTTTTAAATGAGACAACCACGCCTTAACTTGGGCGTGCATTTTAATGTGCAAAAAGTCTTAGTGTCCTTTACATCACTTGTCTGTTGTCATGTTAGTTATTCTTACATTTTAAAAACTTCTGCTTTTAATAACAAAATGCTATGATCCAAATATACCTTCTGCCGAAAACAGTGAAATAGAAACATCGGATACCACGTGACGAAGGAGGAGTCACGTGCCTTCGTGTGGAAAACGAACAATAACATTGCATTCTCCTAAACTTTGAGCTTTTGAACTGTCAGGAAACATATTGATGGTTTCTGAACATTGATTAAAGAATTTCTTTATTAATTTATTCCTTCTCAAATACTTTTTGAGCACATAATTTCAGTGACTATTTTATCCATTAAATAAAAAAACAAAAATATTTCATCAAGTTTTCCCTCTTTTTTTCACATACACTGTTAATGTGGCTCTGTTTCATGGAAATACTCAGTTATTTCCCCTTTAAGGTACTTTCACATTTTACTGGAGGTAAACTAATGGATTACGTCAAATTCCCATTAGTAAAAAAAACTGGGTTATAACAATACAATGCATGAGTCCCAGCTAAGGGTGCTGGAGTTACAGCTGTGATGTGACTCAAGCAGAACCCAATTGTGAAAAAAACAAGATTAAGAGCAAATTCAAATCAAGGCTGCTTCTAGTTGGTTCTATGAAAATGATTTCTCACTGATTTCAGTAAATTACCGTCCTATAGCCAGGGCTAAGGCGGTGTATTTCATGAATTTCTCAGTTTCAACACAGAAATTATATGGACAGGGATAGAAAAAAAAAAGATTCTTTTTGAAGGAATTATACACAAATTAATTGAAAATGTACAAACCCTGCTAAGAGGCTGTAAAGCGTAATTTTTGAAACCTGGTTGAACTTATTTTATTTCATTAATTAATAGCATGACATACTTACATTTAGAATACTGCGTGAACTTACTTGACAAATCTTCTCCCAAATTTCATCACAACCAGCTTTTTCTTGGAAACTTAAAGCCAAGTCGAAATTGTCACCTTCTGACCACACTATTAATGTTTCCTGGGGGGAGATACAAATAAATAAAAATCTTATTATGGATACATTTTATGAATAAAAAAACTAATCTAATAGGGAAGTTGCAACCTATTAAATGTTCATATTTTGGCTATTGGATATTGTTAATTGACCCTCAAAACTAAAACATTCACCATCGCCGAATTTTAAAACACCGTGGTTGATTTTTAATGAATTTTTAAAAATCCAAGCGCAAAAGTGCGCTCTTCTGAAATGTCACAGGGCAGCCTTCCGCCGAAGATCCCTCGTTTTCGCTAGGGACATTTTGAGCGCGCTGATATTTTTATTTTTTAGAAATTCAATAATCCTTTTGAACACACTATGGAGACCGGATTCCTTAAAGCACAACCTAAATAATCTTCCTCATGTAACATCAATGATGATATTCGAATATTTCCGAGAGGATGAGAGGTTTAATGTTCTAGAAACGCGAGGAGTTAAAATGCGAGGAGATAAGCCTTTTATGTTTCGTCTTCGAAGTCGAAAGCGTGACCTTCAGCTTCTCCCCTATTGGAAGAGCGCATGACGTCACTTCCTATGCCATTTGACGTCACAAGCACTTGAACTTTAAAAATTAATTTTTAAAAAACTACTTATCGTATCGCAAAAATTTTTTCACCTATGATGTTCATACATGTTACTCTATCATATAAAAATAAAATTGAAAAATCGAAAACTTCCCTATTGCACATATGAAAAGAGCTTTTGTCAAAACCTTTTTACTAGATGCAAAAGGATTGATAACTCAAACGCATGAAGCTTTTTTTTTTACAACAGACATAATTGACATAATTGCACACATCTTAAGAAAATTGCACTGATTTTTTTTTTTTTTAATTTTAAGCACAATTCAATGAAACTCATGTACGACACTTGCTTTTAAAACTTTTCAAGCATTTGAAAATGAGCTAATGTTAAAAAGTTAATTAATTTTATGAATAATTCCAAATCGCCAACTTTAAAATTGTTATTAAGAGCAGTTCATCTTAAAAACTTTACCAGCTGAAAACATTTCTGAATTAGAGATATAATGCAATTTTAATTCAATGTTGTTTGTGAATTCCTGACAACACAATGGGTGGCCACTTTTTTAATTCCACTTTTGAAGACTGCCTTGTCTTTGAAGGCAAAGAACCCAAGCAGTGTGCTGTTTTGAAATAATTTTGGAATTTTTTCCTGATAAAAATTTTTACGAAAGGAAAAGTGAAAATTGGAGGATGTGAGATATGGGGGCAAGGGTTCGAAATCGACAGTGGTCCACTGGTCTCAGACGCAGAACTAACTTTACCTGTCCTACCGAGCATGTTTGTGTAAAAGGTACATGCCTGAATAAACTTTTATATGGCCAGGTTTTATTTAATTGTATAATAATAAAAATATTTGTGTTTGTTGTCTAGCATTAATCACAAAAAATTAATTTCACAGCTTTATATATACAACATAAAAAAGTTTAAATATGTAAGTAGTACATAATAAGTCATTAAAATTAAAAATTGTAATAATTACATGCCCAGCTGGGCATGTAAGGGCAAAAGATTGATGCCCAATCGGAATTTTTACATGCCCCGGGCATGCTGGGCAATGTAATTTTCGAACCCTGCAGACCACAAAAATATTCATTGGACCAGCAGAATATAAATTTTAGTGGTCCATAGGACCAGGAAAGTTTTCCTATTTTTTTAAAAAAATGCATCATCATTTTCTTAAGCTGCTGAGAGGAAGTTTGTGCCTTTATTTATAATGTTTTTTTTTTTTTTTTTTTTTTTTTTTTTTTTTTACAAGGAAAAATAGAGAAAGAAATTCCTACAGCTACATAACATTGTCTTTACCACCATATTGTCTTCCTCTCATAACTACAACACAGAATTTGTTGGCTTTATTTCTTGATCAGAATTGGTGACCAGAAAGATGTTTGTTTCCTTCTCTTCCTCTAGTATGTCTGTAGAAAACTGTTAAAGGACTCGATTTGTCATGTTAATTTTTTTTACATGTTTTTGTCTTTTTTCATCAATTTTTTATAATTTAACACCAGGACACAAGAATGGACCACTCAACGTGTGAAAGGGTTAGTTTTACTTTGTAACTAGCAGTCCCCGCACAGCGATGCTCATACTAAAAATTTAGTTGAAGTCCGTTCAATAAAAAAAATTGATGACCTCTCCCCCCCCTGATGTGAAATTATAATTTTTCTCTGTATAAAATGCATACACACCTAGTAAGTTTCTTTGGAATTTAAAACTTTTCATCAAATCATTAAATTAGATTTACAGTTGCTTTAAAGCTCTATTTAGCGAGTGAAGCAGTTTGTGCTGCATTTTAAAATATTTTGCCAAATAAACAAAAAAAGACATCAAATAATATCTTTCAAATGTAAAAATAGTTCCGCAACTCTATTGTTTATCGCCAAACTCGCCCAGCAACCACACTATCATAATCCATCGGTCTAACGAAAAGAAAAACATCCAGAAAAAAAGAAGAAAATGTCATACATTTCAATTTCACTCGGATAAAAACAAATCAAAAGTTTCTTTTCTTTCAAAACAAATCACCAAAACAATGAATTACATTTACTGTTTTTTTAAAACAATAATCCTAGACTGAACTGCACAGCGCCTAACCAGCCAAGCAACCACGCTACCGGAACCCAGCCCTTTTTGTGAGTGAAGCGGATGTTTTTCTTTAACAATAATAAATGTTTTGCCAAACAAACAAAAAAGTATAAA
This sequence comes from Uloborus diversus, assembly GCF_026930045.1. Taxonomy (NCBI): domain Eukaryota; kingdom Metazoa; phylum Arthropoda; class Arachnida; order Araneae; family Uloboridae; genus Uloborus; species Uloborus diversus. The sequence continues at coordinate 10,237,707 of NC_072735.1, forward strand.
ATCACATTAACAGTAGCTTTCAAATCTTTATATTTTAAGAGCTGTGTTGCCCGGCTTTGCTCGTTCTACCTTGAGAATAAAAATTGTATCCAGTGACATATATTCAACAATCAGGCTTAAATAAAAGAGAAAGAGATCTGGACTAAAAAATGTTGTTTTCCAATGGTGTCAAAAAGAAAACTGTGGGACAATTCCTTCACTTTTAATTGATAGATTTAATGAAGAAAGTAGTGTCTAAATTTCAGCTAAGCCTCAAAAAGTTCGAGCTAAAAAGTGCAAATTGCTCGCGCCGTAATTAAGTTAGAGCATTGAAACAAATTGTTTAGAATGCGGAAAATTCTACCCTTTTCAACGATATATAATATTAATATGTGCAAGTAATTCTTTACTCCCATATTCGGGGATTTATGTGAAATTTGAGTCTAAATTGGAATAAAAAAGAACTATTTATCGGATTTTTTCCAATTATAGCCTATGTCACTCAGTAAGAAAGCACCTTTCACACAATGAAGGAATGTTTCAAATAGGTGCAGTGGTTCCGGAGATTACCTCAAACATATAAACACAAAAATCCGCCTGCTCTCTTTATAATATTAGTATAGATTATTGATTCATTAGACCAGTGACTTATTTTTCTAAATTTCTATACCAGTGTGGAATACGGTTAAACTGACTACTCTCATTTGCTTCCTCAAATGGGACATTTTAAGCCTTTACAAAAAAAGTTTAAAAAATGAAAGAAAAGAAGAGTTTACTTCAAAACTGCAGCTAGAAATTGCTCTAAAAAGGAAAAAAACATTGTATTCTTTGAACGCTATTGATACTACTTTTAAACATCATTTTCGAAGTCTACTCAAATATAATTGGTAAGATGACATGTGACCATATTTTGTTTATACTTCATATGGAATAAAACTTAAGAAATTAAAATAGTGCAAAATTTAATGACCTAGTGTTTTTTTTTTATCAGCTGCAGATTTTACATAAAAAATTGCCAGTTAATGTTAAGTAACAATAAATTGACTTTATGTATTTACTGTCACTTAACAATTTGAGTTGTTTTTTCTGGTTTACAGTGTCAAATTTAAATGAGTTTGTAATACTATGGTTAATGTAATGTGTCATAAGATTTAATAAAAATTGAAAGCAACAAAATTTAAATTTAACATGTCAGTGCTTTTTCTTACATTAAAAAAACCTTTGAATATTATAAAATTAATAAATAACAATTTCAGTCAATTTTATACTGTAATACTATACTGTAACTTTTAATTATTGTATAACAAATTAGATTTGTTTACCAATTCTCACGCATTTAAATTTGTACTATTCGGTTGCAGAATATTAGAGTATTTGAACAAACTGAGTAGCCAGTACATTACCGAATACCAACTGAATATTTGATTTATCTTTACATAAGACCATAAGTTTACAAGAAGTTTAACTTGAATATTTGCACCAATCATGAGTAGGAGGCTAAAACATCCTTATGCTAAATACTGTGAAATGTACAGATAGCTGAAGTAAGTAAGAAACAAAAATATCAATAAGTGCTATTTTGCCAGTATTGTACACATACAGCTACTGTACACACAATATACAACTTTTATGTTCATACAGTCGACGCTCATTATAACGACCACTCATTATAAAGATCAATCCATTATAACGACCAGTGGTAATAGTCCCAACTTTGTTCCAATGAACTCTATGTTAATTTGCTTCCGGTATAACGACCACTCTGCATCATCTAATCCAATACAGCGACCGAACTCAGCGAACACTATTCCTGGTGTTTTTTCCAATGATACTAATATGTAACTTGAAATGACCTTCATTACCGTTTACGGACTGGAAGAAGGTGAAGATTACAAAATGGGTATCCTTACAGCTTTGCATCTTTCTAAATCAGCATGGAATTCAGAAAAGACCATCAAGAATTACCTCCACCATGTTGATTATAAAAAGCAAAGGAAAAATGCTTAAATGATTTGTCAGGCAATCCAAGATGAAAATTTCGACGAAAAAGATTAAATGCTGTAAAAAATTTCTAAAAAAAAATGAAATTGGTAGGAATGTTAAACTTTGACTTTATGCTAAAATCAATTATGATTTAGAATGTGTCAAACACGTGTCTGTCAGAAAATGAAGTCCCTTCCCAAATTGTGCACAAAAACAAATTAATGTATCATGATCAGATGAAGAAGAAGAAATTGAGACCTAAGTTCTTAGTATGAAAAATGTTTCAAATGCTCGAGAGACTTTTTAGTGTTTCTTTGAAAAGCAAGAAAAACACTATTTATCATCTACAACTGAAATGGAAAATTATGTTTTGCAAAAGTCACATGTGCTAAAAAGGAAAGCAACTCTTTCTGATTTTATCTTCAGAAAATAAATGATTTGTAAGTACTGTAATGCAACTTTCCTATATTTTCTACTTAGAAATATTTTGTCATAATATTTTGCACCCATAATTAAAAATAAAAAATCCAAAGATAAAAAATAATTTGGGCATTTTACTGGAATCTTTAAAAAAGTGCTAATTGTATTGGAGCAACGGAACATGCATGATGCATGTGTATATTTAAAAAAAATTATATCTCTTATAATGACCACTCATTATAAAGACCTTTTTCTCTGGCACGGAGATGGTCGTTATATCGAGTGTCGACTGTATCAGTACTTTATTTTGAAAAAAAAGGACATACTTGTTGCTTTTGATATGCTGTATCAGGCAGTATCTTGGATTCAAGTAGAACAGAACCTAGAAATCAATAAAAAAAATTTATCAGTTTAATTGAACAACACACAACAAACATATTTAAAACCTTAAATGAAATATACTAATAAAAAAAATAATAACTTTAGTGTTCAATGAATTTATTAGCTATTACACTTGAGTTGCAAAAACCCACGGCAACTGGAATCCATGCCATCTCGGATTATCCTGAAAAATATTGCACTATATGGAGAACATAAGGACGAGCCCATTTACTTCTTTGTAGGGCTGGGGGATGTCAGAGTTTCAACATTGTGATGCATTGCCAACAGAGTTCATACACTTGTGGTTAAGAAGAATTCTCCGAATTTTCCAGGTTTTCCATGTTATTTTTTTAATAGAAAATTCCAGGTTACTCGCTTTATTTAAAATTAAGTTTAAATAACAATATTTTCAAAATAATCAAAATTGTTTAGAGTAGCAAGCGTAAGAAATAAAACTTTTCCACTTGTAGATTAAAAAAAAAACCTTGGATTTTTAACTTTTTTCCTCTTACAAGTTTTTTTTTTTTAATTTTGTTCAAAATTGTTTTTATTTGTTTACTACTTGTTGAAAACAAAGTACTTTCAACTAATAGGTAACTACCCAGTACTTTGCCAATTTGCCAAGTACTTGGTGTACGGCCAAATTTTGATCAGGTACTCGGCCAATACCGAGTAGTTGTAAAAAGTTGAATATTGTTCAAAGCAGATTTTACAATTCATAAAAAAAGTGCAAGCAAATAATGTACTGCAATCATTTACAATTCAAACTTAAAAATCAAATTCAAATTTTGAGAATACTGAAGTTTATTATGCTTCAATGGAGTAAATCTTATACAGTCGGATATCCACATATCGAAGTAGCAAATTGTCGGAAAAAAATTCGATATCTAGAAATTTTGATATATGGAAACAATCTTATATTATCATAAACATCTTCTAAAAGATTAAAATTAAAGCTAATTTTCGTGTATGAAAACCTATTTATAATTTATACGAGCATTGGATGAAATGAAAATTAATAATTAAAAAATTAACAGAAATTACATTTTTGCTCCTTCATACATCTTCATTCTTCGACAATTCAACTGAATCCGCAACATTAGGGAATTTTCGTTTTGACAATGTAATCAAGAGAAAAGTAAAAAATTAATTTACTTAACTTGAATGATTTTTACTGAAGCTAAAAAGACTAGGAATGATAATCAACAGACAAAAGGGACAGCTTGAAACTACAGTGCTACTGGTTACAACTAAGACTTGAAATAAACTTTAGAAAATTAAAGAACTTCAGAACGGAACAACAACCTATCTACACACCCCTCAACTCTAGATTCCTTATGGGTTCCATAACAACCTTTAGTGAACATAATTTCATTTTTCATGAGACATCTAAAATGTGAAAAAAAAAAATCTACGAATGCCTCGAAATTTTTTTCGATATACAGTCAACTCCCGCTACAATGCGATTCGACTTAAGCGAAATGGCTATAACGCGAATTTTTCCGAGTAACAAATTTTAGAGCTATCGGGAAATTTTCTTCCACAACACGAATTGTTTTGGAAGGAAGTATCTGCTTTGTTATTGGCTACAAAATATTTATTTCATACATGTTATTACATTCCTTTAAGCATCACTGACAACGAAAGTTCTCAAATCAAACTAATCTACGCATCGCATTGTTAGTGCATCAAAAAACCTCTCAGCACCTTTCATTTATTCATTTTTTTCATTCTAAACATTAAAGTGTACACTGTTAAAACTACAAGTTGCATTTGGCACTTTAAGGGTAAAAAGCTTGTTCACCACTCTTTACGGTGCCGAAATTGTACCCTTAACCCTTTAAGCGGCCGTGACGTAAAATTCCTTCACCCAGCGATGTATCGAAGAGCGGCCGTGTCGAAAAATTTCGCCATGAATATTCTTCCATAGAATTTTACGCCGCAGCCGTTCTCGAAGGGCAAATTTTTCGGGATATTCAAGGCCAAATTTTTCGACACGGCCGCTCTTCAATACATCGCTGGGTGAAGGAATTTTACGTCACGGCCGCTTGAAGGGTTAACACGGGCGAAAAACCGGCACCCTTCACCCAGCGTGCACCGCGGTGAAAAACGGAACCCTATGGCAGAACATTGGCACCCTCTGTTTCCTGTTGCTGAGTCCCCCCCCCCCTCGGTTTTGTGTGCATTTCCGTAAACACTTGTAAAAATTATTATTTATTATTTTGAGTTATAAAAAACTAAGTCTTGGTACATTTTCCACATTGAATAGTTCTGAAAATGATTAAAACTTGTACTTTGGCATTTGATCACATTTCAACTTTCCAACACAGTTTAGAAGTGTTCATGACTTAAATTTGTCTGCTGTGCACTAATTTTCATACATCCACTTGGATTGCTCAGTAATTTTAATATGTTATTGACATTTACTGCAGCACGATCGTACCGAAAATGAAGGGCATAGGTACTATTTGTAAATCATTTACACGAACAATAAATATTTAATTATATTGCAATCATTGAAAAATAAAATCGTTTCATCACGTTAAATAGTTTTAACAAACTGAATAATGATATTTTGGACTTTATTTGAAAAAAAAATCAAACAATTTTGATTTGGAATTTATTTTGGTCAAAAGAAGTTTGTTTTGCACATTTTATTCAAAAATTTGGCTTGTTTGCGAAAAATGGAATTTTACTCAAAAACCAACAAAGATAGGTCCATAATCATATTTAGCTTTTATGAAGCCCTTGTTTTGTTGCGTCGATTGCCACTTTTTTCAGCATTTTATCTCAAATAGTTCGCAAGTTATGAGTGTTTTAGCAAACAGCTCCCCCATTGCTTTCCCCCCTCCCCCGGGGTTGTCCACCACCCAGACGGGGGACGACATGTGGTTTCATAATCACCATCATGCCTGTAACAATAATCAGAAATATTGCGTCAGTTTTTCCATGCATGCTCAACCCCCTTCAGATCCCAGTCTACTACTAGAGTAGCTGATCGTCAACGTCCCTCCAAGATTGTCTTAAATTTTGGTTTAGGGACTTCAATATCTGCAAAACCTCCCTTAACATCATCTAAAATAATTTCTTTGACAGATTTTTTTCACCCCAACCCTTATCCTAAAAATTTCCTGTAATTGCGTTTTTAGGCCTTAATTTTGGAAACATTCCGGAGAAGAGCCCCAAACCCCATCCCGACCCCTAACTTCATAAAAAACAGCCAAGAAATAGGTTCTTTGGATATTGATTTTGAAAACAATTCAAAAGGAATGCCACATCATTAAACATTGCATAAAGTTTCCCTTTAAGGCCTTAAATTTAAAAAAAAAAAAAAATCCCTTTGAGGGTCTCTGAACATTCTTTTTTTCTCAAATGATAACTTTATATTCAGTTTTTTGGACTTAAATTTTGAAATACTTCTGCAGGAGTATACCGAATCTTTTCTCGCTCATTAAAAATCTTCTAAAATTTCTTTTTAGGATCTTCAATTCTAAAAAAAACTCCGGAGCCGAGGCTTCTAACCCAAACCTTCTCTCCTAATGTTTGTAAATATGGCCTGTAATTGCGTTTCTAGGACTTAAAATTCAAAAAAATTCCGGGGAAGGTAAACCAAACGCTTTTTCTTCGATTAACTTCAACAAAGAAGGTCTAAAACTGCTTTTTCTGGGCATTTCATTTTTATTTTTGAAAAATTAGAGAATTCTCCTCCCCCCTCCCCTATGGTGAAAAATTGTTTAAAACTTCTTCTTCAGGACTTCAATTTCAAGAACTTTTCAGATGCAGAATCTTCGAGCTTGAAACCGTTCACAAAAATTTCTGAACCTCTCCTTCTCCTTCTAACCTCACCCAGATTTTCGAATAAACTAAATTTTAGAACTTCAATTTCGAACATTTTCCCCGGCTAGGACCTTTACGTATGTTATATTTTTGACTATAGGTTCATATTGCTCTCTATTTCTCCTTTTTTATAACCCAATTCTCTTATTCTGATTGCTCCTATGCTAGTAAACAGACCCCAAAGTGGTTTTTTCGGGAGGAAAAATAGGAAATAAGGAGTCAAAAATTAAAAAAGTAAGAAAAAAATCACTTAAAAAAGTAGGGAAAAATAGGAAGAGATAGAACTACACACGTCAAGAGGTAACAAATTTAGGGTAAAGTTTATTTCTAATGTAAAATAAACTAACAGTATTTTTGATTTAAAACTGTCCCCAGACCCCCCCAAAAAAAACTAATAGTTCTTTTGAAGTATTAAAGGGATTTAATGAAAGACCGAGTCACAAAAACAAAACGATATGAAAAAATAAACTGGTAGAAACAAAAATATTAATTACAAAAATATGAAAATAAAATCCAAACAAAGAAACACTTTTTAACAATACAGTAATAAAAAGTTTAAATGTGAAAAAATAAAATGCACTATAGCAATCGCAAAATAAATTAATAAAAACAATAATAATAATAAAAACTAATATTTTGGTGCAATAGAAACCATTTTTGTTTCAGATTTGTTTTGGTCAAAAACAAAAACATTCCTTCGAGAGCATCCATTTATCATTTGAAAATACTAACACTTTCAGCTCCAGGGCTCATAGCAAGCGGAAAAAAATATATAGGAGCATAAAAGGAAAAATATAGGAGCTTGATAGCAAATATATATAGGAGTTTGAAAGGGGAAAATACTCCATGTTGACTCCATGTCTCTCTCGTCTCACTGGTTTTGTTAGACATATCATGATAAAAATCGTTATAAAAAGTGTGCAACACTCTGTTGCACACTTTTAACGAAGGCAAAGAGAAAAAAAACAATGCTAATGCATCACATTTGTGGAGAACAAAAAAAAAGGGGGGGGGGGGGTTCAGCCTTAATGCTTGATTCATTTCAAGCAGCATGTTTGATTCAAATATTCTGCAATTTTTTAATGTTAAAACTGGATTTTGTTTTCCTTTTTGAGAAATTGACTCATTAAAGTGGCTGATTCAACTACCCAGCACTCACTGTAATGGTATTATCCATTACAATGGGTGAATTTGACCTACTCTGCCAAATGAAAAGGGGTGTTAGAAGAGTCCAAGTGGATCATAGAACCATCCATTATCCTCTTTAATTTGTATCCGTAACCGAGTAAATAGAAAAAAAAAATGAGTCAAAAAAAAAAAAAAAAAAAAAATTTGAGATGAAAATCAATTTCTGAAATTCTTGGACAATCTACACCACAAATTAAGTACATATTTGAAAGAAGCAGACAAAATCCTATAAAATGACACTTTTTTTTTCATCGAGATAGTTACATTTTTTCAGTGAGGTACCAAAATTTGTAAACGGCATTTTAAAAATCAATCGTTTGAGCTAGAACCTGTCAATTGAACTTCATATAAGATTATAGGTGACAAAATTAAAAGCTTTCAAAATCTTACTGCCGAACAGTTAAAGTTAACATGTTATATTATTAAAATTACGAAGAAAACTCATTAAAAGAAAAAAAATAATTGAAAATAAGTTGAAAGTTGCAAGTAAAACCATCTATATTTCATAAAAATAATCAAACAGAAGTTCAGTATATCCACCAACATTAAAGATGTAAGAGTGCACGGTGCAGGGGAGAAAGCAAAAAAATAATCAAACAGAAGTTCAGTACATCCACCAACATTGAAGATGTAAGAGTGCACGGAGCAGGGGAAAAAGAAGGAAAAAAATGGATCTAAGGCATTTTTGTGTAGCATTTAACATCTGATGAAAAAAATATAGGAGTTAGTGAGAAAATATAGGAAATATAGGAGAATATCTGACAAATTGTGAAAATATAGGAAATATAGGAGTACTATGAGCCCTGCAGCTCCTATTATCATAAACTATGATACAAAAAACAAAGCAAATATTAAATTAGTTTTAGTTAAAAATAATCAGCAGCTGACATGCATTATTGCATAAACAGGCACAGATGTTTGAATTTGAAACAATAGGAAAAAGACTGAAAATGCAGAACTAAAATTAATTTGTTCTTAAATATGGGAAATAAAATTTATAATAAAATAATTAAACTAAATAAATAACGAAATAAGTAAACTAAAGGTATTACGTTGTGTATTTTTATCATTCAACATAAATTTTTGTTTCAGGCACGTCATTTATACAGGTCAGTGGGGTCAATTTCTCCCCTTCTTGGCTTTGGAAAATTAATGCTTAACTATACAAGTTTGAGTGGTTTTTGTTGTTTTCAAATAAAATTTGCACCCTTCGCTAGCCACCCACGGGGGGAATAATCAAAATGACAGGGCAGTTTTAATTTTAATCAAGCAATAAAAATGAATATTGTTTTATTGGTTTGATACAGGGGCGGATCGTGCCTTAATTTAGCTTTATTGTGGACTCCGCTATATAAAATTTTCTCAACAATATTTATACAGATACAATAGAGAGGACTGCAGTTAGTAATGCTGAACAATATAAGATAGCCCTCATTGCAGTTGCTTCATTTTGAACTTCTCTTCCACTTCAAAGTTGAAATTGTTTTAGAAAAAAATCTACTTGAGCATTTTTAGAAAAGTCAAGGTAAACAATTTAAATTTAAAGACAAGATACCCACCCCATTCGAAATCGAGAAAAAGCACACCTAGTGTGAGTGACCTAAAGTCAATAACTTTTTAACTAATTAAACTATCTTCATAAAGTTTGAAACAATCTGAAGTTTTAAAATAAACAATTAAAAAAATCGAATAGTTTGGTCATTTTTGAGGTTATGTGGCCCTACGCCTTTAAGGACTTAAAGCGATGTACCGGATCAAAAATTAAAATAATTTAGGTTTGTTCCGACTTAGAGTACCACAGAATAGAAAACACATAACGATAAGATCAAGAAAATGATTAATAGGGGGACTCGGGGTAAAATGGGTAGCCGGGGTAAAATGGGTATAGTTGCATTTTTCTTGATTTTATTCTACTGGACAACATTTTTTGAAAATAAAAAAATATGATGAAAATGTTTACATATCAGGCAACATTTTGACTTGAGGAAAAAAAATCTAGCAACTCATTTACCAGGCTTAGCAACAGTTTTATTTTCCAGAACACAAAACAATGCGTTTATAGTGAGTGATAAACTTCTTTCTAGAAAAATTTACAGGAAGAGGTTTGGAAGCAGTGGCGGATACACAGGGGGGGTCCCCCCCCCCCAACAGACTTCGTGGGTTTTTTTTTTTTTTACTATTAGGTTGCATACCAAAATAAATCGTTTTTGTTTGAACACTTTCTGAAGAATAATCTAATTTTTTTCAAATTCAAAGTTTATACATTAAATTTTTTTCATTTATGCTCAAAATTTAAATGATAAATGTTAAAAATTGAAAGCGTATTTCCTTCTCAGCGTTTTGTTTTACATCGTTCGAAGGTGTAATCATTCCTGCATATTTATAACTGGTGCCATACATACGTTTTATTTTTGCTCCAGGGGGGGGGGTATTACATATTCCCTTAATTTGCGGTTTTTTAGTTGATTGATATGAAAATACGGGTTTTTTTTCTCCTTTATCTATTTGATAAATTTAATTATTTTATATAAAAATGTGAGTTGATGAAGTCAGTAGCATTGCTACGGTGGCGCGGATGGGTTTGCCCCGGGTGGCACCTGAAATTGATCTTCAACTTTTTTTGAAAAATTTAAATGCTTCAATTCTAAAAAAAATTCCCCAACATTTCAATTTATATTAAAAATTATTTTGCAGGGCGGGGCTATGCCGGGTGACACCACCTAGAGTGTGACACTAAAATGAATATGAGAAATTTCGATGTTTCAATTCTGAATTTTATTTCCAACATGAAAAAAAATTTTTTTTTTCTATCAAACATATTGGTCTTACTAGAAGGGCATTTGAGGCGGCTGGTACTCATATGGAGTGGGGCAGGGGGGGGGGGGACAACCAAAACGCATGTAAGAGTTCCGGAAAAATGTAAATACCAACAGAAATTCGCATATGTTTTATAATCTCTCAAATGCATTGGTATCAATACGAGGGAAACGTTTATTTCGGATGATATCCCTCTCGGGGGGGGGGGGGGGGGGACACAATTTCGTTTTGTTTATGAATATTGTATGAACTTCGTTTCTTTCATCGAACATTGAATAAGGTTTTTTTTCGCCTTCGGTTGATGGGGAGGGGTGAGGGGTGATAGCCCAGATTACCACCCCGGTTGACATCCAAGTTTGCTACGCAACTGATTAAGTGTAATTTAACAATGCTGTAACAGAATATGGTTTTTTAACAGATCAATTTTTTTTTAATTGTTAAAAGATCTTTTCTGTCTCTTGTATTTCGCATTTCCTAGTAAAATCTTATTCAAACAAAAGTAAACTACACTTAAAACGTTTTATTTTGATCCTAAATTTATTTTAATACTGGTTAAATAGTGGAAAATTATGTTTTGTATAACGAAAATTAACCGCTTTATTTGCTTCTGGTTCTATCATAAAAGCAATTTTTGTTACAAGATTTATTTCGATATATCTTTATTTAAACTTTTGTTTCGCGTTTTTTACTGCCGCTATTTGTAGTTATAGTGAACTTTGGTAGTTGCTTGTTTTCATTTTTTCTGCAATCATTAGACATTATTTTTATTCAAAAATGTATTACCGAGGAGATTCATAGAAATGCCTCATAAATCCATGTCATATCGATCTCTGAAAATCCCACGTTACATTAGAATGGTATTTTTTTTCATTCCATAATAGGATGAGAGAAAATATATAAAAAATGGCGATATAAGGGAATATATTTCCTTTATTTGTAAGACTCAATTTAAAAGCTCATGAATGATCTTCACAACGAAATAGCTTTTGTGCGTCCGATACTTTTGAGCGCATGTGAGAACGGATGGGATGGAATCATAGGCGGCTCGTGGGGGCAACTGCCCCTCCTTTTCAAAAACAAAGGGGCACTGCCCCTCCATTTTTCTAACTTCAAAGTTATAGATCGACTGGAAAATGCTGGTGCTGATCGATTCACGTGTTTAAAGAAAGAAGAATTGGCTTAATAAGGGTACTTTAAATGTTTGTCACGTTTTTTGATGAAGATTAAATTGGAGCTTTGAATCGAAAGAAGGAAGTCTACTGTTGATATTTGTCTTGAGATTTCAAGTCGTGTATCTAGGTTTTTTTTTTTTTTTTGAGACGATCATTTAACCAACAACAAAAATACCATAGCCCAATTTTATAAAATTTAAAATAAAATAATAAATAAATAAATAAGGGCGCTGCCCACATCTCCCCTCCCGTGACTTCTCTGACCCCCCCCCCCCAAATTTTTTATGGACCAATCGCCCATGGATAAAATCGCTCCCCCCCCCCCCCAAAACAGGCCTCTGGATCCGCCACTGTTTGGAAGTTTTTTACTTGGATATGATAGAAAAAGAATTTTTCTAACAGAAAACTTTAAAAAAAAGTAAATTTCAATATTTACAAAAATTTTATAGTAATTTTAGTTGTACGGGGTGAAATGGGTATAGCTAACATTTTTTAGTTAAAGACATTGAATGCATGAAGATTAAAAACTTAAATTATCTTTGCAAGACAAATGTTAGATATTATTCATTTTTTAAACTAAAAGTATGTTTTTAAAAAGTTTTATAAATAATTACTCTGCATTTATTTGTTTTATTTTAATTACTATAACTTACGCCAATTAGTAATTAAAGTATTATATTTTTCGATTATTATCGATATAGTTCATAATTATTGTAGGTTAGTAATTTACAGTAAGTGTATTATGTATATGGTTCATTGCTACACATTATAAAACATAGTAAAAATTGATAGCTAATATGCTGTCTTTTTAATTTCCTTTTAAAACCATCAACCCGCCATGCCCAGAACATAGTCTAAGTACAACCTCACACACACAATCACAACAGAATCCTTATGTCTCACAGCAAAGTTGTACTGAATAACTAAATCCTCCTGAATACCTCTTGGTTCACAGCCATTTTTACTTTCTTCTATATCTAATATATAGAAGAAAGTATTGGATTCGTGCAAATTTTCGAATTTCGAATTTTGACGGATTCGAACATTTTGAGGTGTGCTGAGTCCATTTCGACCATTTTTGGAAAATGTCTGTCTGTCTGTGTGTGTGTGTGTGTATGTGTGTGTGTGTATGTGTGTGTGTCACGTCTGTGTGTGACCAGTTTTTGTGGCCGCTCTACAACAAAAGCTACCGCATGAAATCGAACGAAATTTAGTACACATATGTGCCCCTATGTGAACTTGTGCCCATTAGTTTTTGGCGCGAATTCCTCAAAGGGGGGTGGAGCAATGGGACGTTTTTCGAGTTACGCGTGCTTGCTATTCCTCAGGAAGTAACTGGCGGAATCAAACAAAATTTGGTCTATATGTTGGTATTAACAAGAACAGGTGCTGATTCAATTTTGGTGTCAATAACTCAAACGGGGGTTGAGCTATAGAACGTTTTTTGTCGTCAATTGTGACTGCTGTATCTCAAGAAATAATGAACGGAATGAAAGAAAAATTTATCGGCAAGTAGCCCTTAGTGGGTATAAGAACTGATTTTATTTTTGTGTCAACAGCTAAAAGGGGGTAGCGCAATCACCAGTTCTTTTTTTCCATTTTGAGTGCCCTATTTTAAGAAGTAATGCTACGTTCTGGTTGAAATTTGGAATATATGTGAATCCATATGTAAACAGGCTTTGGTTCAATTTTGACGCCGATCGCTCCAAGAGGTGTTGATTTTTTTTTTTTTGCGAATAAAAATAGTTTTATTAATGCAACAATAAGAAAGATAAATCGTAATAGATTGTCGTCTGCGTATTTCTCGTGATTTTAATTGCATGGAAATGATCGGAAATATTATCTCAATGATTTAAAATTTTTAACTGTTGCCATCTTATGTTTGTTAATAAATAAAATATTTGTAATTAATTCAAGTAAGGCTTTTAAAGTAACTTTCAATTTTCGCTCTGTTTTGTTTTTACAATAATTCAGACATTGGGATGGTCGTCAAGTTTTTGCATGTGTAATTTTGTTTTTGTTAGGAATATGCTTCCTCGTCAAGCATGGGGAGGGATCAGAAAAAGGAAAAATATAGAAGAAAGTTTCGTGATGGCCACAACATACTAGTTTAGCACTGGTAAGGAAATGAAAAATTTACAAAACAAAAAGTAAGAGTCCAAACAAAGGCGGGAGAAGTTTTAATTACAGAGCAGGTGGCTGCAAGATTGTACATGAACAGGCAAGAGACAAACAAAAGCAGAAAAAATAAATAAATGCACATAAAATAAATAAATTTTAAAAAAGACATTAACAATAATTGATAAAATAATTAATGAAGTGGAAGTGATAACGAGTGTTTCTCCTAGTTGTTCATCCCAGCAATTGGCGACAGGGCCATTGTTAAATGTGTGGAATTCATAGGTTTAATCACTGAAATCTCAGCTGAAGGTGAATATACTGAGAAGTTTGCTACAAAATCATCTGCCAAATTATCCTATGTGCTCCCCAAGAAAGATGACATTGATGTTGTGCAGGCATCACAAAGTTGTAAAAATACTACCTCAGCCAAACCGCAAGTCTTTGCCAATGCACCTTTTATTCATAAATTTGGTTCTGTAAACATTTTTTGTGGTTGTTTTGGATTAAAGTTTTTATCCTCCAATGCAATTATACTCAATTTTTAAAAAAAATTCTCCATTAGTTACAGTGTAGTTCAACTTTAAACAGCATATACCAATTTTACCCCGGTGTATACCCATTTTATCCCGAAGCACGGGGTAAAATGGGTATACACAGGGGTAAAATAGGTATACCCTTTACACTAAATTTAAAGTATTAAGTTAACACAAACTATGTTTGAATTAGACCTAAGATACACAATGCATAGAATATTGAACAAAAACACAATTATACTTCATGATATTCCTGCTATGGGTCACTGAAATTAAAAATGCTGTTTATTATACCCATTTTACCCCGGGTGATCCTACTTATTACTTTAGCCAAATATCAGAACATAAGAAAATTGAATAGATCTCGCCCAATTAGTTTTTTTTTTTTTGTAAAAATTCAGAACTTTTCACGCTCAAAACCAACTATTTGAAAACAAACTCTTCATTTAGAAATTCCGATAATGTTAGTTCCAAACAGAAAAATAAATAAATAAAAATAATTATGCGATGCCGTATAATCGGGAGGAACGCATAAAATAGAAAATGCCTGTTCCAGATATTTACAGCCATTTAAGATTAAAGACAAATACAAAAGAAAGAAGCAGGAAAATGATAAAAGCACTTTCTTTCATTCACTGGGCTTGACGTTGTTTGCCCATTTGAGCTGTTGTTTCGTAGAAGTGACGTGTGTCAAATCCTCCCCCACCACCAGCTATTGCCCTTCTACTGCTGTTGGGTAGAGCTATTCTTTGGAGTGCTAGGGAGATGGAGCCCACGCAGCAGAAATCAGAGTGACACGGACTTGCCGTTTTGGTGTCTGGTTGAATCGTCATGATTGGTTAGGAGCCAAGGTGTGGCAAGTCAGTCCAGGGGCAAACCAGTCGAAGCCCCAAGAATCATTCTCAGAGCTTGCAAGCGCAAACGCTAACAGATGGAAAACTTTTCACATTTTAGAAGCGATATGAAAAGTGTTAGAGATTTAAAATGTGTTTCATGTCCCCAATTCGATGTTTGTTTCTTGTTTTTTTTAAAAAATTTTTAGTGAAATACTAAACGTTATTTTGACATGATCTATTTAGTTGTGTACAATTTTTCTGGGTGGGCCTGCCCCACCCGGCCCATAGTGACGAGCCGCCCCTGGTTTGATGATTTTTTAATTCCTTCTTGTTCCAAAATTTTTGTCACAGAATAAAAAGGAAAAATCCATGCATGATAAACATGACATTGTTATCAAAGACAAAGATCAGTTACTGATGTTTCTCTGGGCATAAAAGGGAAGGCGTGTAGTACCTTTCAATCCTCACCATACAACAAAAATATTCATTCGGAAACTGTTCCCGAAATCGAGAGTGAGGGGGGAGCACCTGGGATCAAATGCCTTCATATATCCCCCCCCCCTTTGATTAGGCGCCTTGACTACAATAACTTACAGTAGATCAGGGTTGGCTTTCTGCCGGCAGTAACTAGTTTTTGCCGTGCCAGTGGCAGAAACTGGTTATAACCGGTAAAAACCGGCAGAAACTGGCAAAAACTTAAAAATGTCTTTAATAACTTTAACTTTACTTAACTTTTAAAGTAATTACTAAATGATATTCGTTTAAATAAACTGAGATATCAAACTTCATTTCATCATTGTAAAAAATAAAATACTATACTCAATTCAGGGAGAGCTGATAGAGGAAGTAAACAAAGAGGGTTACTACTTTCATGACTTACTCGCCCGATTGGCAATGCTGTTCGCATTGAAAGTGCGGACATTTCGCTTATCTGATTGGCGCTGTTTTCAATCATCCAAGTGCCAAGCAGACAGCGGTAACGCCAATTGTCACGTTGCTTTGTTTACGTCCACTATCAGCTCTCGCTAAATGGACTATTATGCTAGTGCCCTTGATTTAGTTCAAAAAGCGAACTTTTCAATTGCAGATGCTCGTAATATTTGCATTAATCTAACAAAGGACAAAAATCAGATAAGGAGTGACATACAGAACTAAAAACAGGAAATTACTGATTGTAATTTGCTCGCTTTATATGCTTCATCTAAATTGCTTGTGATTGAAATTATCACATGCTTCAAGAAGAAAGTGTTAGAATTTTACTTGCCAATATTAACCTAGATTTTGTATGTACCTAATGTCACAGCTTTACAAAACAAATTGGCCCCATTTCTCGAAACTAATTTTTCCAGTCAAATTTTTACCACTTTCCCAGTTACTAGATGGTGGACCAGTTTGAAAAAATATAGAACAGATGAAAGTTTCACGAATATTGCTTGTTCTTTGATACATTGCCTGCTAGCTCTTCTGTTGCAAGAAGTTGTGCTTTAGTTAGCAAATTAATTATTTTTTCCAAGTATTTTCTACTGTGTGTCAATAATTAATTTTTTGTCATTTTGTGAGTTTTTGCCAGTTTCTGCCGCAAAAGTGGCAGAAACTGGTTTTTGCCATGCCAGTTTTAACCGCCTTGGCAGTAGAGGTGCAGATTAGCGGTCGCCACTCGCCAATTGGCGACCAAAAATTTTCAATGGCTACCAAAGATTTCAGTGCCGATCGCCACCGGGTGACCAAAGGGGAAAAAAATTCCCCTCTCCTCGCTGATTCGTTGACCACTTCCCGTTTGATTTTAATATATATATATTTTTTAAATCTGAAAATATTTTGACAAATGCAGCGTTAAATTAGCTTATTTAATGTTTAATTTTCATGACTTTTTATTTAAGGAGCCATATTCAATTTGAAATCGTACTTCGTGCGAAAAATTGCACTTCGTGATTTAGATTTCAATCCTTTTACACCTTGTAAATATTAAAAATATTTTTTAAAATCTGAAGTTATTTTGCGCAGGCTAAATTTAATTAGCTTATTTCGTGTTTGATTTTAATGAATGGATTTATTTTTGGATCCATGCTTCCTTTGTAATCGTACTTCGCGGGGGCTGCACCTCGTGGTTGAGTTTTCAATAGTTTTGCATCTTGTTCATTTCTTAATATTTTTGACAAATGAAAGTTATTTTGACGTATACTACCTTAGATTAGCTTGGTCTATGTTCCATTTTAATAAAAGAATTAATTTTTGAAGCCACGCTTCCTTTGTAATCGTACTTTGCGGGGAATTGCACCTCGTGGTTGAGTTTTCAATCCCTTTGGATCTTGTACAGATTTTAATATTTTTGATAATCCGAAGTTATTTTGGCACAGGCTGTCTTAAATTAGCTTATTTTTATGTTTATTTTAAAGACTTGATTTATTTTTGGAATCGTACTTCGCGGATAACTATAACCACGTGGTTGAGTTTTAAATCCTTTTGCATCTTATACATACCTTAATATTTTTGACAGACGAAAGTTATTTAGACAAATGCAACCTTATATTAGTTGTTTTATGTTCTATTTTTTTAAAAGAATTTATTTTTGAAGCCATGCTTCCTTTGTAACCGCACTTCGCGGGGAACTGCACCTCGTGGTTGAATTTTCAATCTTTTTGCATCTTGTACAATTGTCTGCATATTTTTGATAAGCAAAAGTTATTTTGATGTGTGCTACCTTAGATTAGCTTGTTTCATGTTCCATTTTAATAAAAGAATTTATTTTTGGAGCCATGCTAACTTTGGAATCGCACTTTGAGGATAATTGCATCTTGTGCTTTAGATTTCCTTTTGCATCTTGTACCAACATATTTTAATTTTTTTGGCAGTCGGAAGTTGTCAGCTTATTTTAAGTTTTATTTTAATAAATAATAAATGCAATTATTTTCGGGAAACGTGCCGACATTGCACACCAGTTTTGCTAATCTTTTTGCATTTTTTAAATACTTCAGAAGTTTTGATAATTGAAAGTTATATTTTAATAACTAAAAAGTAATAAATCCTGTTCATATATTTATTTTTACAAGCTTTATTTTAATCAATTTAATTTTATCCTAAAATATTAAATCTAAACATATATTTTTTGGCCGTTGAATTTGAAATGTATTATTTCTATAAACGATACTAAATGTCGTATGTTGATAGGCAGATTTCTAGAGTAGTGGATAGCTACTTTATTATTAGTTCAATTCTAATTCAGACTTTTAAAATAAGTGGCATTGATTATTAGTGACATCCTATTTCAATCCAAATCATTCTCAGATTTCTTCAATGAGAGAAGGAAAATACTTACCAATCTTCACTGGTACTGATTTTTATTGTGCTAAGATTTTTAATACACAGACATATAAAATATATGTACAGTGAAGCAGAGTTTATACGTTTTTGAAGGGACTGTATGAAAAAAGCGTATAAGGGGAAAAACGTACAATAGGTATGCATTAAAATGTATTGGATTCTGCAGGGACCAATTCGAAAAACGTACCAAAGAGAAATGTATAAACTGTGCTTTTCTGTATATATACATATGTGTGGGTTTATGTTTGGCTACCAAAAATTTGAAGTGGCAACCAAAGTTTTTAGTGTTGGTAGCCACTGGCTACCAAAGAAAAATACCAGTCTACACCTCTACTTGGCAGAAACTTGCCGACCCTGCAGTAGATACACTTCGATATAATTGCCGCACCCCAAAAAGAGTAAGCTTTTAAAATTCAGAAAATTTTTAAATGTTCTGAAATGCTGCATTGCCACACGCAGCAGATAAAAATTATGAGCAACTCCTCGATATTGATGATATATCAGAGTAAAAAATACCCATTAAAAAGGAAAAAAAACAGTACAGTAGAAGACCGTTATAACGCACACCTTGGGACAATAGCTTTTGCGTTATACAGGTTTTGACATTATATAGGTCATTTCACAAATTTTGAAACTAATATTCAGAATATACATATATTAGCACTTCAGAATTAGTTCTATCTACAATGAATTTTAAAACACTAATTATACAATTAATCTTTCATGAATAAATATGCTTTACAATTAAAAGAAAGTGAATTATTCTGCACTTCTGCCAGCTTCATAGCTTGCATAACAGCTGCATTTTCAAGAGTCATCTGATATTTTCTCTTTATTGTGAATATTGATTTTCATTTAAAAGCTTTGAATTAAGCTAGAAAGATGAAAAACTGTTTCAAAATTTAATCTTAACAATTTTTATGTTAGCCAGGCAAAACAAATGGATTTTTTTAACTTAAAAACCTATTGTTTGCTTCTGAAAAGTTGTGCAGTTTATAGAGAATTGCGTTATATAGGTCGGCGTCATAAAAGTATTCTACTGTAGTACATATTTGCTTCTATCCCCCAACTTTTAAAAATGTGAAGAAATATAAACAGAATTTCGCATTTAAATTGTTTTCCGATTTTTCTCCAAAAATTGGGAATGTTTTGCCCATCTAGGTTGTGCCATGTTTTTTTTTTTTTTTTTGAAAATACACGGTGTTACACCCCATTTGAAAAGAAAGAAAATGAAATTTTATAAATTTTGTAATCATGTTTATGATTTAGAAAGCCCAATAATTATATTTATGTATGAAAAAAGTTAGTTCACGTGATTATTTTTGAAGTGGTCTGTTTTTGCGAATTTCTGTTATCTGTCGCTTTTATTTTGTACTAACATCAATAAAATATGTACAGTGTACAGGTTTTTCATTTTTGTTTCCTTACATTCCTTTTAAGGTTTTAAATTGCCTTTCTGTTTAAATAGAGCTCCATTTCACTTGTAATCATCTATACAAAAAATTGGCGAATAGGAAATACAGCTTTTCCCGCACTTTTTGAACAGTTGGTTTTACTTTGATTAAAGTTTCTAATTGACAGGTAAATAACATATAATTCATCAGAATGTGCCAGTATCTATTGCTTTATTGGTTCGATATAACTGTAGGACTGAAGTCGGGGCGATAAAAAGAAAGGTCGATCACAAACGCCGCAGCAGCAAAAAAGTCGCTTGCGAAAATTTAATTTTTAAACATGCAGAGGCTGTGCCATTCCTTCCAGAAATTACTTTAGTCAGTCAACGAAAAGCTCAGTTTCTTTTGCTTTTCAAAATTGAAACATGCAGAAAATTATCGGTGTGGCATTGTAAAAATAAGAATCACTGCACAATTAGAAGCGCTGTACTAAAAAAGAAAAAGTAGGAAAAAAAAAGGAAAAAGTAGGAAAATAAGGAGAGTTCTAAAAAGTAGGAAAAATAGGAACTCTTCGGGGTCTGTATAAATGACCTGTTTCCACCGAAAAAAAAATTGAAGTAAAAATTACTAGAGCTCATTTTAAAAAGTGGCAGATTCAATATTTTGTCTTGTCACCAGGTGGCGAGTGACGACTGCTTAATTTCAGGTCTAAGGAGTGGTTACCAAATTAACAAATTTGAGCTATAACTTAGCAAAATATAAATTATAACTCTCACAGCGAAAACAAAAGACCAATCTAAAAATATTTCCTCCACTATCCTCAACTTTTATAAACATACTTAATTTAAAACTCATTAGGCAACATAGTCTTACTATTGTTTTCACTTCCATTTCGGAAAGGGTAGCTAGTTGCTTTTAATAATATAATGACTAAATATGACATCAGAAAATTTCAAAGATTGTATGCTTTCACAAACGAAGGTAATGATCCCATATATCTTAAGCAACGTAACAGTACAGAAAGTATATTTCACTGGTCTTTTATACGTTAAGCTGAATCGAAACTCATTAAAATAAGTTAAAATGTATAATGACAATTGAAATTAACTTATCAGATACCAAACAATTTCTTTTCTTAACACAATCATAGAGAATTGTATGTGGATAATACATGTAAACAAGAGCGCAAATGTGTCTTGCTTCATTGTATAAAAATATTTCTTGTAAATAATGTCATAATTTTAAATATTATTAAAAACAAACACTTACCATCAGATTCAGCACGAACAAGCAATGACATGCCTTTAAGCCTATCTATATAAGAAGATGAAACATGTCCAGTTCCTCTATCATCCCATTGACGTTCAGCATTCAAAGCATACAATTTTACACGACGTCTAGTGTCTGCCATATCGTTTAAAAGACAAAAAACAGGTTTAATAAACCTGCATTCTTGTCTTATTTCCACATTTCTCGCAGTTCATCCACAACTCACTAGAAATAAAAATCGCAATTAGTGCACTTAATATTTTATGAACAAGTACTAGTTCACTGAAGCAAACACTTTAATAGAACACTTCAAATTTTTTCATTCACTAAACCAATATACAAGAGAAAGACAGCTGACTTCCAGACGTTTCAAATGGCATCGATTTCTTTCTAAGAACACTCGTACTCTTTAAAATTTAAATTTGTGACAAAACATTGTGCACATTGCTGAATAGCTACAATTTATTAATAACTGATAATCAGTTATTCAATAGCGTAACTATGTTTATCAATCAGTTCTGTAACAGAGCTCTTGAAATGAGCAGTAGTCAACTTGGCTTTGATGCAATACATTAACCCGTGGCTACAACGTAAACACGGCTGTAAAAGCTACTTACCATTCGATAACAAAAGCAGTTCTTGCAGGGAAAAATTAAATGCAATTCACACTAACTTATGTTTTTTTACATAATAGAAATTCTTTAATAAACTGCATAAGACAAGCTGTATTTTTTGATGAGAAAAGACATTATCACTGCTTTTGGCGACGGTCAACAGTTGTTTCACTCCGATTTTCAAAACACCGCAAAAAACAAGACATTTCCATTTTTCAATATTTATGTAAACACACTTCAAAGCAAAATATTGCCCATTTCTTTACGCACATTTTTATACAGAACTTAAATTCATGATTCGGTAATTTCTCGCTACTATTACACAATAATATAATCACGTTCTTCACGTACCAATCACAAACATACATTGATAAGACGCCATATTGCAAATTGCAAAGAAGTCAAAGCATCTACGGGGTTAACAAAGTACAACCATGGCGTCGCGCCAATTTTCGAAGATAGTTTAATTTTAATTCAAAATGAACGAAAGAAATCTCAAATTAAAAATTTTCTGAT
The DNA here is from genome assembly GCF_026930045.1 of Uloborus diversus. Classification (NCBI taxonomy): domain Eukaryota; kingdom Metazoa; phylum Arthropoda; class Arachnida; order Araneae; family Uloboridae; genus Uloborus; species Uloborus diversus. Next base: position 10,260,088 of record NC_072735.1, read on the forward strand.
AAACAACACTTCAAAGAAAGTTAACTGCGTCTTTATGATGTTAGAAATAAACAGAATAAGTTCTTAAATTAAAAATGTGTTATGTTGTTTTTATGATTGTTCGCAGTCATTTAAATTTATTTTTAATGAATAACAATGGAAATTTATTTGATAGAGTACTCTTTCATTAGATGCAGTAAAAACCATTTGTTATTGTAAAGAAGGGGTTTTTTTACGTGACTTTACAGAACAGATACAACGGATACTTGAAAGTAAAGTATTCGATAACTCACTTGTGTTATTTCTGCCATTTTTAAATTGGAAAATAACTATATCTAGTGTTCAGAACTAGTTAAATAGAACTAGTAGTTAACTAGGGATAAACTACATTGGTTCAGGTATTGTTAAATTGTAAATTTTCCCAGCTGTACTCTACTCTCGATGTTTTTCCGCTCCAATTTTCATTTAGAGCCAAATTCATTCAATTTGAGCTCAATTTTTATTTTTCAAAAAAGTTTCGATGGAGCAAGTTAAGTCACCGGAATAACTTTACTGTCCTGTCAACATCAGAGAGGACATACGAGTGTTTGTGTGAAATCGAATTGCGATGTCCTCTCAGACGGGACAGCGAAGTGAAATATGCAAAATGCCAGGAAAAAAATATTCTTGCAAATCGAATCATGGCCCCACTTATTAGCGTAAGCGGAAATTTAGTGGGGCCATGATCGAATGCAAGAGATGCATGGTATTGTATGTCACATTTGAGAAAAAACTGTCTCGGCCTCTCCGCTCCAGTAATGGAGATAGACGTTCAATAATAGTAGATTGAGTAATGGCAACGTTTTCAGTGCTCAATAACATAAACCACATATGCTCGTGGTCTCAATGTCCTCCAAGTGAAACGATACCTCTGGGGGTGCTAGTACCAGGTAGCTATTAGCTCTTGGACTAGTTCTAAATTCTCATTAACTGTTCGATCCGGTGATGGTGCTGCCATCTATCGGTATATAAAATAATGGAGGCAAGGCACTTAGTATGCAGTCCTCGACATAAATACAGTTGTAGTCAGTTGTGACTCTTGAATAGAATAGAACATAAACCACGTGACCGTAATAGCAACGTGCACGTGACTAATAGAGGTCGTAGGCGTGATTTTGGAGAGGTTCTGATTTTTTGGTAGGTCTCGTTTTTGAGGGAGGAGGGTAAATCCATTTTGGCAGATGTATCAAATATCGCACAATGCATCCTACCATCTTGCAAATACTTCAAAAATGTTGAATCCTTGTTTCATTGTATAAGAACACCGACCCTTTCAATTTTGAAGTGTTCTGTTCTGTATTAATAAAAGCAGGTCCGTCATAAGGGGGTCAGGCGGTCAGGAGGGGTCAACTGAGCGGCTGTTTTTCAATATCATATGAGGTAGTGAGAAGCAAAGGGATGCAAGTGACGAAATTAAAATTTGGATATAGTAAATGGTCAAAATGGGAGGATTGGGCGCCGACTATTGGGCGCCGGGAACTTTGGGCGCCGAGCATTTTGGGCGCCGGGAATTTTGGGCGCCGAGCAATTTGGGCGCCGGGAACTTTGGGCGCCGAGTATTTTGGGCGCCGGGAACTTTGGGAGGCGAGCATATTGTGCCCAGTATTCCCGGGGCCTAAAATGCTCGGCACCCAATGTTTCCGGCGTCCAAAATGCTCGGCGTCCAATGTTCCCGGCAGCGAATTTTGAAACGCTCTCAATGCTTACGTTACGGTAGCTACCGGTTAGTTAACCACGTGACAGCAAATGATCACGTGCTCCAAGCAACTGCTTAGAACGGTAATCGGTTGATCATAGAACGCTGCGGTCAGTAACCGGTCGACCGGTGAGGTTCGTCGAACGCAGGGAATGCTTGCGTTCGCCGAGCTCAACTGGTAGCTACCGGTTAATCGATCACATGACATCTAATGATCAGGCAGCGGTTAGCACCGGTTACTCAGTGGTCTACCGGTTAGGATCGCCGAACAGAACCAATTACAGTGCATTAGCGAAATGAGAAATAAAAACGAGCGCGTTCTATTAAACAGCATGGTGACCTGGATACATTCCCCGAGTAAAATGTAAACAGAGCCGCCCTTTTAAATTGTGAGGTAGAAATTGCAATGTGAAATATTGCTGTTTAAAGTTTTAGTTCGTTTTAATTTCACGATTTACTTTTTTTTGTGTTGTGAAATATTTCCGTTTTCGTAGGATTTCTTCTGTATCTTAATTTACGTCTGTATTGTTGTTATGTTTGGAACCCTTTTCCCCAACCACCAATCACTTCTGAAGTGCTCCAAATTCAGAGTTAATTACAATACAATATGAATAGCAACCCCTTCTGCAAGTTTTCCGGATTTTTTGCATGCCATGAATGTAAGGGAAAAAAACGGAAACGAACAAGTTCAAAGGGTGCAAGAATAAGAATGCACTAGCCAAGGGCACTCACTTTGGCTCCCCTGCCCCCTCTAACTTAACTATCACAGGTGCTATGCATTCAAACCTGTTTCACATTTACGCCCATTTATTGTAAGCTGATTGCTGATTTGCGCGTTCTGCGAAGCGTGCGTAATGCGTCCCATAAGCCCCCCCCCCCCGCCTCTGCAGTCTTGTTGAGACCCAGGACTTGAAAAGGGGTGAGGGAGGAGTGAGTGCGCCAGGGGCATAGCCATTTTCTTTTTCATTCCAGGCAGGGTCGCATACACATTCACACGTGTCGTACTTGCTCACGGCGAGTGTCGTTCAATCTCGCAAGTACTAAAGTCTTCCAAAGTAATTCAATTCATTTTTCCAACTATTTTTCTTTCTTTCAATAAATTTAAAACTAAGATAAAACATTTTTTTTGTATGTGTGTGTTTGATTATTAAATGCATTCTACTTTTATTTGTTTTCCAAGCACGACAAATGATTGTGGCTGTGCAGGCCCAGATTTTTCTTGTTTGAAACTGCTAGAATTTTTTCGACAAATTCATTTTGTCAGGAGGTTTTAGGAAGAGGTTGTTTCTAGGGGAATTTTCTCTTTTTTTTGGGGGGGGGGGGGGGGAGAGGGGTCTCCGATGAATCGAAATTCTTGAAATTTTTGCTCATTCGAACTGATTTTCTTTTTTTGATAGATGCTTTAACTAGTTTTTTTTTAGAGAATTTTGTGAATGCTTTGAATTCGTTTTAGAATTTCATGTTGTTCCTTTGTTTAGCTTTGGTAATTTTAAACGCACAATATATGTGCAATTTACCATAGAAATAAAATTGTGTCTTTGCATGAACACTTTTCTCGTTGATGGATAAAATACATTAAAATTCCTTCCCTAATACTAAAATGAAAAAAAAAAAAAGTCAATGAACATGAATTTTTGAATGAAATGGGAGAGTATAATAGTTCGATAAAACAATAAAATAAGTAGTTTTCATGATATTCAAGTTAAACCCACGTCATTTTAATTGTTATGAAGATTCTAACTGAATGTGTATGCGTATGTTTTTTTTATTTTTTATTTTTATTTATTTATTTATTTTTAATTCTTTTTTCAGGTCAAAGCAAAATTGAACCTTCAAACAAGCTAGGTTATTTTTCATGGCAGAATTTTACAGTCAAAAATTTTATTCTGTCTTAAGAATAACCTTGCTGGTAATTAATATTTCCTGAAAAGGAAAAAAAGAAACTAATGTATGCTTATGAAAATAATTTTCGAGTAATTATTCAGAAAAATAAAAGGTAAGAATTATCATCAATATCTTAATTTTTGTTCATATTCTATTGAAACGTTTGTAAATGATAGAGAAATGAGAAATTGTATGTCAAATTCAGCCATTTTATCATTTTATGTTAATACGAATGAAAAATTATTCTTTACACTCGCTCTTCTAAGAGCACCTCGTAATACTTATTTTATTAATCAAATGCTACAGTTGAAGTAGATAACATTGGAAGATAGTTGGTTTAGCGTTGAAATTCATAGTGGAATACCATTAGAAAATGTAGGTTAAGCGTTGTTTTTTTACATCGAAATTACGTTTGGAAATTGTTAGTTTACTGTTGTGTTTTACATTGGAATAACATTAGAAAATGTTGGTTGAGCGTTGCTTTTTACATCGAAATTACGTTTTTAAATGGTTAGTTTAGTGTTGTATTTTACATTGGAACAACATTGGTTGAACGTTGTATTTTACATCGTAATTACGTTTGTAAATGGTTAGTTTACAGTTGTATTTTACATTAGAATAACGTTTGAAACTAACCAATAACCAACCGTTGGATAACCGTTTTCCGACGTACCGTTTTAAGGTACGTTCCGACGTAAGATGCCGACGCTGGTCCAATGTAATGTGATAACGTTGGGCCAATGTTCGTGTGCTAGCTGGGTGAATTCAAAGTCAATTATACAATATTTGCTGTAAACTTCTTTGATAGGAAACATTTTAATATACTTAAGATTTTGGTGCAATCTGCAAATTGTTATCAATTATCAGTTCATTCAGGCAAAATTAACAAGTTAAAAAAAAATTTTTTTTTTAGAGCTCTGAATATATTATTATTATTAGCATACAAATGAACTCACACCTATTAGACTATAATGATTTAGTACAGTTAAGGAGTGACACAAGCTCGGAGCATAAAACAATCGAAATGGAAAAAGCTTACAGTTCCTGGGGCCAATGACTACTGATTGCGTGTAGTTGGTGGTAGCCAAACGTGTCATTTTAATTTTTTCTAGGAAATGGGGGGGGGGGGGAGTGTGCAAAGGCTGACACTGGTCGCTCAAATTCTCACGAGCGCCACAGAGCATAGGAGCAGTGACTCAACATCTTCCCACCCATCCTTTCCCCTTTTTATTTTTTTTTATAAAACTAAAAACTGAGACAAATGAAGGTGAAATTAAATTAAATGAAAAGGATTATATTCTTTCCTGAGATAAAATGTATTTCTTAGATCATTAAATGGTAGTATTTTTTACAGATTTTCTCACGACATCTTTATTGTTAAAAAACTTTATGAAATAACCAAAATCTTCAACATATTGTTCAGAGAAAACCAATAAATTAAAACATCAACAACATAAGAGAAGCGCACTCAGATTGTATTTCAGTTACTATTCTCAAGTATATAAAAAAAAACAACAGTCAAAGAAACTCATTTTGAAACAGCATGTATTATCTACCATGTTAAAATCTGTTCTGCGTCTCTTTCAATGTGAGTTTATTGCGAATGTTTACAGCAAGCAGAATTTTCCAAACATAACAACAATACAGACGTAAATTAAGATTCAGAAGAAACCCTACGAAAACGGAAATATTTCACAACACAAAAAACAGTAAATCGTGAAATTAAAACGAACTAAAACTTTTAACAGCAATATTTCGCATTGCAATTTCTACCTCACAATTTAAATGGGCGGCTCTCCTTACATTTTACTCGGGGTTGCTTTAATGTATCCAGGTTACCATGCTGTTTAATAGAACGCTCTCGTTTTTATTTCTCATTCCGCCAATGTACTGTAATTGGTTTTGTTCGGCGATCCTAACCGGTCGACCACTGAGTAACCGGTTGCTAACCGCTGCGTTCTATCATCAACCGGTTATCGCATTAATATGAAGCACGTGATCATTAGATGTCACGTGATTGATTAACCGGTAGCTACCAGTTGAGCTCGGCGAACGCAAGCATTCCTTGCGTTCGACGAACCTCACCGGTCGACCGGTTACTAACCCCAGCGTTCTATGATCAACCGGTTACCATTCTAAGCAGTTGATTGGAGCACGAGATCATTAGCTGTCACGTGGTTAACTAACCGGTAGCTACCGTAACATAAGCATTGAGAGCGTTTCAAAATTCGCCGTCGGAAACATTGGGCGCCGAGCATTTTGGACGCCGGAAACATTGGGCGCCGAGCATTTTAGGCCCCGGGAATACTGGGCACAATATGCTCGGCGCCCAATCTTCCTAGACCGTTGTGCCCAGTATTCCCGGCGGCGAATTTTGAAACGCTCTCAATGCTTACGTTACGGTAGCTACCGGTTAGTTAACCACGTAACAGCTAATGATCACGTGCTCGAATCAACTGCTTAGAATGGTAACCGGTTGATCATAGAACGCTGGGGCTAGTTAGAGTCTAGTAACCGGTCGACCGGTGAGTTTCGTCGAACGCAAGGAATGCTTGCGTTCGCCGAGCTCAACTGGTAGCTACCGGTAAATCGATCACGTGACATCTAATGATCACGTGCTTCATATTAATACGGTAACCGGTTGATGATAGAACGCAGCGGTTAGCAACCGGTTACTTAGTGGTCGACCGGTTAGGATCGCCGAATAAAACCAATTACAGTACATTGGCGAAATGAGAAATAAAAACGAACGCGTTCTATTAAGCAGCATGGTAACCTGGATACATTAAAGCAACTCCGAGTAAAATGTAAACAGAGTGCCCCTTTAAATTGAGAGGTAGAAATTGCAATGCGAAATATTACTGTTAAAAGTTTTAGTTCGTTTTAATTTCACGATTTACTGTTTTTTGTGTTTGTGAAATATTTCCGTTTTCGTAGGGTTTCTTCTGAATCTTAATTTATGTTTGTATTGTTATGTTTGGAAAATTCTGCTTGCTGTAAACATTCGCAATAAACTCACATTGAAAGAGACGCAGAACAGATTTTAACATGGCAGATAATACATGCTGTTTCAAAATGAGTTTCTTTGACTGTTGTTTTTTTTTTTTTTTTATATACTTGAGAATAGTAACTGAAATACAATCTGAGTGCGCTTCTCTTATGTTGTTGATGTTTTAATTTATTGGTTTTCTCTGAACAATATGTTGAAGATTTTGGTTATTTCATAAAGTTTTTTAACAATAAAAATGTCGTGAGAAAATCTGTAAAAAATACTACCATTTAATGATCTAAGAAATACATTTTATCTCAGGAAAGAATATAATCCTTTTCATTTAATTTAATTTCACCTTCATCTGTCTCAGTTTTTAGTTTTATAAAAAAAAAATAAAAAGGGGAAAGGATGGGTGGGAAGATGTTGAGTCTGCTCCTATGCTCTGTGGGGCTCGTGAGAATTTGAGCGACCAGTGTCAGCCTTTGCACACTCCCCCCCCCCCATTTCCTAGAAAAAATTAAAATGACACGTTTGGCTACCACCAACTATACGCAATCAGTAGTCATTGGCCTTAGGAACTGTAAGCTTTTTCCATTTCGATTGCTTTATGCCCCGAGCTTGTGTCACTCCTTAACTGTACTAAATCATTATAGTCTAATTCGGAACTCCAGCGCTCGAATACGCTACCTTGCGGTGATTTACAAAACTGCCGATGGAACTAAAACATTGCCACGTTGCGTAACAACGTGTGTCTGTTGACGTAAACACAGGCAGTTTGTTCTGAGTATTTATTAACGCAATCGATGTGTCTTAGTTTGCTTTCAGCTACAGAAATTAATTCGTCCCTTAGTAGTATTCTCGAGCTTCTCAAAATAATGTTAGTTTTCATTATTTCCTTAATAATTGGTGAAAGCGAAAATACTGGATTAACAAACTTGGATAACGTTATACAAGGTAAAAAATTTTATTGTTTTGTATGAATTTGTAAGAATATGGGTTTTTTTTTTAATCTTAAATTAATTAAACTTACCATATTTTACAGCAGCATTTAGTTGGAATGGACAGTATGCAAAATATTTTCTTGAATATATTATCGTAGAACAAAATGAATAACCGAGAAAGAATTTACTTTATTCCTTTTATTCTCAGCTGAAAGGTTTCGCCAAATTTGTTTAGGGTTATAGTTTTTGTATAGTGCGAGCAAAGTAGCCTTGGCGAGATTTCGCGTTTTTAGTTAAACCATTTTTAATTTTTATCATGAGTGGAATAAAATGGTAGTAAGATTACAGAATTCGATAAGTGAAAGGAAATAATGGTCAATCAACTGAAAAGAAAACTACCACCATATATCCGTGAGAATTTTGTTGATGATTTGCATAACATGACACAATTAAATCGTAACTCAAAAATTAGAAAAATCGAAACAGAAAATTTTTAAATGAACCGATTCGGGAATTCGAGAGAAATAACTCAGCTACAAATGGAAAAAAAATAAGCACTAGCCAAGCAAGGCAAAAAAGTATCATCTTCTTTCGATAACAATTTGTAATGTCACATTGAATTTTCTAGCATTAATTGTTATTCTTGTCAGGCCACAATTATTATTTAGTTTTATCAAGAATTGATAAATATCGAATTCAACATCGTGGAAATAGCGGCTTAGAACTACGAACTACGTAGTTTTTGACGTTTAGTAATGCTTCTTGAATTCTCATTTCTTTCTACGTGGGCCAGAATATCCACAAGACTTTGAAAATGAATTTAAAAAGAATAAAGTGAAAAAATCATACGTACGAACAAAAATCACAACACTTTTAGCATTTTCTTCGTTACCATGTGCGTTTGTTTAAGTTTTCAATTCCGCCATTAGACAGTGACTTCAGTGCCCCCTATAGTTCGTTGGAGTTGCGAATAGGTGAGAGTTCATTTGTATGCTAATGATAATAATATATTCAGAGCTCTAAAAAAAAAATTTTTTTTTTAACTTGTTAATTTTGCCTGAATGAACTGATAATTGATAACGATTTGCAGATTGCACCAAAATCTTAATTATATTAAAATGTTCCCTATCAAAGAAGTTTACAGCAAATATTGTATAATTGACTTTGAATTCATAGCACCTGTGATAGTTAAGTTAGAGGGTGGAGGGGAGCCAAAGTGAGTGCCCTTGGCTAGTGCATTCTTATTCTTGCACCCTTTGAACTTGTTCGTTTCCGTTTTTTTCCCTTACATTCATGGCATGCAAAAAATCCGGAAAACTTGCAGAAGGGGTTGCTATTCATATTGTATTGTAATTAACTCTGAATTTGGAGCACTTCAGAAGTGATTGGTAGTTGGGGGAAAGGGTTCCAAACATAACAACAATATAGACGTAAATTAAGATACAGAAGAAACCCTACGAAAACGGAAATATTTCACAACACAAAAAACAGTAAATCGTGAAATTAAAATGAACTAAAACTTTAAACAGCAATATTTCACATTGCAATTTCTACCTCAGAATTTCTCATTTCACCAATGCACTGTAATTGGTTCTGTTCGGCGATCCTAACCGGTCGACCACTGAGTAACCGCTGCCTGATCATTAGATGTCACGTGATCGATTAACCGGTAGCTACCAGTTGAGCTCGGCGAACGCAAGCATTCCTTGCGTTCGACGATCCTCACCGGTCGACCGGTTACTAACCGCAGCGTTCTATGATCAACCGGTTACCGTTCTAAGCAGTTGATTGGAGCACGTGATCATTAGCTGTCACGTGGTTAACTAACCGGTAGCTACCGTAACGTAAGCATTGAGAGCGTTTCAAAATTCGCCGTCGGGAACATTGGGCGCCGATCATTTTGGACGCCGGAAACTTTGGGCGCCGAGCATTTTAGGCCCCGGGAATACTGGGCACAATATGCTCGGCGCCCAAAATGCGCGGCGCCCAAAGTTCTCGGCGCCCAATCTTCCTAGACCGGGAATTGAGGGCTCTTCTCCGGAAATTTTTTGAAACTTAAGTCCTAAAAAGGTCTGGCGTACGTTCAGAGAGCACTTTACCTCCACCCCCTCCCCCAACCTTGAGATTCATTTGGTTCAACAGTAAAGTATTGGGTTATCCACAAAAGTCCGTGGATCAAATCCCACCATGGACACAGCACTCACTCTTTACTTCCACATCCCTCGTGCACCATAAATGCAATTGAAGTCCATCTTTCATGACGTTAGCAGAACAGATAGGAAGATTGGGCGCCGTCGACTGGACGCACAGTTTTTGGGCACCGAAAATGTTGAACAGCGCCCAATGTTCTCATTTTCGGAAGGGACGAGGTTCGTAAATTTTAATGGAAAATTTTCGACGTCCAAAAGCGTAATTTTAGATGAACTTCGGTAAGGTTTGGGCGCCTTCCCCCGGAAATTGCGCAAAACTTTAGTCTTATTATAGACACTACAGTTGGGCAGCTTTGGCAGCCTTAATAGAAGCGATGCAGTTGAGGAACTCTCCTTCAACATTTCAATATTGAAGTTTCCAAAGATGCAATTTTAGACAATCTTTAATAATGGCATGGTATGAAAGTTCTCCCCCGGAAATTTTCCAGAATTGAAGTTCTAAAAATGCAACTTTAGGCCTTCTTTAATGACAGTAGATGAAAGCATGGGGTTCCAATCTTTCCTTCGGAAATGCGTTGATATTGAAGTTCCATAAAAGCAATTTTCGATGCTTTTTTGTGACATTAAGGAGAGAGATTATGTGGTACTTCCTTGGAAACTTTTCGGAACTGGAGGCTTAAAAACGCGATTGTATGATCCGACTTTGCTAACGTTAGGGGAAGGGATGGTTCAAAGAATCTTCCCAGACAATTTTTTAAAATTGGAGCTCCAAGAGCAGAGAAGTTTAACTGATCTAAAAATGACAAGAGGGAGAGGGGACTTTTTCTTCGATAATGTTTGGAATTCAAGAACTGAAAACTCAACTGGAGGTAATTTTTGTGATGTTGGGAGGATGGGGGGGGGGGGGAGGAGGTGAGGTTCGATGGTCTTCTCGGGGAAAATTTTGAAATCTTTTGGGGGAGGGGGAGCAATCTCCCCCTGTGACTCCACCACTGTATCAACTAGAGCCATTTCCCGTTGATTGGTTGTAAGTGTCCTTCACTCTTGGTGTCTGTTAAGAAGACTGCCATTGACTCCACAGCTTAGACGGCAACGCTTGGAATGGTGCTCTGTTACAGTGACTTAAAATGACGATCGTCGTGTCCATAGATGAGTCACGCTTCTGCTTTTCCACTGATAGTCACCGCATACGACTGTAGCGTCGATGTGGAAACAGGTCTTATCCGGCAGTAACTGTGAAGCGCCTCACCACTCGACAACGCACCATCATAGTCTGGGGCGTTATATTGCGTATGATATGTCACGTCATCTCTAGTTCCTTTATAAGCAGTGGCGGATCCAGACGACCCTGCTGGGAGGGGCAATTTATCATTATAGGGAGGAGGGGAGCGAAGGGGTGACCAATGAAAATAAACTTTAAAAAAGTTAAAGAAATGAAGGATGATGGGTTTTTTTTTTGGAATAATGTCTATCGTTCAAAGGGTTTGAATGAAAGTTATAAGTGTTTCGAGTGCCACACACACAAGGGAAAAAAAAAAAAAAAAAAAATGAAAAAAAAAAAAGAATTTCTACTATCTGGATTTATTACCCAAATTGAACGCTTTAACTTTTGAGTACTAGTTTGAGGATTAGCGAACTATTTCTCTCTCACTCTAGGACAAAAAGATAAAGGCACAGCCCAAAATCCCAGATTTAATTCCCCATTCAAATAAGTTTTAGACTATTTGGTGGTTAGTAAGAAAAAGTGTGGCTTGGGGGTCCCTTTCCGAAAAAGTTTTGAAATTTAAGGACATATTTTCGCAAAAACAACAGTTTGCTATCTTTGGTTTCTTGAAGGGAAAGGAATAGATTCAAGAATTCTCCAAAGTCGTTTTTTGATATCAGAGCTTCAAAAACGCAATTTTAGACATCTTTGGTGATGCTAAAAATCAGAGGGTTCGGGGGCTTCCCCCCCGGAAAAATTTTGGAATTGAAGTCCTAAAAACGCAATTGTAGGCCACCTTTGATGACGTAGCAGAAGACATGGAGTTCAGAACTTTTCGATGTAGGAGTTCCAAAAACGCTGTTATAGACGATATTTAAATGATATGTCGAAAGATGAGGAAAGGACATGAGGGGCTCTTCTCTGGAAATGTTTCAAAATTGAAGTCCTGAATACGCAGTCGTAATAAGCCATCCTTTATGAGTAGGGGGGAAGGAACGGGGGTTTGGAACTTTCCAACAGAAATTGTTCGAAATTGGAGCCTCGAAATGGGACGATTGGCCATCCTTGGTAGTGTTAAGGGAAAGGATGGGCTCAAGAGCTATCCCTCAACTTTTCGATATCGAAGCTTATAAAACGTAATGTTAGTGGATCTTCATAGATGTTAGGGTAAAGACCTCGGGATTGGGGGCTCTCCACCAGAATTGTTTTCGGAATTGAAGTTCTAAAACTTTATTAAAGGTCCTCATTAAGGACATTTTCAAAAAAGGTTTTCGATTCTGCTGATTTTTTTGAAATTGTAGCTCTAAAAATTCAAAATGTTGGCGATCTTCAATAACATTGGAGAGAGGGGGTTGAGAAACTCTTTCTGGGAAAATTTTTGGATATGTTGTAAAAATACAGTTGTAGGTTTTTTTTTGTGATATGCTTCAGGGGGGGGGGGGGGATGTATGGTGACCTTCTTCCAGAAAATTTTCGGATTTTCAAACCTTTTGGGGGGAGGAGCGGTCGCCCCAATCTCCCCCCCCCTGTGGATCCCCCACTGTATTCAGGGCGCTATGACGGCTGAACGAAATGTGCAGAATGTGCTGTGGCCGGTGGCAATCCCTTACCTTCAGGGTGTGCCCAATCTAATTTTTCAGCAGGATAACGCCCGACTATACGATGCTTACATGCTCCACAAGGTGTACAGATGCTTTCGTGGCGACCATGTTCTCATGATTTGTCACCAATCGAAATCGAATGGGTCTGGAATGTAATTGGATGCCATTTGCAAACTCTGTCCCTTCCTTGTTCAGAGAATGAACTTTGACAAATGGTTGACAGGGAATGGGGAGTCATCTCTCAGGATACAATCCACAACTCTTGACTCTGTACCTAGTTGTGTTTCTTCGTGCATCGGTGTTGACAGTGGTCCTAAATCCTACTGAGCCATTCTCATTCTGTAATCCGAATATGGGTTTGAAATAAAGATCCTTTATTGTTATTATCTGTATCCTGTCTTTTTGCCAAATTTCATCTCTTTCACACCACCCTTGCTTGGTGTTGCATTTTTAATGTCGAGCAGTGTATTTCTTTCTAAGTATTTTTACTCTATCACAAATATATTAAGTAGAAAATAACAATATTAAATTATCTAAAACAGGTAGCAGTGATGCCTAAAATTACAAAAATCTGATGAACATTTTAGCGAGATATTTGCTTTTATTTCTTATTTGATAGTAATTGCACATTAAAACATGTGCTATCCAGACTTGAAGTCAACAGCAGGCCGGCTCTAGCAGTTTTGCCGCCCCGGACAAATTTCCAAAGTGCTGCCCCATTCCACGGTAAAAAAAAGGGAAGAAAAGTTCAAACATGACAATTTTTTATTTTTGCATTACAAATATATTTCTCTTCTTTTCGGGAATTCTTTTTTTTTAATATGACACATTCTTCCAAAAATAAAGCCTCCCCCCCCCCTAAAATGGTCATGATTGAAAGCAGTTATTTTGCATTGTCTTCACATATTCATCAATTCATCGCTCCTAAGAGTGGATATTAACACATAAAAATTATCAGTTTAAATTAACGTTCATTGAACTAATTAATACTAGCATTAACGCTAATTTTGTAATCCAGAGCACCCTGAATAAAAATTTTTGGGAGGGCGGAAGTTCTCAATGTGCTGAATGAAACTCTAAACTTCTTCCCAATGAGAAAATGCGGGTATGTGCACAAAACTGTAGCTAATGAAAAATGATTTGAGCATCTAAAATTTTTTTTTTCGCAATTCATTTTCCAAATTTGCCAAATCATCAGACAAAATTTGCTGAATAAGGATTTTTTCGGAGGTCACAGTGACCTCTTATCGGGACGCCCCAGCATATAAACAAGGGTTACTTATGTGGAAAGGAAAGTACTACATTTTTAAGATCAGTGCTTTCAATCTGAGAATTTTACTCGTAAATTACTTTTATCTAAGTATAAAAAATATACTTGAGATAACAACATTAACAAAATTATAATCGATACAACGTTAGCATTGATTTTGTTTCATAAATACAAGTTTAACATGAAAGTTAGATTGTTTTTCTTTTTTTTTTCAAATCATAATACTATTCAACCTTACGAATGCAACCAGGGCCTGATTAACGCACGGTCCAGCGGGTCCGCGGACCTGGGCACCACAATTTTAGGGGCACCAAAATGGCCTAGTCTAAATTCACTTACTTCCTTTTTTTTTTTAAAAAAAAAGGCTTAGTTTACTTTTTCTCAACTTTAAGGAAGAAGGGGCTCAAAATTTTTTTAAAATCAGCTCAAAAACTCATAAAGCTAAAAAAACTTTCGCGTAAAGAAGTCGTTGTCCCTTAGCTCTGGAATTCCAAAAAAATTACTCGGATGACATAGATGAACATTTTCCAAAGAATTAACACACTTTCAAATTTTTGCAAAAGGTAACCCTTCTGCTGCAGAATATTTTAATTATTTTTAATATTTTTATTAAAGGATAAGATCACTAAACATTACACATACATTTCCGAATGTGGATTCACCCCTGCAGCTTCTTCTTGTTCCTTTTCATTTTTGAAAAGAATCAAAAATCATTTGAGAAGCTGAATTTCTCAGGATAATTTACAGGTGTTTTCCTTATTGACCATTGAAAATGCTGTGACATCAAACATAAATTTCGATTATTTGATTGACACATTTGTCTCTGTTAAAGCCAGAAAGAAGCCTTTTTAAAGCTTGCTGTCAGAATTAGTAAGATTTTTTTTTTTTTTTTTTTTTTTTGCAGTTTTAAATTGTTTTTAACTCTTTTTCGCCTTAAGAGACATTTTTTAACTGTGATTAGTTTAGTGACTACCAAGTGTTTGGTATTCAAATCCCAGGTTTCCTTTTTTAAATGTAGTAATGTTCCTTTGAAATGTAGTTTCTAGTATGAAACATTGACTTTAAAATTGTGCGGATTTTCTCATGGGGGAGGGGCACCAAATTCTACTCAGGACCTGGGCACCAGTTTGGCTTGATCGGGCCCTGAATGCAACACAAAAATGAAGAAATGAATAATTATTAAAAAAACATAAAACTTACTTCAGAAAGATTCCTTTCCTGTGAAATACATACCATGTATTTATATTCTTTAACTTTTAACTTTGCTTAATGGTGTTGATGGCAACGATATTTGAGCTAAATTGCAGAGCTGGATCTAGGGGGGGGGGAGGGGCAAGCCGGGGTTCTTGCCTTGAGCGGCAACTTCAGGGGGGCGGCAAATTTGAGTGGTGCTTCCAGGGGGCGGACGGATCAACCGGCACGCGAGCCAGGGAGCCCTCCTCCCTTGTGGGCGCCCTTGCGGCTTCGTTTTTTTCCCCTCTCCACCTTTTTGCTTTTGTTTTTTTTCCCACCCTCAAACATGTGCGACTGCTGCTTTTTTTCTTGCCCCCTCGAACCAATACATCTTCGGCTTTTTGCACAAACCTGGATTCCAAAAGGGCTTTGGGACTCCAGGTTGATGCTCTCTTGGGGGACTCAGTCCGCCACTGGGTGCCTCCGGTAGGAAAAGGAAAAATAGGCTTATTCTAAAACATTTCAGAAAATACACGAAATATTAAACATTTAAAATATGGAACTAAAAAAAAAGAGATTAATGCATAAGTTAATTAAACTAAAAAAAGTACTCACCAAAAAAACTTAACAGATAGGATAAAAATCATATAGGTGGGATTTTATGCTTTCTACTGTATTTGGCTGACATTTGAAAATGGTTAATAGAGTCATTTATTTTTAAAAACAGTGGCATATTTTTCAAAAGAAGTCGATTAAACAAGACTCTTTACACATGCACTTTCGGTGTTAAAGAGTGGGATAAGTAAGCACTTTTAGTGGGACTGAAGTGAAGCACGTGTACTAGCCACCTAAATAGTTTCGTATAGTAAATTAAATAATAATTTACTGAATATTGATTGCTTCCTCGTTGATCAACTACTGGCTGCTGGGGTAGGCGCTGTGCTATTACTAATAGCAGTTTATTTTAGGGGGGGGGGGGGACACATCTTACGACTCAATGAATGAATCAACTTTTTCTTCTTGGGATAAAACCATACAACAATAGTTATCCCCTTACAAGTATTCTAACTCGCCCTTTTCTTAGAAATGGGGCATGGGGCGATGAGTCTGTAAATTTTGCTTACTTAGTATAACGTAACACTTAGTTCAGGTATTACGAAGGGGGTCAAGGTTCATTCTGTAAATATTTAGACTAACTTAGGTTATAGCTGAATCAGGCTATCAATATTGACATTGAGAATTTGCTGCTCACGAGCATAAATGCTAATTGTCATATATTGAGATCTTATTTTAATACAAATCTTCAACGACATCTGATTGACAATTGAGGCAGTGAGATGCAAAGGGATGTAAGTGGACATTTTCAAGTTTTGAGTAAAACGTGTTTAAAGGTAACATCCTAGGTAGGTTTTCATTGAAATTTTTTTCTAAATCATGCTGTATAGCAGCAATTACCAGGGCTACTAGTACCATTTCTTTCCCCAAGGCAAAGGAGAGGTTCACCTACCATGTGTACTGATTACCTTCAAATTTTTAATTGTGCCACTTACAGCCGTTTGCTTCTCACTGGCTGTAAAGCACATGGCCTAGGACCCAGAATCAGGCGGCGGATTTTGATGGTAACTGGCGCTCCCCCATTCTATCTCGCTTCGCAACCAGACACATGACCATCTGACATTGGGCGACAGCAATAATGGTACAATAAACGTAGGAGAACAAAAAGTCCCACAACCTTTACGTACTTTTCAGACTTCCAAGCTACAAAAAAGATATACTTGCAAAATAGTTTTGCACAAATTTGTCCCTAATGAAAAATGTGTTTTAGACATTCAAACCAAAATGCTGCCCCTAAACTTTGCCGCCCCAGACAGGGGTCCAGTTCAAGGGCGCCCATGTAGGAGGGCAAGAGGGGGCTCAAGCCCCGCTTAGAAATTGGAACTTCCTTGCTTTTAATACTTTTTTCCTTGCAAAAATGTAAAAATATTTCTTCTCCAGCCATTATTGAATAATTTATTAAAAATGTCAAACTTTACTATTTCTAATCTGTACTGAAATCGGTTTCCATGAAGAAAATATCCTGCTAAAACATGGGGAAAATATCTGAGCCCTCCAATAAAATTATGAATATGGGCGCCCTTGGTCCAGTTTGTCTGGCGCCCCTGTCAACAGCTGAAGTTTGACATGGACAGAAGTCTTACTTTGACAACAAATTGGATTATCTTTTACCTAACAATTTTTGAGTTGATTTTCAAACTGTTGCATTCTAAATAAACATTAATACAAGAGCTAGCTTTTGTAAAAGCCCCTTAAAAACTCATAGAGCCACCTGTGGTGTAAATTCAACATTAAAAGATTTTTTAGTTTGTTTCAAATAAATTATTATGCATGAGCATTTGTTGGAATTTTTAAAAGAGAGAAAATTCAAAAAATATGATACAGTATAAAATGATTTAATAAATTTTTACATTATACATCTTCGTTTTTCATAAAAACAGAAAATTTCTTAAAAGCCAAATAGTTGTAGGTGGCAATAAGTCCTGCACATGCATCCAGCAGTCAGAAATTTCTTGGAAATGCTGCTTAAAATGATTTGCTTTATCACAGGTGGAAATTAAAAATTCCTGCCTGAGCAAACCGTTAACTAGAGAAAATAACTTAGTTAGAGCTAAAAACACACGATGATGATATGTAAAATTTTGATCTGAAAGTAAAATGAAAATAAATAAATCAGTAAACAAAATAACAACAAACAAATCAAATTTCTTTAAGTTTGTAAAAGGTTTGTTCTAAGAAGATATCAAATAGTGTTAAAAGCAAACTGATTATAGTTTCAATACACACACACACATATTTATAACTAATATTAAAATAAAGTTATATTTTAACCGTGGTTTGGCTGGTTAAAATCAAATTTGATTAGCTTCAACCAATTTTGACCATTGGCTGGGTCATTGTCATTATTATTTTTTGCCAACCCCTGCTGCCCCCCCCCTTTTTATAAATAAGTTTAACTGAGGACCAAGATATTTTTCAGTTGGAAAGTAGCACCAATAACAAGATGCTCATTGTTACAATGAAAAATAATGCAATATATATACATACTTAACTTATTCCAGTTAATAGATGACAGTATTAAATATGTATCCTCTAAATCCACTTTTAAATCACGCAAGAACATGGCGGTTTTTTCTTCCCATAAGTCATAATCTTGTTCAAATAGTTTCTCCATCATTTTCTGTAGGGAGAAGAAAAAAAGTGATTATAAGAAGTAAATTAGCACACAGCACTCAAAATGGTTAGCTTAAATTAAATGGAGTGAATTTTTAGATTTATATTAACCACTAGGTAGCTTTAAAAAGTCTACTACTCAAGGAAGACTTAGAGTTAAAAGAAGAGGATATGACCTGGGCAACTTTGGAATGGGAGTAAGGAAAACTGGTAATCAAAGTGACAAAGACAAATCAACAGTAGTATGAAAGTTGCTCTTGCAGTTTGCATGCAAAAAATATTGCAGCATTTTCATAGGTCCCAGCAATACTGGATTTGTCTGCTGTCTAGACAGCTGGAAATTGGTTCCACCCTTAGCTTTTATGCATCAGCTAAACCAGCGGTTCTCAACACATGGGTTGTGGCCCACTAGTGGGCCGAGGGCAGATTAGCACTTGGCCGTAGACTTTGGTCTAGATTCTAAAAGCCAAGATAAATCCTGGGGTCTAATATTTGTTCGAGACAATTCACTGCTGAGATGTATGTGCCTTCAGTCAAAAGCTCTCCGTGGCTGTTTGCCAATAAAGAATCTGTTTCAAAATTAAGAGAACATCTCTAAAATATGAAATTTAGTGAATAAAATTCTATTTGAAGAAAATTACTTAAGAAATAGAAATTAACTTCAAATGATGAGTACTCCTTAGTTAAACTATTGCGTGAACAATCTCTAAAATCACTTTGTAAAACAACCTCATTGATCTCGTTACATTATAAAGATATATTTCTTCCCATAATAAGTTTTACTTGAAAAGTTATTTGTTAGTTACTGGGCCTCAAGTTTTACTTTTCAAAAAATGGTGGGCTGCACTACAGAAAAGGTTGGGAAACGCTGAGCTAAACTGTTTTGGTATTTTTAAGTTGAATCGTTTGTGCGTTCTATTGTATAAAGAACAAAATAAACATATTCTAAAAATTTGTTTGAAAAAGCATCAAGTTATATTTTAAAAAATCCTTCATTGCTCACAGAATTCGATCGGTTCCTTTGCTTCTGAATAAAAATTATCAAAAAATCCTGTTCCTCTTTAAAAGTTGTTTTTTTGAGAAGTTTTTCATATTCTTAAGAATGGACCTAGTTTGGTTAACTTCCTTTCTTATTTCTTGCAAGTATGGAATGGTTAAAAAACCAAAAATGAATTAGAACATTAATATCAAAGCAGTAACATCGCTACGGGAGGTGGGGGGGGGGGGGGGGGGGGGGGGGGGGGGTCACCCATCTGGAGAGTGACACCCAAAGTGGAATTGCAAGTTTTGCAAGCCGGTTGCTCATATTCGGACCATGGTCTGTATTTAAATCACTTCCTCTATATATAATTTTTATTTCAAAGCAATTTTACACTAAATTAGATTTTAAGAAAATTTGAGTTCAAAGGTAAAAAGACAAAACTTTTTTTCCCCTTTTAAATCTAAGTGGCCATGTTTCCAGAATGAATTATTTTTCTTGGATTGAGTCTGTTTTAGCAGCAAACAGTCAAGTTGATACAAAGTTTTATGAGAAATAAAAATTCTGTATTTGTGTATCCAGATAGCTGAAAAACATTTTAAAATAGGAAAACTTACTATGAAAAATGAGTGATAATAAAATATTAACTGGATTGGTTCAGCAAACACATTGACATATTCTTGTTCAAAAAGGTTCATTTTTCTGAAACATAAAATGAAATGCTAGTAAGTTAAAATAGAAAACACAAAAAAAAGTCAAGATATTTAAATTTTATATTATATAAAATATATATATATTCAACTTATGTTACATTATTTGTAGAGATGTCATCTTAAACTTAGAAATTTCAGTTTAAAGTCTATCAATTTTTAAAGTTTATCAAGAGTTGATAACATATCTCCCAAGCACACATCTATGCTACAGATGCATTCACTGAAATAAATAAATAAATAAATAAAGACCATAAAATGAATGGTTGACTGATTTCCACAAGTTTTTACATGTAACCTGTCAGCTGGCTTACTTAGAAAATCTGACTAAACATACAAAATAAGTTAGGGGAAAAAATCATATTTTACAATTGACTCTGCTTTCGGTTCAGGACAAGTTAAGAAGGAAATTAATTTTGCAAAAATATTTCTATTTTCCATTTGTACTCAGTTTAAATATGCAATAATATCAGGGGTGCTTCCTTCAAGAGTAATGACGAATCCCCCTAAATATCACAAAGAATCCTCCCTAAGGGCAAGAGCATCCCGAAAGAGAAAAATACCCATCAAACATCCCCCTAAAAACTTCAATGATGCAGTTAGCACAATGACACACCCTAGGTGCCCCCCCCCCCCCCCGATAACAATATTTCTCAAAAACAGTAAAGGGCAGTTAACTTATCGGCCATCCGTCCTGTCCATCCCGTTTTTTGACGTGACGGGCTGCCGACTAAAACAGAGTAGCATTCACATACGGTCGCCGCACATCAATCACATGACTGAACTCACCCACCTGAGAAAAGAGCACGCAGCTAGGTGGGAACCAATGAAATACTGTCCTACTTTTGACGGCCGTCAGATATCAAGGTTCTTCTGATCGAAACCGGTCCCGTCCAAGATGGCTTGCTGTCATGGCAACCAGCAAAGAAAACCTTTTTCAGGAGGAGAAAAACGTGATGAACGGAACGGATGGCCGATATGTGAACAGGCTCTAACAGTAGACCTTTAGTCAGAATTCTCAAATGATTTTATGTATAATAAATGCTGTACTTCAAAAAGTAGTAGGGTGAAAAAATATTACTCCAGTTAAACTGCCTGTGCTCATTACATTCTTTTCAATGATTTTACCATTAACGCACTACTAGAGTGTACTCAGTACTCTCATGCTCACACCACATAAAAAAATTTCACTTTAGAATTGCAATAAACCTTTTGAATATAATTTATGCATAACACTTTTAACAATGTGAATTAATAATACATACACACTGCGATTACAGGACTGTAAAATCTTAGAAGTTGAAGGGTAGTTTTGAAGTTGATTCCATAGATACAGTATAAAATAATTATGGGACTGTAATGTTTCATACAAGAGCTCACATACAATCTGAAAATGGAAAGAGTTAGCAATTAAAATATAATTTGCACATTCAAATAAGTACTTTTAGAAGATATTTAAGTAGACTATACAATACAAGTGTTAAACTTGTTTTTTTTAAAGTAAAGAAATCTAATTGTCTCCCTTTTACTTATATCATACATTTTCCTAAAATAACAGATTAACACACAGACGCACAATTTAAAAGAGGAAAAGGTAAAATGCAAGCAAATGCAGCAGAACTTATTCAATCTTCACCAAATATGGAAGCTACTGTAAATGTTATAGAAGAGGATGATGTTGAACTGTCCTGGCCGGCTTACAATATCTATTACAGTGTTAATGTTATAGAAAAGTCTGAAAACGAAAATTTTCCCCTTTCATGCAAACTTTGCCCGTTAAGCAAAAAGCTTTTGGTATCAATGTCATCCACACATAGAGATGTAAAATTTCCGGAAATTTTGAAGTGGTGAAAAAAAAACCGTTTTTTTACCTTTTTTATCGGGAAAATTTGGAGAAAATGGAAATTTTGATTTTTTTTTTATGAATAAAATTAGGATTTCTTAATAGCTCTGTGTTTCTTGGAACATATAAAGGGTTGAGCATTAAAAAATATATGCTTATCCTTTTTTTTTCTGCTTGACAGAAATACATATGAAGGCAAGATTAATTAGAAAAAAAAACCTTTTTGTTTTACAATTAAGAGCTTTCATGGTCAAACACCAGAAATAAGTCCAGTCGTCATTCAACCATCAATATTGGGTAATGTGTGTCTAATCATAAAAATTACATTTTATATTTTAGATTCCCTTTGAAACTTGAAATATTAATTGAAATTTTCGACTTTCAAACACGATATTTTTTTTTTTTGAAAGAAAAATAATACAATGTTACTGTCTGAAAATAAAAGCTATTGAGTTTTGATTTTTTTCAACTCAGTCTAAGTCCAAATCGAAACTAAATTGATTTTTCTTAAGCTGAACCAAAACTTAAACTGGAGTTTCAGTTTATTCATATGTCCGTGCTAAGCACAGTAGTAAAAGTAGTCATACCAGCACTTTTGAACATAACTGAGTTATTAGAACCAAGTTGTTCTCAGTTTCGTATTTTACATAATACTAATTTTACATAATTTAACAGTAATTTTACATAAATAAAATGTTTTAGGGTCATTTGATCAAGAACTTAAAAACACCTTTTTGCTTAGCACAGCGATATACGGGTGCGGCAAAAAAGATATCGGACAAAAATTGTATCATCGAATGGAAGAAAGGTAATTTAATTTTAATAAGTACCTAATTTATTTTTGTTTCTCACTTTATTAGAAACCAGTTTACAATATATTTCCTGGTTTATGTATTGTTTTTCGGTTTTCTTACAATTTTAAATAAAATACCTGCTATTTTAAGTTGTTTAACCAAGTAGAACAACAGTTCCTTTGCTTGTTGTGCCCCGGCAAGCAGTATTTGAAAGGGTATGTCGTTTCGAGTGGCTTGGAAATGATCGTCGATGTCCGGAAAGTTGACAAAATGAACAATGAACATTTGAATTAATCGCCAGGTCATCCAAAAGTGAGTTCAATGAAATCCTTGGATTTCCACGAGAGCAGTTGTTCGTAAGATGGGAATTTGTGACCGATAAGTGCGACTAAGGGAAAAAACAGCTCAAAGAATGGAAGCTACGAGTTTTACGAGTTTCAAAAAGTCCAGACATTTGTATGACTCCAAAGATGCCAAAAACATTTGAGACGGGCCGCAAGGCCACGCTGAAAGAGATAGTATTTAACCAGCTCATATCCCCCAGAACAATAAGAATTGGTCTGTAGCCAAGCACTTTAAAAATGTTAAATATCGCCAAAATCCGAAGTGAAGCTTGGTCCGTGATGGAATCAGCACAAGTGAAAAAAAAAAAAAACTCTAGTTTTTTGTGGATGAAGGCCATAAAATGAATCAAAAAGTGAGCAAGAAGGACATTTTAGAAGTTATTGTACTTCTGTGGGCCTAAGAGCACTTCAGCAATGTGAACTGGACATTTTACTTGAACTCCACACCGATTCATATGGTCAAAAAGACAAAAGTGGTGCAAGGCGCATTTTTTTTGACATATTATCTTTTGAGTGGACGCTCTACTCCCTAGACCTCAATCCCATTGATTACACTGTATGGCCTATTTAGGAGTCGAAGGTCTACCCTAAACTACACGTAATTTTGAACTCTCTAAACCAATTACAATTTATTAATATAATAGGGAATAGGATTGATTAAAGGACTTGAATAAAAAATTCAATAAGCAGTTGCATCTCTGTATTACTGCAAAAGAATGCTAGTTTGAAACCAATTGAATTTACTGATTGCTAAAGGTCTTCTCGTATTATTATTTTTTATGCTTTATTAGTTTATTCATTTTTAATAAAGTTTCATAGAAAATTGCTTGCCCGGGTTTTTTTTGCCGCACCCTGTACATTTGATTCACACAGTCAGCAGAAACATAGTTTTTGGTTGATGCTATGCTTGTTTGTTTCATGAAGAAGGAAAATAAATTCTTCACTAAGGTTATTGGTTTAAGATTTTCTGAAACAAGTGTTATTAAACGTTTTTTGATCTATATGCAAATTATATTATCACACAAAAACTTGCATTAAGGTTAGACAGTATTTTAACATAAAATGGGGGAGGGGGGGGGAATTGCATCAGAATTTAAGTGGGAAAATTTTCTAATCACTTTTTGCTGAAAATTTCAGTTAAAACCCTGAAAAGTTGAAAAAATTCTTTTTTTTTTCAGTTTTTCTGAAGTGGAAATTTATTCCTTTGGAAAAAAAACGTTTTTTTTTCCGTTTTTCGGACATTTTTCGTTTTTTCCCCCGACTGTTTTCATCTCTATCCACACATAATTTAAAATTGTACATTGAAGAAATTTCAGGATTCTTTCTTATGTTTTATATTTCGAATAGCTTATTTCAGCTTATTCAGTAAAGGGACAGTTTTCATACTTATTTATTTTTGAGACTTTAGTGATTGAGTGTTGATATTTTAACATAACAAAAGTCAATTATTAAGTACTTGCAAATTTTTGAGATTATTTGTTAGAATTGAAAAAAAGTTTCTATTTCATTCTATCTGTGGCATAAGAAAGAGGATGATGTCTAGGTTTGGATTCCTAGCTTGAAGCTCAAAATTAATTAATTAGTTCCTATAAAATTTAATCCTATGATGAAAATTTAAGTTTTTCTCTTCTGTTTAAAACATGTTTTTCATCATCTAATCCACTTTGTGTACATGTTTGTTGATGTAAATTTAAAAACAAATTACGGCTGCTTCTATTTACATTTTCAAATAGTTGCGTTGCACTTATTGAATTAAATATTCGCTGGCAAGAAAGGATTAAGAAATTGAAGTGAATTCTTTCAACTTTTAAATTCTTTCTTGCAGAGAATATTTGTAAAAATTGTAAAAAAAAAATGTTTTGGAGTCAAGGGCGGCCATATAGAGGGGAAAGGGGGGCTTGAGCCCCCCCCTTGAAATTAGAATTTCCTTGTTTTTAATACTTTTCTCTTTGCAAAAATGTAAAAACAATTCTCCTCCAGCCATTAGTAAATAAGTTATTAAAAATATCGAATTTTAATGACTCTAATCTGTCCTGAAATCAGTTTCCACAGGGAAAATATCCAGCTAAACCACAAGGAAAATATTTGAGCCCCCCCTTGCAACTTTGCATATGGGCGCCCATGTTTGGAATGACAAGTTGGTTCAAAAAAAAAAAAAAATAAATAAATAAATAAAATAAATAAATAAAAAAAATAAATAAATAAATAAATGAATAAATAGATAAAAGAAAGAGATAACTCTAAGTAACATTACATGTTCAAATGAGCTAGTTTTATTAATTTAAACCACTTTTCAAACTTTATCATTCAATCCTCAAACAGTGTGTGTGTGTGTGTGTATGCTTTTCATTTACTTATTTTTTTAAAAGTAGCGAAGTAGTTGCTACATTTCAAAAGTAGTTTGTAGTTGCTACTTTTTAAAGAAAGTAGTTGTAGTTGCAGATAACTAAATTTGCAATAAGAAGTTGTAGTTTGCTACAAAAAAAATTTAGTTTTTCCAACCACTGCTTCAGCCAAACCAGGAAAAATGTGACAAATGGGGCACGCAACAGGAGTTTTCACTATTTTTTTCACTTAGAATCTAAAATCTGAAAAGGTTGTGATCGCAAACATTCCGGATTTGGGGTTCCCATCAAGGACGCCCATATGCAAAAGTGTAGGGGGGGGGGAGCTCAGATATTTCCCCCATGGTTTAGCAGGATATTTTCCCCATGGAAACTGACTTTAGTGCAGATTAGAGTTATTACAATTTGACGTTTTTAATAACTTATTCATTAACGGCTGGAGAAGAAATGTTTTTACGTTTTTGCAAAGATGAAAGTACTAAAAGCAAGGAAGTTCTAATTTCTAAGGGAGGGCTTGAGCCCCCACTTACCCTCCCATATGGGCGCCCTTGGTCCCCATACTGTACATATATCAAATTTTAAATAATAGTTCAAGCGCAGGAAAAACACTTGCCCTGGTGTGGTCTAAAGTCAAGTTTTGACCAACTTGCGTTATTTAGCTGGGGTTTTACAAGTATTTAAAAGCATTGCAATTTATGATGCAACATTATCATATCAAAAATTACTTACTTTGATACCAATATTGAATTGAACACACTGGCACTGAAAAAAAGAAGTATATGTCATGAAAGAGATAAACTAAATTTCTTAAATTAAAATATATTACATAACATTTATGTAAGTGAAGCTTTCAAATAAATGACTGCATTTGTTGGTGGATTTTCATATTTACATATATTATCTACGTCTACCAAAGTTAACCATTTCATTTCATTTATATTCCTTTTACCTACTCATTTTAACTGCACATTTCAAAGTTATTTAATTCATGAGTTGTACTTTTTAAGCAATGGAACATTATGTCAGTTGCGGTAAGTTACAGTCCTAAGCCAGGGCTAAGGCAGAAATACATAAAATACACTGCCAGCTCAGTTGTTCAACCCGAGGACTGCAGTTTCTTGCTTTTTAGCACTCATCAGCATGGAATAGGAAGTAACTGAGCTGAAGGTGGAAAACCTCTTAAAGGAGCCAAGAGTGCCAAAGAAACTGGTAGCTAAAGTAACTTACTGAAAAGTACCTAGCTTTGCCTTCAATCTTTTAGTTGAACTGCACTATTGCTGTTGTCACAAGTCTGGTGTGCTAATTTTGCATTAGCTATCAGCTTGTTTAGCCCTCTTGGCTCCTTTAAGAGGTTTTCCACCTGCAGCTCAGTTATTTCCTATTCTGGGCTGATGAGTGCTAAAAAGCACGAAACTGCAGTCCTCAGATGGAATAACTGAGCTGGCTGTGTATTTTATGCATTATGTCGCAAATTCAGAATTTTTGGTTTGAAGAAGAAAATCATTTGATCATCATCAACAAACAGGGTTTAAAGGCTATAAGCCTGTTCTGGCCTCTTTCTATCCCTTACATAATCTTCCCCTATCTCTTTTTTTCTTCAACTTATATTCCATGGCAGCCCTTGGGTTTGATAGAGGAATGATAATAGAGTTGTCAGTTTTCATTAGGTAATTTCATGAATTCTTGTACATCTGCGGCGGCTTTAGCGTCTGGGGCGGCATTTTGGTTTGACTGTCTGAAACACATATTTCATTTGGGACAAATTTGTGCACAAAAGTATTTTGCAAACATAATTCCTTTTTTGTTGCTTGGGAATTTGAAAAGTATGTGAAGGTTATAGATCCTTATGTTCTCTTAAGCTTATTGTACACTAGCGGCACTCGCACGGCTTTGTCCATAGTAGAAAAGCAAAAGGTCATTTGGTTTGTCTGTATATTTATAAATAATGGATGGTGAATTTCTCGCCAATTGGCTATGTTCATTCGCTCTTCCCATGTTAAGGTTCCATGTCATGATAATTTTGTAATTTACTCGTCCATCTAATGACAATTTTGCTACGGAAAATGTTTTTAAAATTGAAATAGAAAGAGAACAAAATCCAATTTATGAAAAATCGCTTCGAGGTGCACACCCCCATGATACAAACTTTGTACCAAACTTCATGAAAATCGGCCGAACAGTCTAGGTGCTATGCGCGTCACAGAGATCCGGACAGAGATCCAGACAGGCATTCAGCTTTATTATTAGTAGAGAAGAGATAATTGCTGTCGCCAACATCAGTTGGTCATGTGTCCAGTTGGAAAGCGAGACAAAATAGGTGGGGTGGGGTCCGATTTTCATCAGAATCCTCCGCCCAACTCCACAGATAGAAGGTCCCGATTTTGTACAACTAGGACATGAGGTCGAATTTTCTGAGCAGGCTGGGCATAAGGTCCAGATGTTGAATTTTAACCTTTAACTCCAACTAATTTTGTTAAATATTAAATTGATTTGAAAGTGACTTGACATTGGCAATTTCCCAGAAAGCAATTAATTATTATTCACAACGTTTTAAATAATGATAAATTTTTGGTGGTCCAGTTTTTGACCTACTGCAGTCCCGACCGTGTACAGGGCTCCCCCCCCCAGAGGACTGAGTATATATTTTTTCAAAAATATTCCATATTATAAAAGAAAAGAAACAAACGCTCCTTGGGAAAACAAAGTTAATTTATAAGGAAAAAATATAGAATGCTCTGAAAAATCTTTTTTTCTCTTAAAAAGAACCTTAAAATTAAATTTTTCAATTTTTTTTCATCCCCACCTCTCTTTTTTCTTCTCTCTCAGTCAAAATCCTCAAAGGGCGTCTGAAATCTCATTTCCAGAGGCTCAATTTTGCAACATTTCTAGGGGAATGCAGCAACCAACTACCAACACCTTGCCATCTAACAACATCGAAAATCATTTAAGGCTGCTTTTTCGGAACAACAATTTTGAAAATTGCACAGCCCCTAACGTTACCGAATATGTTGTACAGTAGCGTTTTTAAGATTTCTGTTTTGAAAGACTTCCAGACAAAGGCCTCGCGCCTCGAACCCCTCCTTCTAATACCATCCAAATTGTCAAAAAATGGACTTTAAATAATGGACTTAAATAAATAACAATTTTTGGGGGTGCAGGGGGGGGGACAAGGTTTTACTTTTTGAAGAACGTTTCATATTAAAAAGAAAGAATTACTAAAAGGAATGAAAATAAAATATTTTTGTAAAGCAAAAATAAACACACATCATGAACGTTTTTTTAAAAAAAATAATTAATTTTTAAACTGTGGGGAGGGGCGGAAAATTGCAGATTTGTTCGAGGCGGAAAAACTGCTACAGCCGGCCCTGTGTACATGTAATATATATATAATGAGAAAAGAAGGAATGTTATTATTAAAATAAAAATCAGGGAAAGGGTTTAATTAGAAAAAAAATATTTTCCCAGAAAAGCAAATGAAGTTCTGATTCACTTTTGGTCATAGGCAGCTTGTACGAGGGGGCAAGGGGGGCAACTGCTCCCTCACTTTCAAAAGTAAAGAGGTTTTGCCCCCTCATTTTTCAGAGAGAGTTTTAAAAATTAATGATTGACACAAAAATGGTTTTTTATAGAATGAATTGATTTATTTCAGAAAAGAGGGCAAAAAAAAAAAAAAAAAAAAAGAACTTTTCTCATCTTGTTTCATGATAATGGAACCTTAAAAAGGAAGGAAAAGGCTCTGGTGGCCATCCATCCCACTTTATATGCCATATTCCACATTTTTTTTAAGTTAAAAAAACAGCAATATTAAAAGCCAGTAATGAAGTCCAATTTTACAAAAAAAAAAAAAAAAAAAAAAAATCAGGAACCATGCCCTCTAACATGTTCACTTCTTTTGGTGCACCAGCCGCCTATGCCTTTGGTTTCAATAAAAGTCACTTGCTACACTTGAGTGACATGAATGTTACATTGTTGAGTTAGATGGTACTTTACATTTCTATTATAAAATAAAAACTCAGTTTTTACGTTAACCTAGCATTTTGAAGATGAACATCATAAAACTAATAAATTGAGATAACAAGTTGACTTACTTCATATTTATGGGACAAATTTGATGGAAACTCACATGCTTTTGTTCTAATATCTTCATCTTCATCTTGCAAGAGTAGTATACTATCTTCACACAAGCTAAAAACAATATTGGTATTAGTAACATATGATAAATATTAGAGTTCACATGTAACACTGAGACCTAAGACTTGATGTATATATATATATATATATATATATATATATATATACACACATACAGTCAACCCTCGTTTATCGCGGTTAATTTGTTCCAGACTTCACCCCGATAACTGAATTTCAGCGAAGTAGGATTCTGTATTTATAAACCGAAAATTTTCCTTATTAGAGAACATAAAATTTACTTACGACTATTTAAATAGGTTTTTAAGATAGAGCACCCTAGAGAGACATGAAACAGCACCCTTAGCCATCATTAAATTTGTAGTTTTCAGTATATTGTACAAAATAATACACTAGACTAAAAAGATATCAAGTTATTAATTATTTAGAAATAAACTATACACACACTTGTAGTTCTTACACACTACTACTAATCTATGAAAATAGCTAACTTGTTTGATGATGAATTAATTGCCAGTTAGTGACCGTATGTGCCCCCGTTTTTCCTCGACATTCGTCCTCATTAAAGGTATTACGTACACAAATTAAAAAGTTAGTACATTGTTGAACACCATATACACTACAGATGTATTTATCCCTTAGTAATAATACAGTGATTTATACTTTTCAGTTAGTAGTATAAATCATTGCTTAACGATTAAAATGAGATAGCGATTCCCTTTACTTTCTTCGGAGATTTCATACCTCCATTCCCTCAACTAGTTCAACTACAGCCCCTCAGAAGAGCTCACCTCACTTAAAAGACATACTTCGTTATTCTTTTGTAGTAAAAAGTTTACACGAGCACATAAAAAAGGTTAATTATTATATTTGGAAGAAAAAAAAACTAGAAAAAAATGAGATGTAGTGAAGCCGCGAAAGTTGAAGAGCGAAGTAGCGACGGACGACTTTATATATATATATATATATATATATATATATATATATATATATATATATATATATATATATATATATATATATAATAAAAGTGAAAAATATTGAAAAGACCACACCAAGAGCCCATAGATGCGCAACGCAGCAAAACTAAAAAGCCAAGTAAATATAAAATTAAGCAAACAGAATTTCAAATATTAAACAAATAATAAATAATAAATGATGATAAAAAGGAAAAATACAAACAGCTATTAAGTAGGAATAGATAAAGAGTGAATCCAGAGCTCATCAGCCGTGGAGGATTCATTAATTATGGTCAAAAGACCAAAATTTTAACTATGAAGCAAGTGGTGCTTCTGCCCATTGTTACTCTATATTACATGTACTGGAGCTTAAACATTCTCTTCTAGTTCATAGTTAAAATTTTGGTCTGTTGACCATAATTAATGAATCCTCCACGGCTGATGAGCTCTGGATTCACTCTTTCCTACTTAATAGCTGTTTGCATTTTTCCTTTTTATCATCAGTTATTATTTATTACTTGTTTAATATTTGAAATTCTGTTTGCTTAATTTTATATATATATATATATATATATATATATATATACAGTTGGATCTCTGTTTAAGGACGCTTTATTTAACAAGTTTATCTATTTAAAGACGGCTTTTCACGATCCCGAATGCTCCACTGTAGTTTTAAAAGCACTCTATTTAAGGACGCATTCTACTTAAGGACGATTTTTTGTGGTCCCTTGCAAGTCATTGAATAGAGAGGACACTGTATATATATATATATATATATATATATATATATATATATATATATATATATATAAAGGCAAAAAAGCTACTTAAGAGAAAAAATAAAAAGGATTTATACACAAAGATCAGGGATGCTAATGCATGTAATTAAACCAATTTTTCATATAATTTCATATCAATAATGTGACACAGGAGAGAAGGTAAATGACATGCTGTTGCATTTGTATGATTAAAAATTGTGCCATAAAGATTTTAAACAATTTATAATATGATGACCAAACAAGGTCTATACCACACACACACACACAAGCCCAAAAAGAAAAAGCCTTAGCAATTATTGTAGAATTTATATTGTAATTTGATTTTGAATTACAATAAGAAAGAGCATTAACAGGACTAAGTTTTTAACCAGTATATCTTGTTTTCTCTCAATTCATTATTTCTTTGTTTACCATAATTTATCGATTCAATTTTAGTAGGTAGCAACCAGAGGGGGGGGGGGGTATAGAGCCCGTGCCCCCACCCCAGAATGCTAGTTTGAACAATTTTCAAAAATACTTTTTTTTTATTCGAATGAAGATGAACACACTTTGAGAAAACGAAGTGGTTCCAAAGTAAGCAGGGACGATGAGAATTGTTTAAAACTTCCCCCTCTCTCCTTTTCGGCATTTATTTTTTCTGTAGTTAGGAACTCATTTGAAACGTTAGTGATTACAAGATCGTGTTTTCTTCCGTGTGACCTCATCAAGTGTAAGTGATTTTATTAATTATTTTGTTGTATTTTTAAGTTATTTCATGCCTTTTTAACGTGTTCCTTTTTTTCTTTCTGTGAATGATCTTAAAAATATGAATAGTTTAGAGCTTTTGGTGTTAAAAATTCGTGTGCATTTTGATTTATTTCATTGATATAGTAAACGAAGTAATAACAAGTATTGATTTCCATTTATTAATTTGAACATCTTACCGCCATACTGTTGTTTCAAGTACTTTAACGTGATTTCACTTCTGGCATAAGAACAATTAATGTTTTTGAATAAATTGCAAAACTTATACCATTTTAAGGAATTTTACTAAATAATATTAATAATAATAATAAATATATATTGATGTAAAGAGAGAGAGAGAACGCAATAGAGTGTTGTGAAAAAAAAATTGTGCTCTCCCCCCTAAAAATATTTCCTGGTTGCACCCCTGGCTTGGCTCCTGTGATTCTTTTCATTTTTGAGGAATTTTTATGGATTCTTAGATGGAATCTAAGACAATCTCAACTGTTATAGCAATAACTAGAATTCATGGCCAGGATTTGAGGCCATATGTTATGCAATCTTAACAAGCTCTTCAAATTTAGAAAACCTTTCATTATATGAGTTTTATGTAATTAAATTCATACAGCTAGCATTTTTTTCTTTATTTATTATACAGCATGTTCCCGTTTAACCTGCAAGACCTCTATTTTTACAACCGTTAGTTCTAGATGCATACTTCCAATTGCAAAAAAGTTCAAAATCAGATACAGAGCAGATGCTTTCAAGTAAAAAAGATAACTATTCAAAAAATACAAAATTTAACATTTTTTACAGGTTTTAGGTTCTCTAACTTATATTAAGGGAAATAGTCTTCGTTAAAAAATATAACTAACCAAAAAACTTGTGATTTGCATGAACAAAACTCAAGGCAGGGCCGGATTTAGGGGAGGGCAGCGGGGCTACTGCCCCGGGGCCTCCACAACAAAGAGGCCCCCACAATAAAATTTTTACAAAATATCCTAACTTTCACGAATTAGCACGTTTTTTCTCCCTGATAAATTACAATAATAATATAAAAAAATAAATAGCAGTAACTTCAGGATGTATTTACTATTAAAGTGCTGATCGAAAATATCGGATATATACATATATATCAAAATATTTGGATATATATCAAAGTGTCGGATATTTTCGAAAATATGATGATCTTTTCGAACCCTGATTAGGGGCATCCACTCCTTCATTGCCCCGGGGTCTCCACACTTCCAAATCCGGCCCTGACTCAAAGAAATAAGCCAATTCAAAGTTTTAAGGGCCCATGCAAAAGATGAGATTGGAACTTATTGCCCTTTCAAATAAACGACAGGTTGTCAAAGTAAAAAAAAAACATAGATGATATTTTACATTGCTATTCAAAAATAAATTCAAACGTTGTGGCATGATCCGCAAAAACATGCTCTAAAAGTTTGTACAATTTAAAAAACGCATTCTATGCACACATGTAATTTTAGACCCGTGTTAGAAACTATATTTCTTCTCAATGTTATTGATGGCAAATGTAAAGTGGTGTAAGTCACAAAACGCTGTGTTTCATATCTCGGTGAATATTGGTCGTACTAATGTCAAACGTTTTGCATTGGAGTTATTTTTCAATGGATGTTATTTCTCTGAATATAAGTTAGGAAATCCAGAGCCTGCATAAAAATTAAATTTTGTATTTTTTGATTCATTTTTATTTTTCCTTCAAACTTTCCATAACTTAACTCTGCATCTGATTTCGAACATTTTTGCAGTTAGAAGTATGCGTCTAGGACTAACGGTTGCGAAAAGGTCTTGGAGGTTTAACGGGAACACCTTGGATATTTTTGTTACAATTTTTCATAAGAAAAAAAAGAAAACTTACTGATAATAATCTCATACTCACAAAAGTAAAAAACTCACAAAACTAAATAATTAAATTACATTTTTGAAAAACCCTGAAAATCACAACTTTGATAATTAGCAAAGCTAGAATACCCGATGAATGCAGAAAGAGCATTGTCAGATCCAGCTTTAATTTCAGCACTCAAATATTGAACTAGAAAGGGCCCAATAATTGAGAGAGACTGTGCAGCATGCATCCTCCTCACATCAGAGCTCCTGGGTTGAGCAAACAAGTGGAAAACAGAAATCCAATTTTGTACCCACTTGCTACATAAAATAAAGCCATATTTTAGTAAGAATAACACAAAAATTCAATAGTGATACAGAGTGAATAACAAAAATTAAGTTAGAAATGAGCAGTTCTCATACAGATAATAGTTAAGGTTACATATGTTTCACAGATAAAATATAAAAATTCAGCATTAAGAATTCTAAATAAATCTTTTTGAATATACAGTGAAGCACCGTTTATATGTTTTTATCAATTATACGTTTTTAAAATTGGTCCCTGCAAAGTCTAATACACGTTAGTCTATAATACGTTTTTTCATTTGTATGCTTTTTTCATACAGTCCTTTCAAAAACGTACAAACGGTGCTTCACTGTATATTGTTTCCTGTTAACAGCACTGATAACATTCAAAATGTTGTTTTTGTTACTGCAAGTTACTGGATAGCAGACATTGAGCAAGATTTTTTTGAGAGAATGATCCATCCAGGTGCAGATCTGGCGGAGGGAGGGGGGCACGACCCTCTTTTAGCAGCCAAACAGTGCCCGAAGTTGCATTTTGGAGACTATTATTCAAAAATTAATCTAAAACCCCCTATTTGAATTCAAAAGTTGCCTCATCATATCACATACAGGAGCAAATGCACTGGAAATGGCATTATATTTAGAGATCCTAAATACAGAGAGACTGGACAACTTCGGAACAGCGGTCATCTTATGTCCAAAGATGCTCACTCCCCGTAGACCTTAATGCATCTTCTGCCCTAAATATCACTGTAAATTGTATCGAAAAAATTGGAAGGTAGTTATGATACTATGAAATGCGATGTGCATATCACAAATATTTGTTTGTTTTCTATCTTTATGAACAAATTTTTGAGAAATAAAAATTTCTTTGTACGCACTATGACAATACGAAAAGATTGGTGTCGGATTGAGACTTGGCGCTCACTCCATTTAATGAAAATACGAGGAGAAAAAAAAATAAGTTTGTTCTTTAAAGATTTCATGTCCTACATTCCATGAGAAAGCTAAAAACTCACACAGCACAGCATTTCAAGTGGACAACAATTGGACTAAACATGGTGGAGATCGGAGCGTCGTTGTCCAATCTCTCCGTATATAGGATCTCTAATTATATTATGTGACACAACAAGCATCGGCTTCCTCCATTGACGTAATGCTATTGAAAAAAAAATGGTCAAATTATGCAGCATTCAGTCATCAAAGTTTCAACCTTCAGCAGAAAAAATTACTGAAATTTTGAAGCATTCTTCTTAATGATATACAAAAATTTTTTAAATTAAATTTAGCCATTTAATAAATGCTTTTTAAAAGCATTCTTATATAATGCAAATTAATTAACTTAAAGCACTTAATGGTGTTTAGTTGCTTGATACAGATTTAAGCAGTGCATTTTCATTAATTACATAATTTGTTTTTTCATTCTCCGCTTAACTGGATCACCCTTGGTCCCAATTGAGCTGGTTAATCGGGAGTATACTGTACACAATTTATAGCCTTAGTGATTGACATATATTTAATGTGAATAGCGAGAAAACAAACCTTTTATGTGCGCTTGTACTCTTGCAATCAGCTTTAGCAGACAATGAAAGCATTGTTAGAGACACAGCACTCTCAGAAAAGCCCGCTTTGAGATCCAGATAATATTGCAACTTGCTATTTAATTCTGCAGTTACAGCGGAATCCAAACAAAATATTCCAACTTGTGAATGGCTGCAGAGAGATATCATAAACATTAATGCTTCAAGTCTTACAGAAGGATGCTGGGATGGCAGGATGAAATTCATGAGTAATTCCTGAAAAATGTTTTATTGCAATCATTATCTTTCACATACAGAACAAATTTTCAAGCCTTACAAAATAATGCACAGAATATTTTTTTACAATATTATCTGCTACGCATTTTACAATAAAATTTCACTCATACTGAGTAGCAACAACTCCATGGGACTTGGAGTTGGCTCGGGCTCTCTCACCCCCTTCAATAATTTTGTGGGTCTTTTGTTTAAAGGCAGTGGCAAGTGCTTTTGCTTGATGAGTGTTTTACTCGAGGAGCTGCTTTTTGCTTGACGAGTGTTCTTGTTAATTCTAAAGTGAAGGAGGAATTTGTAGGCCTTTATGAAACTCCAGATATCAAGGGAAAGACTCTTTAATACAGTAGAATACCTTTATAATGCAAACCTGTATAACGCAATTCTCTATAAAACGCACAACTTTTCAGCAGTAAACAATAAGTTTTGAAGTTTAAAAAATCTTTCTGTTTTGCCTTTCAAGCATAAAAATTGTTAGGAAAATTAAATTTTGAAACAGTTTTTCATCTTTTCATCTTAATTCAAAGCTTTTAAATTTAAATTAGCATTCACAGTAAAATGAAAATACCAGATGTTTCTTGAAAATGCAGCTGTTATGCAAACCATGAAGCTAGCAGAAGTGCAGGATATTTCACTTTCTTGTAATAAAAAAACATTTATTTATGAATGACTCATTGTATAATTAGTGCTTTAATACCCACTACATATAAAACTCATTCTGAAGTGCTAATACAGTAAAACCTTGTTAAGTCGTCACTCAAGGGACCAAAAATTTTTGACCACTTATGCGGAATGACTACTTATGTGGAGTGGGAAATTAAGGAAGAAAAAAAAAGCCTTACAAATATTCATGAATAGCAGTAGAATTCTGTGAGAAAAACAATAGCTTATGTAAGAAAGGTCTATAAATTAGTGGACATTTTAAAAAGGGTGAAAATAATGATAGTTACTTTGTTTTGTTTTCACTTATTTATACATTACTTAATAACAACAACTTATTTTAATGTAGTCACAGTAAATTAATACAATCCTTCAATGCTGACTGATGAAGTTGTTGCTTATGAAAAAGAACTATCTCTTCTAATGCACATCAAGCTTTAAATTTTGTGTTTTTTGTTCCTTGTGAACGGATGTTAAATACTGACTACTTTCTCCCGGTATTAGATTTTGTCTGTCTTGCTGAAAAGAGTTAGATTCATACTCTTGGCACTCGGCAGAGTCACAGCAAGAAGTATGCTTTGAATGACCAGAACCGAGGATCAAGATTTCAAGGAAAATAAATATCAAACAGCCTTTCAACTAAGTCCGATACTATTTTCTAAGATCCGATAAGGAAAAGGAAATTTAGGAAACAATTTTTGAGTGACTAGTTAACCGTGTAAAATTAAATTTGGTGACCAGTATAGGAGGGTCATTTTACATTACTGTGAATGAGACCTTGTCGGGACCAAAGAAAAACGACCACTTAAAAGGAGTGACCACTTAACCCGTCGACTACTTATTGAGGTTTCACTATATAGATATATTTTGAATATTAGTTTAAAAATTTGTGAAATGACCTATATAATGCCTAATGTGACCAGATTTTTCAAGCTAAAAATCAGGACACATGACGGAGGGGTGGGGGGGCCGTCTGTTAAGCCTTTTTTCCACAGGCTTAATATTTTACGTAACAGAAAAATGCCAAGAATTAACTCAAATGTACCAATAAAGAACTCAAGTTGAAAATAATTTAATAGTATTGATGTAAAGAATATTGCATCACACAACAAATTTATTAATCAAAATTATTATTTTCAGTTGTACTTGCTGTTAGAAGCAATTTTAAGAAGCAAATTCTGTTGCCTTTCAGAAAATCAAGGAATTCCTTGCATGAATTTATTTTCCCCCGTTCGGGGCCAACACCTGACGCTTAACAGCTCCTCCAAAGCTTCAATGCAAATCATGGTGGAGGTACTTCAGCGTATTAAACATTAAAGAATAACATTTTGCATGGTGCTCTTACGTTTACTGACAGCAAAAAATCGAAAAAGCGTTTAAAAAATCTAGATTGTATGTTATATTTCTTGTGTGACGGAATTGAATAAAAAAAAGGGGAACTTTTTTGACAAAGCGGGACACTTTGGCGGGACATTCCCGCAGAGGGACAGTAAGACAAAAAGCGGGACTGTCCCGCCAAAAGCGGGACGTCTGGTCACATTAATAATGCCAAAACCTATATAATGCAAAAGCTCTGGTCCCAAAGTGTGCATTATAATGGTCTTCTACTGTATACTAAAAGATCTTCTCGTATATCTAGACTTGCCTTTTTAGGATTTAATTGGACTACTATGTAGAAATGTAAAAGATGGCAAAAACCCGGTTTAAACCTGCAAATAAACCATGTTTTTTGAGAAGATAATATGAAAACTTCCAAAACATGGGAACTGTGAAACCTTTTGTTTACTTTTTTCTCAAAGGCAATTTTTTAAAAATGAGATGCATAAATTTGGATAAAAATGCTTCTTTGGAAGGAAGAGGAGATATTTGAACAAGATAAAGCTTTGTTTGTAAAAACTAAGTTTGTACACTTTATTTAAGAAGATGCAATGACTGGAAAAATCATCACCTCTCACTTTGTTTTTTT
This sequence comes from Uloborus diversus, assembly GCF_026930045.1. Lineage (NCBI taxonomy): Eukaryota > Metazoa > Arthropoda > Arachnida > Araneae > Uloboridae > Uloborus > Uloborus diversus. The sequence goes on from NC_072735.1 coordinate 10,298,467, forward strand.
GAGGAAAAAAAAGCCGTCCGCAATATCAAGATATTACAAATAACATTAATTAGAAGATTTTCAAAGCATGTATGAAACATTTTTTCCTCCAATTAAAAATAACATTAATTGGAAGATTTTCAAAGCATATGAAAGATAAAAAAATTACTGACTCACAACAGATGAAACAAAAATCGAAAAATTTAAAATAAATTCAACAAAATTTTCCGTTTTTTTCTTAAATTGGAACTTTTTAATGCTAGAAATTCCTCTAATTATATTTACTATCAAGTGATTAAAGGGATAAATATTATTGTTATAACAACAGCAATAACAAGCAATAATTCACTTGTTGTATTATTACAAGATCACTTGTATTATTACAATATTCACTATATCAATTATACACACTAGAAAATATGTGAAATGGCATTTTCAAGGCACAAAATTCTAAAACTTTTCCCGGGGAAGGGCTCCCGGAACCCCCTTTACTTATCCATATTTTCAAGTTCCCCCCATGATGTTGCTCCACCCCCCTAATATTATTTTTTGCAAGTCTGTGTTACTGCTACCACTAGTTGAGCTTAACGGAACATATGTGCTACATTATCTTCTTTTTGAAATGAAAAATTATGCATTTCTTGCAAAAAATATATAAAACTTTTCTGTGTCAGATGCTTAGAGAGATTCTAAAACTTTCTATAAACCTTCAGAAAAAAAAGTATCATGAAAAAATTTGCCTCAGTCATGTTTCTAAAATGGCGTTCTATGATGCTCACTTCAATTTGCAAATAAACTCAATATGCTTTGCTGATTCAAGAATATTTTGACATTGTTATGAAAATATTTTAGTTTTCTTAAGCCAATTTGTTTTATTTTGGTCAGGAATTCTTTGAATAATTTCATCTAAACATCATTCACAACAAATTGGGAGAAGAAAAAAAAATCCGACTATGAATTTTATGACCCCGGGTTGACATAAATTTTCCCAGACAAACTGTAGATTCAAATCTTAAAAGTGAATGGCAAACAGTTGTCTTTTTTTTTTCTTTTTAAAGAATTCAAAACTCACTAAAGAAGTAACATTTTAGTTTCTGAATTAATTTAAATGAATAAGAGAATTGCTCATACTTACAAATATTTGCTTCCAGTGATACTTATCTTCTTCAAGGATTTCTCCACTTTTTTCTTCTAAACTCCAACGAGTTGACAAAGAATTTAGGCAAATGATTTTCACATTTTGACTTGCTTCCATTACATCTTTTACAGTTCCAGGAATGGATGACATTTTTGACTTCAAGACCTTGAACTTAACAGTCTGGCATAAAAAATAATCAGATCCTATCTGAAAATTTAAAGGACATCATAACAGTAATGTAAACATATAAATTTATGATATATCAAGATTGAAAATTTTAATAATGCTTCAGACAAGACATAAAATAACTTAACCACTCTACAATTGCATTTTTCAGACTTCAACGGACCATTTCCAGAGTCCTCAAAGTCAACAAAAAGAGTTTAAAATTGCGTTTTTAAGACTTAAAAATCAGAAATCCCCCCCCCCCCCCCTAAAAAAGTTCCCAACCTTCCCCACTCATTTTACGTCACCATATAGCGTAAAATTCGATTTTTAGAAATTTTCCTAAACCCTCTCTATCAAGTGGGTACTCTTTCTTCTATCGTTACGAAACAAAGCCTAAAATTGCGTTTTAAGTATGGCGCAATTTCAATGGCGAAAACTTTCAAGCAGAGAGCCAAAAGACATCAAATTCTGCTTCCTTCCCTAAAGTCAACAAAGATGGACCATAATTGCATATTTCAAAGTTAAAGTTTCAAAAAGTTTCCAAAAAAAAAAACATTTCTCATTTTCTCCACTTGAACAAAAATTGCTGAAAATTGTATTTTTAAAATTTCAAATTGAACAAATTTCCAGACGAACCCTTGAGTTCTTAACATCATCAAAGATAGCCTAAAATTGAGATCTAATTTAAAAACAGCAACAAAGCAATTTCGTAATTTTTAAGGGGAAAAAACTGCCCCTACACTTTACAAGGCCAAGTTACGCATAGGTTAAGTTTTAACATTTTTTATAAATCACTGTTTGTATAAAAGGTCAATTTACATAGATAAAATTACCACAGAGGAATCTTCAAAGCATAAAATATTTTCTTCAGTGGCAGGAATTTCATTTGCACCTGATAGTAAAATTGTCTTCAAAATAGTCCCTAACAGCAAGGGTACTTTAGTCTTCTTGCTTACCAGAAGATACAGATCTGCGAGACTCAGCTGTATCTTTGTGAGGCAGGAATGGCTAAAATTAAAAAAGAAAATCTGGCATTGAAAGAATATTAAACACTCAACCACATTAAAAAAAAAAAAAAAAGAATTTTGACTTCTTGAATTCAAATTATGTTTTTCGCAATCACGAGTGTGCATGTGTGTGTTGTGTGTATGTGTGTGTGTACGTGTGTTTGTGTCAGTGTGCAGGCATGAGTGTGTGTGTTATGGTGTGTGTGTCGGTGTGTATGTGTGTAGGATACGGATGCAACCTGGAGACGGCTTTCGCTAGAGGAACAGCATTGTGAGGCCGGTCGACAGTAGCCGGGGGGGGGGGGGGGGGGGGGGGGGGGGGGGGAATAAAATCACAGTAATTCAAAACAGTCAAGTGAGAACAATAAGCAATGTGATTGCTCAAAACAAATTGCAAAAAAGAATTATAATCATATAAAAACTGCCTACATTTCAAACTCAAAAGCAAAAAGGTCAAAGCTGTAAAAATGGAAGATAAACCAAAGATTTTTTATAGCTCCAGTATATTTTACAGTAGTAACCACTGTTTATTGGCAACAAACAGTTTTATTTTGAACCGATAAAATAAATAAAAATCAGGAAATATTTATCTTGGTAATTTAGTTTTATGAGTTAAATCTCTTTGAAAAGTGGACAAAAGTCTCAATCTACTGGCAAATAAGTGGTTTTTAAAGCAGAATTTTATCTTTGACATTAATGCAAAACATTATGGAAATCATTAATTAGGTAGTTCGTAATAGTTTTTTTTTACTTCCCGGTAGAATATTCTAATCGAGATCAGTAGGATTATAAAAATTCCAAAAATAATGAACACCAAAATTTTTCAATGTCATTCAATGTTATTCAATGAGTGTTGCTGCTGTGTCATTTCTTTAATAATTGTAGTTATTTGTATTTGTTTCTTTAAGGACGAAATAAACAGTGAATAGTGCAAGGACAGCAACATGTTTCCAACTTTTCTACTTTGTTCTAATTCTTAACATAAGCATCATTTTAGTTTATCTAAAAGTGACACAAATATTCAAGAGAGCTGTTAGATTATATATACTCATAGCACCTCAGTATATGGTTAAGACAGGTCAGAATTAGGACAGGTATGGTTAGGATATGTGTGACAAAGTGTCAGCTAATAGTATGAAGTTTCTTTTCCTTCTTTTAAATTCTGTATTTTCAAAGAAAAACAACATTACATTTGAAATAGTGGAAAATACTTAGGTCTAGAGACGTACCGAGTAGCACTTTGGCCAAGTAGCCAAGTACCGAGTACTCGGCCTTTCACTCCTCGGCTGAGTACCCAGTACCGAGTTCCAATTATGTTTTAAGAAGAACCACGACACACACGTGACGAATTTTGAACTCTTTAGAATAGTAGTATAGACCTCCATGTCCAAATAATAGTTTTTAAAATAAAATTCCAACTGAAAGTTAATTACTCATTCTTGAAAAGATTTTGCTTGTGTGTCAATAATTTTACAAATAAGTTATTTTTTAAACTAAAAATAAACAAATACATAAAAGGTAGGATTAATCAAGTTGGAATTAAAACAAATTATATCAATCTATACTTCTAGCCCACTAAACGTAAATAATTTTTAAAGCAAATGGAACAATGTTAAAAGAACAAATGCGCAGGAGCACTGCAGACACGTGTTTCTGCATTACAAGGAACATCCTTTTCAGTGCATAAAATGTGAGCTAATGAATGTAAAAAAATGAGACTTTTTTCAGATGTCTTTAAATCTATAAGCTCACATTTTGTGCATTGAGAAAAGTATTCCTTGTAATACCAAAACATCTTGCACATTTGTGCTTTTAAGGTTGTTTTATTTTTTAAGTAAAAGGCATTTTTATGTGGTTCAAAAATCAATTTAATAATATAAAAATTTCATATTTTCTGTACTTACCTTTTTTGCACCATTTTTATTAAATAAGTTTCATTAACTTTGGGGCATTAAAATATAAGATTTACTCCATTGAAGCATAACAAACTTCATTATTCTCAAAATTTGAATTTATCTTTTAAATTTGAAATGTAACTGATTGCAGTATATTATATGCTTGCACTTTTTAATTAATTGTAAAATCTGCTTTGAGCAATATTCAATTTTTTTACAACTACTCAGTATTGGCTGAGAATTTGATCAAAATTTGGCCGAGTAGGCCGAGTAGTTACCGAGTACTCGGTACGTCTCTACTTAGGTCAAACCTTAAATTGTTGTTAAATACTTTATAGTACTTACAACCACATGAATTTTACAGATGAAACTGATTATTGCAAAAGCAAATAAATGAACAATAATTGACAATGAAGCACATCAATTATAGAAACAAGAATGAACAATAAAGTGATTCATATAAATACATACCCAGGTTTCATTTTTCTCAGGAATTTTTGAATTGTAAGCAAGATGCTGTGAATTCTATTACATTTGAAAAGTGATGCGTTAATATCCTCCTTAATTTTTCTCAGAAGATTATGAACATCATCAATACTTAACGATTGTGATAGCACAGATGAGATTAAATCACGAACTTTCCACACTGGGATGTCCAAAAGATCAAAAAGCATAGGTTCAAAATCTGCAATAGATTCTCTGGAGAAAAGAAATGAAAATTAACATGCTGAAAACTTATGATGTCATATTTTAGTTAGTTTAAGAAATTAAGGGGTTACAGTACCTCAAAAATGATAAAACGATCAAAAAATTTTTTTATTGCTTATTTTAAAACTAAAAACTATTCTGAACACAGGGGAAAAGTTTCATTGCTTTAGTTCAAATATTAAAAAAGTTATGAGTGGTTTTATTCCATGCTTGCTATGTGTTCTTATGCAAAAGAAAAACTTTAAATTGCTTTTGCTCGATGATGGTTTTTTTCGTGTTTTCATGTTATTAGAATCCCTAAGGATTTTTTTTTTATTAAAGATACAGCTTTAAAGTAATGCTTTTTGCAATTGGGATAACATATTTGACGAAACTGTGCATTGGATAAGCATTTTATAAATTACTCAAATGTTTAGAGCATGTTAAACTTTAAAAACCAAATTAAAAAAAAAAAAACTTTGATTTTTTATGTAATTAATCACAGAAAAGTTTCTAATAAACTCATAAGCAAATGAGCACAGATTTTTAGAGATGATTATAGTGATCGTTTAGCAAAAAACTTTTTTTTTAATTAGTGCAAAATTAAAAAAGCCTCAGGGATTTAAAAAAATTGAAATTTTCCTCAATTTTTTGAATTTTAAAGAAAAGTAGACAATATTTTTTAATTTTGAAAATAAATTATTGATTACAGATTAAGTATGCATGTTCTGGTTTCAAAGAAATATAAAATTTACTTAAATTAAAAAAAAATGTTTGAAAGGTACTGTGACCCCTTAAAACTAATGATGTAAAATTTAAAACTTTTAAACTTAAGAACCTCTCCTGTTAAGTTTAATCACTTCACTCCAAACATATGTAAAAATGGTCAACTCTTTATTTGATACAAATATACTACTTTTTTAATAATTTTTTTTCAAATTAAAAAAACAAAACAAAAATTTTAGAAAAAATCATCTTTGTAAAAATCTATGTGCTAATACAGTATAACTTCAATTTAACAATACGTGATGTAACGATTTCCTCAACTTAATGAAACATTACACTGGTCCATATTTGACGGCATCGAATATCTATGCTTCTTGATTTAACGATATCCTTGATTTAATGATAACTTTTCCCAGTCCCTTGACAATCGTTAAATCGGGTTATACTGTATATGTATAAATTAAATGCTACTTTTTTTTAAATTCTCCCCAAAATGAACATTGAAAATGCTCATTACTCAATAACAAAATAATTTTCTTAATAAAGCAGCATTAAAAGCTGTAACTAAAATTAAACTTCTTTTGTAATAAATAAATTTTTCAATTAATTAAAAAAACTGTGTAATATTTTTTTTTAAAAAAAGAAGTAATTCTTTAAAAAAAAGGAGAGAGAGAGAAAGTATTCATATCTACTGGAAAATATTCACATCTACTTTCAGTAATGCTTTTTTTTTAATTTATGGAAGATACTCAAGTCACTTAATCCTTTGGCACAGTATATTTTTGCTACTATATTAATCAGTATTCACTTTTCCCTTTTTGTATCTCATAACAAAATTTATACTAATATAGCCATTAACTAGGAAAATAAGTTTGCTTTTACACTATTTATAAAATGAACAAAAAATGGAAAAAGAGAGAGATAGAGAGAAAATCATATCTTTTTGGCAACTGTACAACAGCAAATTTTACTTAGGAAAAACTAAAGCAGATTATTTAAGTTTCACTAAGCATGAAAAATTAAAATAATGAAAGCAGAATATTTGTGGTTGCAAATGTGAAATAAGCCTCTGATAATAAAACATCAAAATTTTCAAGTGCACTGACAAAATTCAATATTTGCAATTAATTCAATCAAGTTATATCTTGTGCATACCCTCTGACATATGCCATCCAGAAGCAGTTACTGCACTATGACTGACATAACATAAACATGACCGACATCTTTATAGATATAAAAATACATGTTTTACAAAAATGGATGTCTTAAAATTTGAAATAATTTTCGTGTTGGTATTTCAAAAATTTATTTGTTTTGAATTTGATTTACTTTTATCACAGTTGGAGAGTATGCTTGTGTTTAATTAAAACTCTGATATATTTGAAAGTCAAAAGAGAATCTGAAGTCTTACTTAGCATCTCTTTGTTGAGGGGATAGTTTAACAATAATTGATAAGATAGGTATTAATTCAGAAGACAATTGATTCTTCTGATGATATTCAATGCAGATCCTGAGTTGCTGAAGCAAGTATGCCTTCAGACCAGGACATCGGGCAAAAAGTTCAACAGGAGAAATTAAATTATGTTCAGAGTCATCACTTCTTTCTTTCTTTTGTCCGCAGACACGTGGTAATAGAACACCTGTAAATATTTTATAAATAAGAAAGTTTACTTTTAAGGACTTATGAAAGCATTAAATCATTATTTGAATTTAAAAAAAAAAGTTTAAAAATGAAAGATGCGAAAGAAATGCAATATGAGAAAAAAAGGAATTTAAGAATAACTAATCAAATTTAAAAGTAAATAAGATAAAAAGTTACACAATAAAACACATAATGATTTTCTGATTCTCTTTTAAATTTGGGTTTTGTATTTAGGCCCAATTTTTCCATGTTGATCATGTACAACATAACATGTAGTTCCTATATTCAAGTTCTTTAAGCAGTTCAGCTCTTCAGCTGATCTTTAAAGCAAAATCTAAAAGATAACTGTTAGAGCATTATTCATTTTTAGGTTTTCCTTCTATTTTTACATGTACGTATACATTATATACATATAACATGTAAAAATTAAAGTCTTAGATACAATTAAAAATTGCACTGTTTTGTAAGAAAAAGTAAGATTCCTTGGTCTTCGTACACATGACTTCACAAAATACAGAAACCTTTATGTAATTACTAGCTGTGTTGCCGGCCTAGCTCCAAAACAAAAGTTATGTCAGGTGACGCATGTTCAACAATCAGGCTTCAATTAGAGAAAAAGAAATAACTGTAAAATTTTTCATCAAAATAATCATTCTTAAGGAAAGAAAACGGCAAATCGAAAATTCCCGAACAAATTAAACGCAACTTTCCTGATTGTCTTCTGCTGGCAGTACAAAAAATAGAAAGATATATCGCCAAATAATAATTAAAAGAGGAAATTTTTTACCTCAAAACAAAAACAAAATTTTATTCAGTCACAGCCGAGAAGAAAAATGCATTTAAATTTATTGAGTACTGAGTCTATAAAACAAAAAAAATTATTTATTCCTCTTTTAAATTGTGAAATAGTTAACTTGATAAAATAAGGTAATTCTGATTTAGTTGCTCAATTTAGTAGGTGTGCTAAATTAAGGGGCATACTCAACTCTAACACAATAGGTCAAATTCAATTTGATCAAATTCTCTCAGCCAATAGCGCAACCAGATATTCCTTTTACCTCATCCAGAAGGAAATTTCTTGCTAGGCTACTGGTAGACAGAATTTGATCAAATCAAACACAATCAAGTTGAATATGCCCCTTAATTTAGCTACCAATGTAGGGCCAGATTAAGGCATGGGCACATCGGGCACAGGCCTAGGGCACCAAAATTTGAGGGTCACCAGATCTGTAGCTGCAGTTAAAACTGTAGTAATTTTATGCTGCACTATAATAGCAAGGTGAAAATATTAAATGCAATACGAACACACTCCTCAAACTTTTACGTGAGAGTTGGGGCACGAAAAAGAATTCAGAATTTTGATAGAATCGCTACTTTTGGAGCGTTTTTTCTTTTAAATGAATACTTTGCTGTCTCTCATTTTTGTACTTTGTCTTGGGCTTTTGCCCATGTTGTTAACAGAGGACCTGAATAAAGAAATGATTTTAAAACAAGAATCAGAGGAACTTAATCTCACAATGAAGCAGCTGGAACTTTGCACTCGGTTAAATGGTGGTTCTTCGAGAAGTTGTCAATTGCAGACTTTTACTTACTATCACAATAAACTATAGTTAAACATTATTTTAAAATAATATCTGTTTACATTACCAAACAACTGTAAAGCTCCATTACGAATAGGCCAATAAGGAGATGAAAATCCTGATATGCAGACCGGTATAATGGAGGCAATGTGAGAAAGTATCGCTTGAGACAAACTAGAGTCCATTACGAGAGCTTTCAAGATGTGATAAGCATGAGCATGAGGCAAATCATTTTTATTACTAATTACGTCATTTGTGAGAAGTGGACTGGAAATTAGATTCAACAATTCTTCAACAGCATATGAAAGTAACTTCCTCTGGAATATAAGACAAAAATTTAGGGCATATCTTATGACGTGGAAAATAATGAACATTTTATTTATAAGGAACATACATTGATATTATTTGTTTCACTACAGACCACTGCTTGGAAAAGTAGAGGAAGACCAGCAGATCTTCTTGTGACTGATGTAGAGGTGTCTGACAATGAATTAAGAGCCTGTAATAAAAATAAATATACATTACACAAAAGCATGTAAGTCAAAGCAATAACTTAGTTCTTCAAAGGTGTTGAGAAGCAATTTTTTACACTAGCAGTTCCCAAACTTTTTAGGCCGTGGAACCCTTAGTGCTTTCATTTTATCTCAAGGAACCCCATCACTGTTTATGACTTAAAGACAAAATGTTAACGATCTGGGAGTTAAATGATTATTATGAAAAATCATTCGAATGCTTTCTTCAACATGGAAGCAGGGTTCATACTCTGTTTGAATGAAAAAATTCCATGACTTTTTCATGACTTCAAGTTTCATGAGTTTGTTACATTTGGATCCCGATTTAACAAACCTCAATTTAACGAATTTCATGATTTAGCAAATTTTTCTTTTTCTCCGACTAAAATGAAAGCAAAAGTCCCAATTTAACGAATAATAAACCCCGAATTAACAAATCATTTGAACAGCCAAAAACAAAATTTTTTTTGGCAATTTGAGTTAGAAAATATTGGATTGTTTTCCAAATGACATATCCATATTGTCCGAAGCAGAAAAACTTTTACTAAAATCTGAAATTTTTGAAGGATGAGGGGGCAATCAATGAATAGAGATTCTGATGCAGAAAGCGATAATGAAACTCCCATTAAAACTGTTACTTTTTCAAATACCTTACCATGGCCAGGAAACTAAAAACCTATCTCAAGCTTAATGCAGCAGGTAGCAAATCGCACAGTATTTTCTTCACTCCATAAAGTCGAAAGTAACTATTTCGAGTCAAATATCAAGGAAATTGTCAAACATCTATTACTCAGTACTTTGAAATTTCAAATTAACTAGTGTGTAATAATTCGTGGAATGCTAAACAAAAAGTGTACACTTTCTTCTTTTGGATATTAATGCACAGTTGCTTACTAGGGCTTTTATATAAAGTAAGTGCAATTTTTTTTCGCACCCTGATATTAGGAATAACTCTGATTCAACGATTAACCCGTTCGAGACGGCAGTTCGCAGAAGATAGCGCTCCCTCAGGACGGCAGCTGTTACACGCGGACTGTGCGCACAGGCCGGGGCAATTTCTCCCGCTAAGCCTAATACGCAATTTAGGAAAGTATGCATACATAATAATGGATAAAATGTATACTTTAAGCAGAAATGAAGCCATTTTTTAATATATGATAAAATATATCAATATTTCAATCATAACAAAAAATTGGATGAAAACAATTGATATTTTACAATGAAAATGCAAAATATATTGTTTTTTACAATAACTAAACTTACCAAAATTAAAAAATATATTTTCTACAAAACAGGAATAATATTTGTGCTTAATATTATGAATACTTGAAGAATGTTGTAACAATTAATATTTTAAAGCCGCATAAAAAATTTCAAAGCACAGATAAATACGCATTGAGCATTTTACACTCATACGTAGTGTTACATCTTTTATTCTGCTTTGAGCAAATTACGCATCTCCGTCTAAGTTCTTTGCCTTCTTTTTCAGTGTATGATTTTCAAAAGTAACTACTGTATGAAGAACTCCAACAAAAATAATTTATAGTTGTTTCAACGTGACCCAAAAGATCCATAGATGGATCAGTCATAAATTAAGATGTTTCCTCCTCGGAAAGATAACGTGTTTACCATGGCTACCAAATGAACACAAAAGTAAAACCCCTTGCTAGAATATCTCCCCTCCAATACCATTATAAATGGAACCGAAACTAGAAAGAGCAAATTCAAAATGAGTATACGTTTCCCTTCTCACTTGCGAGCACATGTTTATATTTTCTTTCACGAAATCCAATAAATCACAGACACTTGACAGACCCCATTCTGACGTCAGACAGAAAAATACTAATGCAGGAGAGCAATCATTTGAACGGAACATGGATAAGTAACGTCATCTAATAGTAAACATTTCGTTCCAAATCCAAAACGCACAATAGCGTCGTTAGGCCAGCTGTGTACTACTTACCGTAACGCACGGATGCGTTTTTTGTCTCTGAAGAACCACCTAGCACTGACGTGAAGATGCGTTGTTCGTCCCGAACGGGTTAAAAGTCTCGATGAATTCGTTAAATCGGGGTCCAACTGTACAATGTAATATCAAATTTTCCAATTTTTGGAAATGAGTGTTAGTAAAACTTCCACATGAATGCCAATACCTCATCGAAGCACCTTTTCCTGATTGAAAAAATATCAGTGTACACCTAAAAAACTAAAATATTCTTAGCAGTAAGTTACCGCCCTTGAACGACCGTAAGTTCTGCCTTTGCTACTAAGTCAGAGCAGAGACAGAACTACATGCAATATACCAAAACATACACAGTATTTCTGGACGTAATAACCGGGTTGTCTGGTAGATTGCATGTAAACTATTCTCTCTTATTTGTCTGTATCTAATAAATGTAAATAAAGTAAAAATACAGTAAATGGAATATAATTACGCTTAAATGATTTTTTTTTATATAAACAGGCAGAATGATAATGAATTTGACAGAGGTTGAATAAGTCTACAAAGGTTCAATAAATTTGTTTTAAAAGTTGCTGTTTAGTGTCAACAGTGCATTAAATTAGAAAATTCATGATTCTACACCAGATATTTAAAAAAAAAAAAAAAAACATTTAGCAGAGAATAACTCTTTTGATTCAAATATACTTGTTTACTTATTTTCAAATTTTCCAATGCATATAAATTAATAGGTTCAGAAATTCAAGAAAATAATGGTTGATTCCCGACATTGAAAGTAGCAGTAGGTCGCATGAATTAGTTTTGCGGGCCGTATACTGGGCACTACTATTTTAGAGTATTAGAATTCCTCTATTTGTGTATTCTCTCATCTAACTAAACATCTTCCTTTTCTTAAACCTTCAACCAATTAAGATAAATTCTGATGAATTTAATCATCAAGTTTTTACAAATGATGGAAACAAAGTCAAGTACAATCGGATTCCGTTTTTGAGTGGGCAAAATTCAAGAACCTGCAAGTTCACAACTACAGAATATAAAATGTAAAAAGTGTTAAAAATAATGGTAAATTTATACTGAGCGATGTCCAAGCACTAAAATCACATTGCAAAAAAAAAAAAAAAAAAAAAAAAAAAAAAACCACACACATACACACACTTCGTATCCCCACCCACCCCCAAAAAACTTAAATGCTTTATGTAAACATGAAATTTATACAATTTTCAGAAACAACTGATTCCTATTTTTGTGGTGTAACAGAAGTTTGGAAGACAAATATAAACTTCAAATCCATTTCGTGCAAAATTTGCCCTAGACGCCATATGTAACCTCCCCTCCCCCTGCAATATCGGGTACTCTATTTTTGTTAAATTTGGTAGATTAAATATAATTTAAGAATTGGAAATTTCCAGAATTGAAGTATTTATATAATTTATTCAGATCCTCTTTGAGTGTCCTTCCATGCAGACCCGCCTCCCAGGCTATTGGTTACAAGGAACCTTTTTTTAATGCAGGAATATGTGAGTTTTTGAATGGAATGCATGACTTAGCATCCATTTACTCACATCTTTTTTCATTGAAAAAACAGGTAATCTCAAAACTTGCTTTCAATATTTTTCATTAACTTGCAATTTTAGCACTGCTTTATAATACAAAATAATTTCATTCTGGTATTGGAATCTGTTTATTCAAATTTTGCATGATATAGAATTTTTATACCTTGTATATATTTTTTAAAATTTTAACAAACAAGTTTAACCCCTTAACGATCGGATAATTTTCAAGAAAACGGTCATAAAAGTATCTATTTTTTTATTTAAGAAAATGATATAAAAATTAGTGTATGAACAACACGTGCATTCAATTTTTCATTTTCAATATTTTTTAGATTGAAATTTTAAAAAAATTTAAAATTTATGAAAAGTCAAAAAGCAAGCCCAAGCAAGCAGCGAAAAGTTAAGAAATATGTCTTTTAAACATTAAAAAAGAATTTACTTATATTACACAAAAGATTAATAAAAGATAAGTAAATTTTCTTGCGTGGTAAATTTTAAAGTTTGAGATACAGAGGCCAATGTCACAATCTGGTAAGTTAGTACCAAATTTCCTTTCTTCATCTCTGCAATTACATTTAAAATGGAATGGTGCTGCCATCTAGTGTATAAAGAGAGAAATAAAATGTATTCCGGGCAAAATAAATGAATTGTTTTAATAGTTTCCGCTCGTTAATATTTCACACCATAGCACGGCAATATCACGGGAGCGAGAAATGGATTTCGAAACCCCAGCAGATCACGGGAGCGAGGGGGAAGGGGTTAAGTTAAAAAAAAAGTAATGAATTGCTACATCATGATGTATTGCTACATCGCAATGTAAGGTTGGTGATGCATCAAGATGTAGAAATTCCTACATCACCCAGCCTTACACTGTATCTTGCTTAAAATCATGCAAGTAGTTAGTTTTTTTTTTCTCAATTCATTGAAAAATAGTGATGAAAAAGCACAATAAACATGTAAATGAGAAAAATTATTTACTGATTTTAAAAGCAGCTTTGAAATTTTTTCATGTAAACTTCCATCATTTGACAGGTAAAGACAAAATGTATTCAAGGCCAGACTACAAGCCTCTACAACACCCTGAAATGAAGAAAATGAAACAATAAAAAAGAATATAACATACAACAATGCATAACAAATTTTTTTATTTTTTTGACAAAAAAAAAAAGGATAATATTGATGCCATAAGTTGATAGTATAATTTTAGAACAACAAATATCTTTATTATCATAAAGTTGTATAACAATCACATAGTAGAAAAAAACTAGGATTTCAATTAAATTTGTATTTTTTCAAACTGTATTTTAGAAAACTTAAAAAAAAAAAAAAAAAGAATAAGGAAAAAGTCAACAAATTCGTTTAACAAATACTTAAGTTCAAACAACGTTCTTACCTTAGCCTCCAGACTTTAACCTTTATTTTAAGACATATAACATTAATTCTATTTAGTGTAGTGTGATACATCAAATTTTATTTGAAGACACTTTTCATAGATATTTGCATGAGTGATATTTTGAATTGAACTGTTAACAAAATAAGCAATCAGATATAATCTTACCATAAAACATGGAGGCTTAAAAATATTTTAAGAGCATTTTATACATAGACACACACACACAAGGGTACTTATTGAAACAAAAATGAAACATGGTGTTTTCCCTCAAATATTCTATTTAACTTTATCTCTTATAAAATGAATAAATACATTATTTTCCATAGGATAAAGCTATAATCAACGTATAGTCAGACCTCGATATATGGTCACCTGCTTAGAAGGTCACGCCACATATAAGGTCACTTTTCTAAAGTCTCGGGTCGCTGAATAGGAATTCTATGTTATATATTATCGGATATATGGTCAGGTCATAATAATACATAATCGCTTATAAGGTCACTTTTTTCTGATTTCTTTAAATGATTTCATTGCCTAATAGATTCACTTCCAAGAGTTTTCCACGATATAATATCTTTAAAGATTGAAAAGTCATTTTTCTATTAACGTAGTAAATTTACAGTAGAAAGTTAGTGTTACGAAAGTGATACTAAAATATGAAGCAGTAACCTGGGCACTCAGTATGTACATATCGCAATTTTTTACCAGTCACTAGAAGCCGAAGAAAATTTTCAGAAGATACTTAGAAACCATTGTGCTTAAACTAAAAAAAAAAAAAAAAAACTCGTCAGTCCTGCATTAATGTAATTTTACGTAAGGTAAGTTGCACATCAGTTTTTTGTTTGGGCATATTTGAATGCAGTTTTATTCTAAATGGAAGTTTTAAAAAAGCATTTAAAAATTTCTTATTCATTCCAAAAATTTCAACTGGTTCAAATCGATTCAACTATTATAATTTAATTAACTGATGTTTTTGGACATATTAAATTTTGAAAAGAATCAATGTATACATCCTTGTAAAAACATCCTTATTTATCAATAAATATATATATCCCATGGAGTGACTTATACAAATACAAATACAAAAGTGACGACCAGCAACAGGCTCTGGGCCCAGCTAGACAGGTTCCTAGTCAATTTACAATCCCCAGTGAAGATCAATGGCCCTCTTAAAACTATCTACTCCCTTGCTCATTACCACCTCTTCCAGTAAACTGTTCCAAGGTTCCACTACCCTGCTAAAATAATAATTTTTCCTAACATCCATGTTAGCCTGAGATTTAAAAGCTTAAAATTAGCCTGAGATTTAAATAGCTTAAAACAATGACCCCTTGTCCTGTTTTCAGTGCTAAACTTCAGCCCCGTAACATCTTTCATTTTAATAAATTTAAACAACTGAATCATGTCCCCTCGGTCTCTTCTTTGCTCAAGACTGTACATTTTTAGCCTTCTAAGCCTGAGGTCCGACTGTATATCGCTGGTTTGGAAGGTTCCTCTGAACAACAACAAAAATAAATAAAACAAACTCAACTTAATTCAAGTTGGGAGCTAAAGAGCAAAATATATTACGAGAGATGACAAATTTGAAAGCAACTTTGCAAACGTACAAAACTGCCATTTTGCAATGCTGAGGAGCCTCCTAGCATTGCATTTGTATCTGTGCAAGTTGGTACAAGTTAGTTTGGAACACAGGAAAGGTGTGCTCCACAAAGCGTTTTTTTAAATAAATGTCTCGGGTATGCAGGGTCGGATTTAGGGGGGGGGGGGGCAGGCGGAGCTACTGCCCCGGGGCATCCACAACAAAGGGGCCCCCACAGTAAATTTTTTACAAAATATCTAACTTTCACGAATCAGCACGTTTTTTCTCCCTGATAAATTACAATAATAATATAAAAAAATAAATAGCAGTAACTTCAGGATGTATTTACTATTAAAGTGCTGATCGAAAATATCGGATATATACATATATATCAAAATATTTGGATATATATCAGAGTATCAGATATTTTCGAAAATATGATGATCTTTTCGAACAATGATTAGGGGCCTCCACTCCTTCGTTGCCCCGGGGCCTCCACACTTCCAAATCCGGCCCTGCAGGTATGCATATTTCTATCAAGTTATTTTTGTTTTCGGGTGGGAGAGTGATTGCATTCTAACTAGGAGCTCTTTACTTAAACTCCATTCTCTACAGGAGGGAAATGAGGAATGTAATTTTATTCAAAACGGAACTCGAAAGGCGTTTCTAAACCTGATTTGTTCTAATAGATAATTTAAATCTTTGCGAATCAAATAAGATTGCAAAGCAATCTTTGGGGCTTAGTGAGCGCAAGCGAACAGGGGGTGGAGCCCCCTAGTATTTGAAAAAAAAAAAAAAAAAATGTGGAGGTGGGCTGAGAATCCACTGATGTTCCTGGAATATCAATTACTAACTTAATATTGAGAATATAAGATAAACCAGTTTATTACTAGTTGACTGCTCAAAACTAGTCATTTATCCTACATTTTCACTTGTGCAATACAAAATACAATATTTGAAAAATGTTTATAGCAATAAAATGCATTTAGTTGATGTTAAATATTAAAAAAACACCTATAATATCATTTAAGTCAAGTTGATGAAGCAATAGTAGGCTAGGAAACTTAAAAGATTCCACCAAAACAACTCAAGGGCATAAATAGTCAAAACAATATCATAAATAGCATTTAGACATAAAGTTTAGTAAGATAAAAATATTTTTCAAAAAACATGAATGCTTTTTTTTTTTACAAAGTAAAAGACTATTCAAAAAAGTGCACTTACTCTATGTCTGCATTTAGTCAAAGTCTCAAATAAAATTCCAGCAATTTCAAGTACATATACTTCTTTTAATATACAATCCATTTCCATAGAAGAAGCAATGGAAGAAATTTCACAGAGTAAAAAACAGCTGTTCTAAAAATATCATTCATTTACTTTTGGTACACATAAAAATACAAATAAAAATGATTTATTAATAAATAAAAGGGCAGGACATAAGTTTTTTTAAATTATACATAATTTAACCTAGTTATCAATTTGTTAAAGTTAATTTATGGATATGACAACTGTTAATTGATAAACTTGATAAAAGTTTGGAACATATAATTGATTGTAGTAATTTCATTGCAGAAAAACAACAAAATTTAAACGTATACATTAAAAAAAAAGCACATCTTAATGGATAGGGGGGGGGGGGTGACATATAGGTATTATTTTTCAGTCCTAATGATTTTATTTCATCACTGATTGAGAAAGCTCAAAATCATTTAGTTAATGTGTTCAGCAACAGCTAAGAGCTCATTCAGATAAGCGCCGGCTCTAGTAGCTTTGCCGCCCTAGACGAGGTTGACAAATTCCGCCCCCCTTCATTGCTCTTTCAAAAGTAAGCTATTCAAATACAAATTGGTAATCAACAAAGAAATAAAATCCTGACTTATATCCCAGCCTTAACATTGCTTTCCAGGGTCGAATACTCCAGATAGACTGGTACATTAAAAGTAATCCTTTTCCCTCATTTGAAATTTAAAACTAAATAAACAAATCATCATTTTTTAAAACAATGGCGAACGGGTTTGGAATCTCTAAACAAGTAGCAATTGTTACAAACATCTTAGTTGGTTTATCACCTAAAATTTGAGTTTGAGATCACAAAACATGATCTAAGCCTACAGAAACTAGTATGTTGTGGCCATCACGAAACTTTCTTCTATATTTTTCCTTTTTCTGATCCCTCCCCATGCTTGACGAGGAAGCAATATTCCTAACAAAAACAAAATTACAAATGCAAAAACTTGACGACCATCCCAATGTCTGAACTATTGTAAAAAACAAAACAAAGAGCGAAAATTGAAAGTTACTTTAAAAGCCTTACTTGAATTAATTACAAATATTTTATTTATTAACAAACATAAGATGGCAACAGTTAAAAATTTTAAATCATTGAGATAATATTTCCGATCATTTCCATACAATTAAAATCACGAGAAATACGCAGACGACAATCTATTACGATTTATCTTTCTTATTGTTGCATTAATAAAACTATTTTTATTCGCAAAAAAAAAAAAAAATCAACACCTCTTGGAGCGATTGGCGTCAAAATTGAACCAAAGCCTGTTTACATATGGATTCACATATATTCCAAATTTCAACCAGAACGTAGCATTACTTCTTGAGATAGGGCACTCAAAATGGAAAAAAAGAACGGGTGATTGCGCTACCCCCTTTTTAGCTGTTGACACAAAATAAAATCAGTTCTTATACCCACTAAGGGCTACTTGCCGATAAATTTTTCTTTCATTCCGTTCATTATTTCTTGAGATACAGCAGTCACAATTGACGACAAAAAACGTTCTATAGCTCAACCCCCGTTTGAGTTATTGACACCAAAATTGAATCAGCACCTGTTCCTGTTAATACCAACATATGGACCAAATTTTGTTTGATTCCGCCAGTTACTTCCTGAGGAATAGCAAGCACGCGTAACTCGAAAAACGTCCCATTGCTCCACCCCCCTTGGAGGAATTCGCGCCAAAAACTAATGGGCACAAGTTCACATAGGGGCACATATGTGTACTAAATTTCGTTCGATTTCATGCGGTAGTTTTTGTTGTAGAGCGGCCACAAAAAACTGGTCACACACAGACGTGACACACATACATACACACACACATACACACACACACACACACAGACAGACAGACATTTTCCAAAAATGGTCGAAATGGACTCAGCACACCTCAAAACATTCGAATCCGTCAAAATTCGAAATTCGAAAATTTGCACGAATCCAATACTTTCTTCTATATATTAGATATAGAAGAAAGTAAAAAGGGCTGCGTTCTGTAGTTGAGTTTTAGGGATGAAAATATCAAATCAATGTAGCATTTAAAAAATAATGTGCATTTCTCATTCCCTATTGAAAAGTGCACAATTTTTTTAACTTGAGTTTCAAGCTGAATTCTGAATTATTTTCTGCACATCAAAAAAAAAAAAAAAAAAAACCGGAACAGAATTTAAATTATCATTTTTAACGTTACAACAGCTAGTCTTATAGCACTGAAACATAAATTAATGTTTCCAACAAAAAAATAAATGAATAATAAGTAAATAACTAAATAAAATCTATATAAATAAAACAAAGAATAGGGGAAAGGGGAGCACATGTGAACATGCATGGATGAAAAGACATCCGACAAATAGCTTTTGTCGGATGTCTTTTCATCCATAAGCTCATTATTTTTTGCATTGAAAAAGGCGTTCCCTGTAATGCTGAAACACATGTCTGCTGTAATTTGCAAATTTGTGCTTCTTCTAACGTTGTTCGTCTTACATTACTGTTCAGCACTAAGGTATTTATTTATCTTATCTTAAAACACACCATGTTCACATGTGTCCCCTTTTCCCTTATATATATGTATGTGTGTTTATATGTTCCCTACACAAATCCACAGTTTACGTCAGTCCTCGACCAAATTTGGCGAAGAGGACCCCGAAAGGGAACGTGGGGGAGGGGGGGGATCGTATGCCAGAAAAATACCGAACCGTTCGAATTTCAATTTTAGGGCCCGGCTCTTTCTACTTGAAATAATTATCCGATTCACTTGATTAAGGCCTCATTCGAAAGCCCGTAAAAAATAAACCCTCAAGTTTATTTACTTTCTTCGAATTTCAAAAAAAAAAAAAACCAAGGCTGTGAAATCACCGGGAAAAGAGTTATAAGCATTTTTAAGACAAATGGAACATCCATATCAAATTGGAAATTTATTGTTTGCTAACAAGCTCAGTTTAAGTTAACGTGAATAAAATCAATTTTGATCTGTTGCCATTTTTTGTCATGACTGTGAACAAATAAAATTCTTGCTTTTGCTTTGAGGTAAAAATTTTCACCTTTTACATATTTTTTGACCCTCCCCCCACCCTTATTTTTCTTTGTACTGCCAGCAGAAGATAATCAATGATCTTAGTTGCATTAATAGAGGGTTGCATTTAATTTATCTAGGACTTATAGATTTACCGTTAACAGAATTTAGAAAACATTATTTTGACAGGAAATTTTAGTTTGTTTTTCTTTTTTCTATTATTTAAGCCCAATTTTTGAACATGCGTCACTTGACATAACTTTTATTTTCGAGGTAGACCATGCAAAGCCAAGCAACGCAGCTAGTAGATAAATAAATCAAGTAATTTGCTGCGCTAAAAATTATAGTTTCTAGTTAAATTCCAGCTAGGTTTTGCATATCCAAGCACTGGCACACACTAAAAACAATCTTTTTTAGCATTAAAGTAGTGCATCTTGTAGCACTGAAAAATGTATTAATATTTTCAAAAGACTTTTAAATACCGTAATTTGCCGCCTCTTAAATTAAACTGAATTTCTAGTTGAATTCCGAACTATATTTTGCATATTCAAGCACTGGTACAAACTGTAAATTATTATTTTTTTCAACGTTGAAGATGTGTATCTCAATGCACTAAAACAGATATTAAAACTTAAAAAAAAAAAGTTTCAATTTCGAAATTGTCGTGATGCGCGCGATTAATTTTGTCAAATTATACGAAAACCAAAAAGATAACGATTTTAGGCCGTGGAAGTGGAAGCATCGCTGCCGCACATAACCTCAGACCAACGACTGCCTTGAATGCCCAAGAACGAAAATTTAAAAGAGACTTACCCGGGGGTGGTGTTTGTTGACGATAGAAAACACAAGATTAATTACCACACATTCTTTATTCTACGTTACTTACAAGCAGACATGAAGACAGGCACTAGGCATGGTGATCACCAGAACATTTCACACATAGTAAAAAAAATGCGAGGAATCCAGACTTAAGAGTTCAAAAAGAAAAGGGGGAGCTGGGAGGGGTTGCAAAGTTCGTTAACGGTCAAAAAAAAAAAAAAAAACGTAGAGTTCACGCGGAGGGTGGTGAAGTATTTAATTGTAATGTACGGAGGACGGACAGTTCATTATGGTGGGGTGTAATTCAGGGATGACTTATTGTTGACGATTTCCGTTGAAGGCCAATGCACGTTGAGACAAAAAAAATGGCGCTGGCTGTAATCTCCATGGTGACAATGTTGAGCTCGTCACACGCTTAAAAAGGAATCAGGATACTTTCAAGGTAATTGCGGATCCATGCCGTCACCTCATGGTATGTAGATCATCGAAAAAGTAGTTACTTAAGGGGACGATTCAGGTGCACTCTGCGTGCCGCCATCGGACGCCATCATTCAGACAGGTGATGGATCACCTACGCTCTCATCATCGGCTGCGACGAAGTAACGGTCTTGATTATTATATTGTAAACATATATGAAAAAATAAAACGTTCACCTCATGTTGAGGTCTTAACAATTTCGCGGCGAGCAACGGCCGTCCCCAGACGCCGTGCACCGATGCATCATTATCGCCATCGTAGAACAAAAACCGGAGCCGCAGAAAATGCGACCGAGCGGACAGAGAGCAGCAAGTAGAGTGAAGTGGGGTGGAAAAATGAATCGGCAAATGAGCGATCAGATCCGGGTACGCGGTGATGCGCGGGAACCAATGAGTGCGTTTGGCGCCCAAACAACGAAGGGAAGGGGACGCTACGCCATTTTAATGGCCGACAAGAAGATGCAAAAAATTGGATCGACGCTTGAAAAATTGACAAAAAGCTAAACGATGGGAAAAGTGAATAAGTCACATATTTGATATCGTAAAGTGTGCGAAATTTAACGGGGGAACGCGGGGAAAACGTGGAATGCACAAGAAAATAAAAAAACAACAAAATGGGGGAAGAAAACGATTAAAATGACCGAAAACATGGGAAAAATGCAAATGGGTGAAAAATGTGATATGCATTATCACAGAAATTTGCGGCCGCCCCTAGGTCGCCTACCTCTAGAGCTGGGCCTGATTTAGAATCGCTGTAGTGAACAGTTATTCAACGAAACCCTTTTGTTATTTGCAATTCCTTCTGACTTGAGCATATTTCGGATTTTGGTGAAGGACTTATCTTGAACTTTTGCCTTAAAAAAGGTAACTACAGATTTTTTTTTTTTGGGGGGGGGGGATTAACATAAATTACTGCAATTATTAAAAAAAAAAAACTACAAATAAATCTTTCTCGGGTATTCAAACTTTATATTTATAGGTATTAAAACAGGTCAAGTAATGAAATTAGGCATCCCACCAAGGAAACCAATTATTATTTTAACGAATATCCCTAATTGAATCCTATTTGCAGGCCTGTCATTTGGGAGATCAGGGGGGAAGGAGGGGAGTGCAACAACCCGGATTAAAGAAACATAATGAAATTAGGCATTTTTGTATGCTTTTCCCCAGAACACAAACCATTTGCCTCCCCCCCCCCCAGAAAATTTTGAAATGACGAGCATGCTTTTTTGTAAAAAAAATGGTGTAATTCGACACATAAGTTGACTGACAACCTTTCAACAAAAACTGATTCAATTCAGAACTTTTACTGCATATTTAAAATGCAAATCAGCATCCACTAAACTAGAGTATCAATGACAAAATGCTTTCACTTATTACAGATATCTTGATATATTTAACAAAGAGCTTTAATTTTGAAAGAGAGAGAAAAAAAAAAAAAACACACACACACATACAAAGAAACAAAAGCACTAAAGCTTTAACTCACTTTGATGCTGTGCCAACAGCAAGAAAGCATTAAATCCACTTCAGCAGCAGTATTTACATCATCTAAACTATTCTCGATGGTACTATTAGTTGAAATCACATTAATGGATGGTAACAAGTTTCTTAAGGCTTGACCAATATCAAAAAATGATGGACCTATATTTGAGTTAATAATATAAAGTATTTGAAATGGCATAAAACATAAAAGACATCAAATTTACAATGAACAAAGTAAAGAAAACACAGATGTTTACACTTACAGTTATAAATGTCATCACTTCCTTTCATGATATTCAACATATAATGGATAATATCTTTACACAAGTTGATGACTGTAGCAATGAATGTGTTTATTCTGGTCACTTCATTCGGTGAAGATTGTTTTAAAACATCTTTTGAATCAGAAATGCAGTATTGGAGAGCAAGAAGGAAACCTAAAGAGAGAGAGAGGAAAAGATAATTGCCTAAAATGAAATCTACTATCACTTCTATCTTACCCCCCCCCCCCTTAAAATCAGAAGAAAGTTTTAAAGAACTTTACCATATTATCCGCATACCCTAAAATCAAAAGCTCACCAGGTTTTTAACAACCCCTGCGTGGTCTTTCCTGGCATGCCGAGAAAAACGAGGTTAGAAAAATACATTTAATGTGGTATAACAAATATGTATTTAACATAAAAAAGTATTAAAAACCATATATTATCTTATTTTATTAATAAACTGTTTAATTTTGTAAATATATTTATTAACAATGTTATTTTTATTATTCTGATAAGAAAAATCTAATTAAATAAGAATAATTTTATAAAAAATATATATTAACAAAGCAAACATTTAAGAGTTAAAAAATTAAAATATTTTACAATTACATAGATAATTTAATACATCAATTCAATGAATTAAAAAAAAAAAAAACGTAACATTTCCAATTGAAGTTTAAACTAATTTAAAACAAGTTAAAAATTAATCGCAATTGCCATGATTGCTTCTGAGCCAACCATTTTATTGAAGTGTAACTAAATTTATCAGGGCCGGATTTGGAAGTGTGGAGGCCCCATAGGCGGATTTAGGCTGTACATTCTGGGGGTGCAGCAATAAAGCAGTGGCGTAGCTAGGGAGGGGCGGTGAGGGTAGTCTGCCCGGGGCAGCATGCTTTTTGGGGCGGCGATTTAGCATTTCTGGGGTGAAAAAAAAGTCAAATAAGGGAATCATACTTTAAATCTAATTCTGAAGGCAGAGAAAAAACCCCTTTGAAATATAAGGTTTTGGTATGACTGAACGGTCATTTCAGTGTTCAAAGTTGAAATATTTCCGTAGTGAGCCCTTGAAGCTTCCTCATTCAGTTAATGTCCTTAAATTGGTAATTCAGCACTTAAATTGTATTTTAAAAACTTAAATTTCGGAAAATATTCAAATATGTAATATCAAATATATTTCTGGAATATAACATCTGTTTATGTATATAAATATCAAATATATTTCTGTAAAAGTTGTTTCTTTGCCAGTGCTGAATTAATGCAGGGAAAACAAATTATTGGAACTTTGTTACGGAATAAAAGCTGACTCTCAATCGTCCTCAAAGGCTTAAACTAACTTCAGGTTTGATAAAGATTCGGTAGAGAACCCCATTCGACCAAAAGTTCCTTTTAACTGCAATTTTTCCTGTAAATTCAGAATATTTCTCCGAGATAGGCGCCCTGACCAGCCCCCTTTACTTTTGTAGGAAGAATACGGATTAAATTAGTTTCCCTTTGCTTCTTTAAAGGAAGTTTTCTATTTTGAGCGATGATTTTCAATGTTTTAATGTATTAGATATGTCTCAATGAAAATGTGGAAAATAAAGGGAGACAGGAGACAGAAACTGCAGCTACGCCATTGCCATACAGGGGATGGGGGAGCTATACAGCACTGCAAATGGCAACTAAAGCTGTTGTTTTGACAGCAAAGGCGACTATTTTGATGACAAAGGCGAGTATTTTGCAATCAGTTGTAAAATACAGGAACTACTTTAGGTAACTAAAAGTCGTAAAAAAGCTAGTTTTTTTTTTCCTCCCAGGAGAAAAACTTAAAAAAAAAATTAAAAATCGTCTCTAAGTTTACCCTTTAGCTACCACGGGAAAAAAGGAAAAGTTTTACCGCGTTTAATTTTTGAAAACAATCGTTTTAAAAAGTGGGAAAATGAAATGTAATAAAACATTCACGACCAGAAAAAATGTGAAATTTATATTTTTGTATAAAAAAAGTTTCGTAAAGTTTCGTCGCAATCGTAAAAGATCGCAATTTTCGTAACAGTATCGTTTTTGTGAGTGCGATTTTCATAAAGGATTAGTTTTTGCAATCGCAATTTCTGGTTCTTAACTACTTTTTTTTTACTGTTTTTTGATTCCTAATTTCTTTTATTCATACTATACATTCATTTTTTTTTTTAACGAGAGACTAATTTTTTTTTCGATCGGAAATATGAATATGGCGCTTCGAGCTCTTTTTATACAGTCAGCCTTTTACTGTTGTCTTCAATTAACAATCAGATAATGAAAAAGATATACTAGAATGTGTCAGTGCTGGTTTCTCTACTGTTTATTCAGGGTTGGGCTAAAATTTGGAAAATGTTTTTTAAAGTTTTCCTTTTTAAAAGTTGATCAGGAGAAAATTTATCCCACGTAGGTCTGCCTTACTTCATGGCATTAAAATGATATGAAAGCAAGTTTTTTTTAAATAGGAGACTATTTTAGAAATTATTTTCTGTATCTGGTAACTATTTTGGAGACTTTTATTCATATTAAAGGCAGCAAAAGCAACTAATTTTCGTAGTGGAACTCAGTGATAGCACTGCTCCGCCCCCTTCAGAAAATTTTGAAATTTTACAGTGGAAATGTTAATTGGTAGTTGATTTCAGAGTGATTTTATTGTACTGTTTACTGGAATGATGTGTAAGGACTTTATATCGTTTTTGGGGAAATATATCACAATAGCCATATTTTTTGACTTTATTAGCCATGGTTGTTTCAAAGAAAAAGAAAATTGTAATGTTGTACCAATACATACCCAATTACAGAGTATAAAGTTATTATATAATACAGCTCTGGAAAATAATTAAAGGAATGTTTTTATTTGATTTATGTATTTATTTATCATCTTTCTTTTTTAAATGGAAAAATACTTCTTTTTAATTCATGCAGCACAATTTCTCTCGCATTGGCGGTGTGTGGTGAACGGGTCACACAATAAGCAGCCTATTATTGCATTTTTTAGTTTGCTTTCAAGTAAATTAACTTGCATTTAGCTGTAGAAAAATATAAGTTGTTTTACAATATTCCTGAGGAGAAATATATATTTTCTCCTGATAAAATATATTTCATTTAAATTTTCTTTGAAAATCCAACCAAAATTGTTGGGGTGCGGTGCACCCCCTGGCACCCTCGTAAATCCGCCTATGGGAGGCCCCGGGGCAAGGAAGGAGTGGAGGTCCCTAATCAGGGTTGGAAAAGATCATCATATTTCCAAAAATATCCGATACTTTGATACATATCCGAATATTTTTATATATACGTATATATCCGATATTTTCAACCCGTGAAGGTTAGGTAATTTGTTTTAGGTATTTTGTAAAAATTTTATTTTGGGGGGCCCCTTAGTTGTGGAGGCCCCGGGGCAGTAGCCCCGCCTGCCCTCCCCTAAATTTGGCCCTGAAATTTATATTAAATAATCTGCATTAATAAAAAACATATTAATTTTAGCTTCTTGTTTAATTTCAAATTATTTGTATTTTGACTAAATAAATAAATACTTTCAGTTTACCTTTTTTTGCAAAGGAACCCAAGCATTCCGGAAAATTTGGATGTCAAACACTTATTTCTGGTATGCCGGCTAATGTGGGGTAATATGGTAACAATTTAAATCTGTGGCTTACAAGAGAGCTTTACAAAATTTCTAAACTTTTCACCAATTAAAATGTTAACATCTTTTCCCAGCAAAGTTGTTGTTGCAACATCTTCAAACTATCAGCAATCTAAACATAAGTAAAAGAAGAAGGAAAAAAAAAAAAACCTTAGTGCTGTACTTACCATGAATAGGAGCACAAGATGCAGCTACATAAAAGTTCTCTTTAGCTGACATGAACTGAATACTTGCTTCCTTTAAAATATTGATTAAAAAAGATAAAGCTCTATTACATTTAGAATCAGGAACATTTTCAGTTTCCTTACAATATCTGAGGGAAAAAAAATAATAAAAGAAATAAAATAAGAGCATGTTCCAAATATTTAACAGATTCATACATAGTAAAACTCAGTGGCAAAATCGCCAATATATTTACTGTATTAATTTTTATTATGAGAAAATGTAAACCCTAAATTGGAGAAGAAATTTACTTTAATGCAAAATTACTAGCTCAAAGGTTTTGAATGCATCTAATAATTTTTGTTCTTTAAAAATAAGGTGAATTTTACTTACATTTTAAACAATATCCGATACAGATGGGCACCGCCATCGTTGCTTCGATAATCCGGATTGCTGCATAAAGTTGAAGCAAAGTTTGACAAAAAATTCACACTGTAAATTGCATCACTATCCCTATCTGCAGTATTTAAGGATGCATGTTCAAGAAGTATGCCTGCAGTTACTGACCGAATCTAAAAACACATAAAAAACTATGAAAGAAATATCATTAAAATATAAAAATACAAAAGATAAAATTTTGTTATACATCACCTCATCTGTGAAATCAGTCATGCATGGAATAATATTCCACAGCATCTTGTTTTTAAATGCAAGCCACATGTTATGATTTTGAGCCCACGTAATAACTAACTGTACAAATCCTGAAATGGAAAGAATATTCCCTGGATTTGAAAATTGTTTTTTAAAAATGTGTTTTATTATTTTAGTAATATGTAGATACAAGGTATCTATTAATATTGAAAATAAAGTGTTCGTGTGCCTGCAGTGGCATAATTACAGGGTCTGGCGCCCCTGGCGAACTTAAAAAATTGCATCCCCCACCTCCCGCAGGGTCGCCTCAATGGGAAGTCACTGGAGGTCACCATGACTTCCCTTTTTTTTGGGGGGGGGGGACATTGATTATTTGATTCGACAAATTAGGAGACAGTATTGCAACTTAAATATTCTAATTTTCTTTTTTTTTTTTTTGAACAGTTTTCAATTATGCCCAATGTTCCTTCGCAGTAGATGTAATGTATGTATATGTGTGCATGCTCGAATTTTATCATTCCCTAAAATTGGGTGAATTGCGAATTTTCCCTATCCCGACAAATTTAAATTCTCCCCCCACCATTTCATATAAAGTCAATAAAACCAATAGTATATGCAGTTCGTTGATAAATATAAATAATGCACGTTCTTGAATCAAATGAGAATAAACATTTTTCAGTTCTGTTTATAGCAATGTAGGGGAGGGTGGGGCACAATGAGACAAAAAATATAAAATTCAAGAAATTTGGAAACTTTCATTCTATAAGAAAATTACTAAGGAGGATTTCAAAAGCTGATTTTTTCAAAACAGCTTTAGCTGTCAATAGAACTTGTTTCAAAAAAATAGGAGTACCAAATGTATAATAAGCATAATTTACACATTTACTAAAAGAAATAAAAAAAAAAAAATAATTTTTTTTAAAGATAAAAATCAAAGCACTTAAACAATTGAATTATAATTAGGAAAGCAAAGCATATACGGGTCATCATACAAAAAACGTAGGTTTTTGAAGTTGGAATTTATGAAAAAAAAAAAAAATCTTCAATTTTTTAAAAAGTTACTTCATATTGTTCCTTTTAGGCACCTTTTTACTCTCACATAGTTAGTCACATTCCTTATTGGTTATTTTGTAACTTTCTTTTGTAGTTAAAATTTTGGATGCAAACGGGGGGAACGGATAGTAAATATATATTTTAAATGTTACTTTAAAATTTTTCATTTAAATAAACAATGCATCTTGTATGAGGAACACGATTTGAACTGATTAAAACGTACACATCTTTCTTAAAATGGATTTCTAAAGAAAGTTGTATGCTCCATTTCTGATTGTATATCCTCCATTACATCTATTACTGTAATGGAGGATACAAATACTTATGTTTTGCTATGATCATTGTGTTGATTTAGGGTTAAGGCAACATGTTATTTAGAATTTGCTTTAAAAAAGTTATTCAATTTTAACTAAAGAATTTTTTTTTGTATACAAACAATTCTTTCCTTTTTAACTCAAGAACTATACCTGCCACAATGTCGGCCCCGCCTCCCAAAAAATGTAATCATTCAGCATACAACGCTCACCACCACCGCTCTCTCTCAATGAATTGGAATAGAATTCTACACCACGGGTAGAACTGCCCCCCCCCTTTTCTTTTGAGAATTAAGGATTATTTTATTTTCTCCTCTAGCTCTTTTTCTTGCAAGACTTTTTAAAAATTTTATTTTTATTTATAAAAGCATTTCTCTGCTCATATGGTCAATTAAAGAAAAAAAATATGTTTTTAAATCAGTCAAAATGCTGCCCCCCCCCCAGCTACTGCGCCCCTGGTGAGAGTCGCTGCTACCAACCTCTAGTTATGCTACTGATTGTTTGACAGATTGTCATAAAAAGGTCGGT
The DNA here is from genome assembly GCF_026930045.1 of Uloborus diversus. Taxonomy (NCBI): domain Eukaryota; kingdom Metazoa; phylum Arthropoda; class Arachnida; order Araneae; family Uloboridae; genus Uloborus; species Uloborus diversus. The sequence continues at coordinate 10,327,978 of NC_072735.1, forward strand.
TTATATTAATTATTATTTAAAAAACAGACTTAAAAAGAATTGTTTTTAAATATTTAAAAGCAATTTACATCATTTTTACTGCATTAAACCAAATATATCGAGGAATACCATTCAACCCCAACTACACCACTGCTTATATTCAAGAAATGTATCTCACAAATAGTCCTAAAAATATGAATGTCTGTCACGATTAAAAAATAAATTTGAGTTACACATTTTTTCATTTAACACTTTGTCTCTATTTTGCTGTTTTGCCATGCATATTTACCCATCCCATATCTTTGACAATAGCAAGGAGAAAAAAATAAAGCAGTATCAGTTGGGAGAGGGGGGGGGGGGACTTTTTCAAAGATGGTTTAAACCATTTTATGAGACTATGCTTTAATAAAAAGGGGCTGCGTTTTGTTTTTGTAAATGCAAGCAATGTACATAACAAGCTGAACAGGACTTTTCTTTCACAAATGAAGTAAAGTGACAATAAGGCTTCTACATGTATGGGTCACTCTCCAGAAAACGTAACTTTTGAACGCAAATATTTTTCAATTTCGAAACTTTTTTTTTCCATTCTTACATAAAAGTGTTACCTACTAGAAGTTTCCATAAACAATGGCCCAGCTAAGTTCCAATAATTTTATTCATTAATAAAAAAAAAAAAAAAAAAAAAAAAGCCTTGTTCACAGAAAAAAAAAAAAAGAAAAAACTTTTAATATTTAAAAATTGAGGCCAATTTAATATCAAAGTAGTAATTTTGTTAATTGTGTAAACAATCAGCTATTTTAATGATTAGTGGGAAGATAATATTAAGCTTTCTTAATTAAAGTAAGGCATTCCTTAAGTAAAGTAACTAAAGTACGGGCTCCCTGGTATCATGGAAAATAAAGTTTGATGCCATTACTGCCACGTGTTAATGAGGAATGGCATTTTATGTTTAGGTAACAGGTGAGAATTTATTGGGACCTTCCTTATTTTACTAAAACGAACTAAAACACAATATTAAAAAATTAAATATACTTAAACAATTAGTATTTGAGACACTTGTGAAAGGAATAATAAATAAGTATGTACTTTTAATTAAACAAAGTTAACAGTTATTAAGCAACATAAACAGTCACACAAGGTGTGTGAGATGCCACAGAGGTGAGAATTCAAATGTTGTCAACCAAAAATATACTAAAATAAAAATTATTATTAAAAAACTGTTGGCAGGTTTAAAGAGATATATTTTTGATGACCTAAAATCCATTGTTAAATGAATTGCCCCTTAACGTTTTTACTGTAAAAGGCATGTGACAGAAAATTGAGACTTTTTGAAGAATGATCCGTACACAATATGCAATTTTTCTTCACACGGATTATGAATGTATCTTAACATAGTAAAAGCACAGAATAAAATTCTACGAAACAGTTTATTTAAAGAAACCTACTGGATGGTTTTTCTTTGCGTTTGACAGTAGTCGGAATCTCTACAAAAACCTCAAAAGCCATGTTCAAAACTTGAAGACAAAAATTTCTTCGTTGGTAGCAAGCTCCAGGATATAGGTTTTTAAAAGTTGTTTTCAGAAGACATTCTATAAATCCTAAAATAGATTTTTCATAATTTTAACAGCTTTCAGAAAAATTGCCCATAATTGTTTGCTTAGGAAAAGAATAAAAAAGGACAACATATCATAAGTAAAAATGCCTAAAAATTATTTGATAAAATTGAAACATTAAAAAAGTCAATGAAACAATAGCTAATATATACAGGAACAAAAATGTTTGTAAAATGAAAAGATTTTTAAAGATTTTAACTGCATTCATATTTGAAATTAAAGAATTTAATGTAAATGCCACATTCCTTCCTACCTTATTAACCATGGTCCCTCGTTGCACCTCTATTAAACAGCACATGTTTTACAATAATTAATAAATACTTATTGCTGAAATCTTAAAATCACAATATTTATTTAATTCTGCAAGTTAAGAAATCAAATTGTAATAATGATTTGAAAAAGCCATTCAAAATTGGTTCAGAGGTGCAAGGCCGTATCCAGAAATTTTTTTCGGGAGGGGCCCAGATTCGCACATTGTCCCTAACACACACACGCATAAAAATATTAACATAGAAGATTGTTTTCGTCCCATTTTTAATGATTCCACTGTTGGACTGTTGTTGTTTTTGTTTAATTTCTTATTATTTTCTTATTAGCCTTGCAGTGGTAAGGATAGAAGGAGAGTTCCTTTAAGTTGGATGTAGAACATCCATAATTTCAGGGTGTTCGGGGGTTTCACTCCCCTCAGGAATTTTTTTGAAAAATAGATATAAAAATCTGTATTTTGACGCCTTATATGGGGTAAATGAGAGTACAAAAATATGAAGAAAAATAGGCAAACAGTCTTTTAAAAGTTATACATTCTTTTGCAAATCAAGATCCATCAAAATGAAAATTGCTTGCTCAACAAATCACTGACATTAATCGATAGAGAGGAAAAACGAGAGAAGAGAAAAGAGAAGCACATCGTCATTTGCTCATATCCAGGGTTCATAGTCTACTTTGAATATTAAAAGTATGGAGTTTTTATGGAGTTTTTTGCAGGAGTCAATTTTACTCTTTAAGGACTAGTTTCTTGTTTAAAGATGAATTTTTTAAAACATATTTCAGAAAAAATATGTTAAACTCTGGAAAGGGTTCAAAGGCAGGCTACAAGGCTAATAAATGTACTTTCTCACTTAGACTATGATACCAGGCTTAGAAAGCTAAAAATGTACAGTCTTGAGCAAAGAAGAGACCGAGGGGACATGATTCACTTGTTTAAATTTATTAAAATGAAAGATGTTACGGGGCTGAAGACAGAACACTGAAAAAAGGACAAGGGGTCATTGTTTTAAGCTATTTAAATATTGGGCTAACATGGATAATAGGAAAAATTATTATTTTAGCAGGGTAGTGGAACTTTGGAACAGCTTACCGGAAGAGGTGGTAATGAGCAAGGGAGTAGATAGTTTTAAGAGGGCCATTGATCTTCACTGGGGATTGTAAATAAACTAGGACCAGTCTAGCTGGGCCCAGAGCCTGTTGCTGGTCGTCACTTTTGTATTTGTATTATTTTTGCTTTCATACGATATATTGAATGCACAGACATATTATGCATTTACTGCTTCTACAGACATGAGCAATCTCCGAATCAAACTCAAATACAGGAGGGGGGGGGGGGCGTAACCATTGAAATATGTTTTGTTTTGACAAAATGAAAATGTAGGTTAAATTTTAGTGGGACTCTTTTTGTGATTGCAATTTTTCATTACTTTGTACAAGGAACTTAAAGACAAAATTGTCTTTAAATCAAGGTTCTGTATTTATTCAATTGAAAACATATACGCCAGTGGTGCTGCTGTTCTGGTGTGGTAGCAGTACAGCATTTCTAAAATTAAAGATTTCCTTTTATATATAAGATCAAAGAACAATGGCTGCAATTTTGTAATAACATGAACATTACAAAATAGTTCATTTCAATGAAATTAAAAAAAAAAAAACTTTATTGCTCATACACAGTCAAAATGCAAATATGCATACATCAAATAGATAAAACTTTACTTTTCATTAGAGTTCGATTAAAAAACTTATATTTTATGCTCTCAATAACTAAAAATAGAAACATTTTTTATAGCTTTCAACAGGGACATCAAAAGCTAAGGCAGACCCTTTGTCAGTTTGTTCAACAGCCCTCCTCTCTCCATAAAACTTAAAACTACTCCGATTCCAAGTCGGGTCTCCCCAAGGGCCAAGCCCTGAATTTTTGACTAGGCTGACATAGCTTCTCGTCAGCCGACTTTCGATGACAATTGATGGGTCAATTATAGTAAATATTTACACATTAGTTTAAGCTCATAATTAATAAATGAATGGAATTAAAAGGAATAAATACCTATTTGAGCAAGATCCAATTCAAAATCAACACTTTTTGATTTCAGACGATATTCTTGAGCTAAGCTATCCCTAATTCGTACCAGAAGTGTACGTAATTGAGCTAACAGCTGCTGATGAAATGAAGCTGAATCAATATTCATATTGTATTCAATAAATTCCATAACCAGTTGTAGTTCTTCCGATGATAATGACGCTACATAAAAAGTAAAAATCCATTAATATTAGAATTATATGAATAATGAAATTGGAAATGATCAATATCTTTGATAGCTAAACTAACAATATTATGCCATTGGTAAGGGAAACCTTAATTAAGGTATTGAACCTTTAAAAGAAAGAAAAGAAATACCTTTTCTTCCCTGAAATACTACACTCATACAAAATAAGGCTCGTATTTATTATTATTTTCCAGTTTGTTTGTGGTGCTGGCCCTCGGAAAATGATAAAAACCTAGAATCATGAAATCGGTACTTAGGTGTACTTATTGGCTGAAATTGTGAACCTCAGACACCAATTTTGGATAAGCTCATTTTTAAAAAAAATTATTTATGTGATTCTAAGAATTTTTTTACTCCACAAACCTCAAATCGTGCAAAGAAGTATTTTTTGACCTAGTTGTAGAATATCCAATTTTAAAAACCATGAGAAAACTATTTTTTTTGGAAATGAAGCAATATTTATCTTTTAAAAGTACAAAAAAATATTACAGCATAAAATCACACAAATTTTGCAGAGAACTGCATACTGCTTTTTTAAGGTTATAAGGAACCCTTTTTAAAATGCAAAAGAGGTGAGCTTATGGAAAGGGGTACCCCAAAATACGTGTGTGCAGTATACTCTACAAACTTGTGATTTTACATTGCAATACTTTCTTTTACTTTCCTGCACAAAGGTACTTCTTTATTTTTTAAATTCAATGAAGTATCAGCATAACTTTAATGTGTTAGAGAAAATGAATCACTCATTTAAAATTGATAACAATAAAAACAAATAACATAGATTGAACTAACCTGATTTTTTGGGAGAGGAGCAAATGGTTGAAAGAACTTCTGATCGAATTTGAGTGTCACAGTGATGCAAATTTTCACTGAGCAATTTAATATCCTATTGAATGGTATGATTAATTACATGTGACAAAGCGAAAAAGCAAGCAAAAAAAGAAGTTACAGTAAAATACATAATTGTATTCAAATTATTAACCTCGGAAAGTCTGTCAGTACCGTTTGGTACCAGCAATAATTATTTTGGAAACACCAATTTTTAGACATAAATTTTAAGTTATGGTTTTCTGCTTGCAGATGATGCAACGGGGATTTTTCAGGAAGACTATAAAATAAAACTATAACTAATAAAACTATAAAATAAAATCAGTAACTACAATTTTAAATTGTTGCAGCTTTTAAAAGTTAAGTGTGTTAAGAGTTGCTAAAAAATATTGGCAAAAGTGAAACCAAGTTATGGAAATTTAAAATTTTTGAGTAGGTATTTTAAACATTAAAGTACTATTTTGGCTTGATTATATGCTCCCTATAGAACATATATTTTTAGAAATCAATCATGTATAGCTTTGATTTGAAAACTTTTTTCAATCTCTGGAACCTTTCATCTGAGGCTAAAATGTACTAAAGCAGTGAAACAAGAATAGAAATTGATTATTCATATCATCAACTTTCTAACATGACTGGGTTGGGTAAATAAACTACTGTATTTATCATCCAAATACCTCAAATTACAATTGATTAGTACAATAGTTCAGTAATCTACATTCTTTCTGCTATTTTTGTGTTTGCTTTGTATGGTGGTAAAAGATTTTCTAGGGCCTTATTCGGTTAACAATCCACTTAAAAAACATAAATTTTTCCACACAAAACTGGGGATTGTTCAAGGTTCTTATTTTTGGAATTACATTTATAATTTTATTTTTGTAGGAAAAAAAAAGTTTTTAAGTAAGAAAAAATATTTTTAGGACTCACAATTTTATTTGAAATTCTTCTGACTCAAAGGCCATTGTAAGGATAAAGCATTTACTTGAAGTTTTAAGACTTGGAATATGGAGCTGTTTAAAATTTTTTTTAAAAAACCAAACATTTGCTTTTAGGCAAGTTTCTGCTTTTATGACATAGAAATTTGAGAAGAGGTCACTTTTATGACACATGATTTTATGAAATTTCTGCAAAGTAATCCATTTTGCGACCAACCTTTATAGAAGGAATTGAGATGCTTTTGTAGACATGATTGCATTCCTCAAGTTTTCTGATTTTGCAAAATAAAATTTCTTCATACTCCAGTCGAAACTTAGCAATTAGAACGTGCTTAAGATGAATTACTGCTAAGATGAACTACATTTGTGATTCCCGTCCTATAGTTTTTCTTTTTTGGATAAGACAAATCAATTTTAATGGTTTTTTTGAGTTTTTTTAACCAAGGTTCGACAGCATGTGATGACAGATATCACAGACTATAAGAAAGAAAGCAGAGTAATGATAGAACAATGCGTAAACCTTCTGAATTCTTTTAAGTTTATTTTTGCAGAAGCACTATGACACGTAATTGTTAAACAAAAAGGGGGAGGTGGGAGTAAAAAACAAACAAACCTGTTTTTGTAAACCATGTGCACCAGATTCTTTAGCAACTCGTAACAGTGAGAGTTGAACTGTGTTAATGTTTGTTTTGTTCTCATTTTCTAGCAACAACTTGTACGACTCAGGAAAACATTTCATTTTCAGAAAGAAGAGTAATAATAGAACAGTGCGTAAACCTACTGAATTTTCTTAAGCATATTTTTGCAGAAGCACTATGATACATATTTGTTAAACAAAAAGAAGGGGGAGGCGGGAGTAAAAAACAAACAAACCTGTTTTTGTAAACCATCTGCACCAGATTCCTTAGCAACTCGTAACAGAGAGAGTTGAACTGTGTTAATGTTTGTTTTGTTCTCATTTTCTAGCAACAACTTGTATGACTCAGGAAAACATTTCATTTTCAGAAAGAAGAGTAATAATAGAACAGTGCGTAAACCTACTGAATTTTCTTAAGCGTATTTTTGCAGAAGCACTATGATACATATTTCTTAAACAAAAAGAAAGGGGAGGCGCGGGAATAAAAAACAAACAAACCTGTTTTTGTAAACCATGTGCACCAGATTCCTTAGCAACTCGTAACAGAGAGAGTTGAACTGTGATAATATTTGTTTTGTTCTCATTTTATAGCAACAACTTGTACGACTCAGGAAAACATTTAATTTTCAGAAAGCAGAGTAATGATAGAACAGTGCGTAAACCTACTGAATTTTCTTAAGCATATTTTTGCAGAAACACTATGATACATATTTGTTAAACAAAAAGAAGGGGGAGGCGGGAGTAAAAAACAAACAAACCTGTTTTTGTAAACCATGTGCACCAGATTCCTTAGCAACTCGTTACAGAGAGAGTTGAACTGTGATAATATGTGTTTTTTTCTCATTTTCTAGCAACAACTTGTACGACTCAGGAAAACATTTCATTTTCAGAAAGAAGAGTAATAATAGAACAGTGCGTAAACCTACTGAATTTTCTTAAGCATATTTTTGCAGAAGCACTATGATACATATTTGTTAAACAAAAAGAAGGGGGAGGCAGGAGTAAAAAACAAACAAACCTGTTTTTGTAAACCATGTGCACCAGATTCCTTAGCAACTCGTAACAGAGAGAGTTGAACTGCCATAATGTTTGTTTTGTTCTCATTTTTTAGCAACAACTTGTACGACTCAGGAAAACATTTCATTGTCCATGGTAATATTATATTTATTATATTTTGAACCAATAACCTGAAATATATGCAAGACAAATACTGTAAAGAACATGCATTCATAATTAAATCACGAAAGAAAAAGAAAGAATAATATTAACTTATCATCACTGTGCAAGGCATCTAGAATAGGCTTTTTCCACCATCTAGACCATTCACTACAGAGTTTTTCAGGGTCATTGCTTTCCCTTAAAATAGAACATTATAGAATGAATATAATCATACATTTAAAAAAAACATTCTAATACAGTTTAGTAGATAATGATCGAACATAAAATAAGCAAGAATACAAGAATAGGAAAAGGGGGAGGGATAGGAAGACAAACAAACAAGCACGCAAAATATTGAAGCCACCTTCTGCCCTAAATAGGCAACAGTAAAGGAAAACATTAAACTTTAAACTTTTTTATCATTATAACAAACCTTAAACAAAATATATTTTTTTGAAAACAATGGTAAGAAGATTTATTAAGATGGAATATTTAAAACAAATACTGTATATACTCGCATATAAGTCGAGAAATTTAACACAAAAAATGCGGTTAAAAGCTAGGGGTCAACTTATACGAGGAGCAGAACTTCCGAAACTTTTTCAAGCGATTCTTGGAAAAAAAAACATTCGAAAACGTGAACATTTTCCTGATTTTAGGCCAACTCTTATAAGCAGATGCCATAGAAATAAATACTTACGCATTCTGCGATAATTTTACATGGTCTGACTATGAGTTAAGGACTAAATAATTACAGTAAACGGCCAACAAGGCGAAAAGTGCAGGAACCGTCGTATTCACGAATTTTTCTGATAATGGCAAGTTAATACTATTTTTTAAAAAAAATGTATAATATGGCTACAGCATAGAATTATTGATATTTATTCAAAATAAAAGCAATAAGTAACAAAAATTGTAACAGCAAAATCGAACCCTTTACAAAATAGGTGATCGCAGAACTGAAACCTTTTGTGAAAAAGAATAATAATTGAATGTTTTTTAACATAAAAATAAATAACTAAAATGATTTAATCTTCCTTTGCGTGACATGTAGCGCCATATATAGTCAGAAACATACTGCAGAAAAAAACTTTTTGAGTTATTCTATCTAATGTACTAATTAGTTTCGCTGTAACCCTATTGTTTCTTTTTCAATTAATTTTTGAAGTTGTACGGATCTTTCTCGGACACCCTGTATATCTACTAGGAGGCAAGTCCAGGGGGGAAAATAAATAACATGAGAGAAAGCAAAGTCATGCTTTTAGTGATTTATCCATGGACTTAATACAAGTGAAAATTATAAGAAAGCATTGAATTTTAAAAACTTACATCATCTTAGAAACTAGAATTTTATAAACTTCACCTATAATTGACGAAGAATAATTTGCTTTGAGATTGAACACAATTTCAGATGGAGCTTCTGGATTCTCTTGAAAAAACTGAAATAAAAAAGAAAAAAAAAAACGTATGAATTTCCAAAAGATATACATAAAAGAAATTATTTTAAGCAAATTTCAACAAAAATAAAAGCACAACAAAAGGAATAGATCATATTATGTAGTTGTCTGCATGAGTATACAATTTGAAAGAGTATAAATACATTATAGCAAAGACATCCAAGTGATGTAAAAAGGAATACATTGTTATAGGGTTATTTCACAAAACCCCCACTATTTTGGGACAAATGGAGACTGTAGTTCCCCCCCCCCCCCCCATAGTAGAATGGCCAACCTTGCAATTAAAAGTGCAATTTTTATGAAAACACAGGAGATAAGTCCAACTAAACGAATCTTTCAAGAAAAAAATCATTTTTCAATTAATCGTTAATTTTTAGGTCTGAAAAATGAGGGGGCAAGGTCCATTGATTTATCACGGACTCTGGAGGTAACACCGAAGAAATACAGGCTAGAATCATAAAAGGAAACTGGGCATACTTTCTATACAGCTACCTTCTGAAAAACAAATTGCTGTCTAAGTCATGAAAATACAGACTGTATAAATCAATCATCCGACCGATTGTGACATATGGAAGTGAAACCTGGATTCTGAATAAAAACAGTGAAGAAGACCTACTCATTTTTGAGTGAAAGGTCATACGTAAATCACTGGTCTTTTGAAGGTGGTTGATCAGTGGAGATTTAGAACTAATATTGAAATTGAGATTTTCCTTAAAGGAAAAAATATAGTTCGCTTTATAAAATCCCACCGTCTTTCATGGCTTTGTCACATTGAGTGAACAGACAATAATTTCAGACTGAAAAAGATTCCGAAATGGAAACCTTTGGGAACCAGGACCAGAGGTCGACCTAGAAAGAGATGGCTGGATGATGTTCTTGCAAACCTGGAAACAATGAAGATCCGCAGATGGAGGGAGAAGGTCGGTCAGAGGGCAGTCTGGAGCAAAATTGTGGATCAGGCCAAGGCCCATAACGGGCTGTAGTGCCACTTGAAGAAGAAGAAGAGAAGGTCCATTGATGTTCTCAACAATTTTTCTGAGGTATACTCCCAGTAATCCATTATGTACAATATGTGTATGCGATCACAAGGCATTAATTTATTAAGTTTTAAGAAATATAAAGAAATAAAGTTATTTATGGGAAAATATGATTAACATAAATGTATTATTTTTGCCTTAGAAAAATTTAAAAATGTGAAAGAATCTGAATTATAAATGAAAAATTTTGAAGTTTGAGCGTGTACGCTATAATTCTAAAAAAATTTTGCGAGTATACGGCGTACATGGAGTATATCCTATGGTAGGGTTCATACTCAATTTAAGAAGTAAAATGAAGGAGTTTTGAAAGAGTAAAATGAGATTTTGAAGAAATACTTTTGGGGTATCCTATGTTCTCATACTTTGTTTTTGACAGATTTGACCCCCTTCCTAACACTTTACCTTACTCCTTCCCTAGTCACATGTCATATTTTTCATAAACGTAGTTATAATAACTGTGTGATGTCACTTTTTGGCATCCTCTCTCTTCCCGTTGTCACAATTTCATGAGCTTGTCTCCTCTTTAAGGCATGACATCACTTGTGGATGACTCTTTTTAGAATGTCAAAACTGCAATTTACTAAACAATTGCTTTTTTAATACAATCACTTAATATAGCACATCTTCTTATGCATTTTTAAATATTTAAGTATTAATTAGACAAAACTTTTACCGCTGAAAGTGTGGTGGACGAAAAAGCAATAATCATAAAGCTTGAAAAAATAGCCAAGCATCATTTAAGCATGATTTACTACACTTCTGAAATGTCTTTGTCATCTAATAATATTTTCACGTTCAACTTTTATGAGTTCCTATAACCAATTTGTAAATCATATCTTTAAGGGGAAATATATATATCAAATTATTACATTAAAATCACTCTTATACCTTTGCCCTTGTGATGAAGTCAAGTTGTTGATGGAAGTATTTTAAATTACTGTCATAGAAGAGGATTATGGAGTCTAGATCTAAAAAAGAAGGAGTTTTGAAGGAGTTAAAACTAAAATGAAGGAGTTTGATGGGCCCTTCAAAAAATTTTCCTAAATGAAGGAGTATAGGAGGAGTTTTGTAGGAGCGTACGAACCCTGTATGGGAGCACCCCTGGTAAGGTCCTGTGACTTTTGAGAATTAGGGGCCCCTCTTGCCCTTCATATGAGCCATAAATGCCCCCCTTCAGTACTTCTTACAATCTCTAGACATGTGTATGCAACAAATTTTGTGCTCTAAATGTGCTTTTATCATTTATTCTTAAATTATCTTTTGTTATATTATTTTTATTACAAATGATGAACAGGAACTTAAAACTTCAAAACTTATTTAGAATCTCAATGTAAAATGATTACCTTATCATATGGCACATGTTGCAAAATGACAGAGAGCACAAGGTATTTTCCTTTAACTTTCCAATTCATTTTCAAAACATAACTTAGCAAATATTCTGTCAAATCAATGCCACTCAGATTTTGGAACTCCTTTTCAGTTTTTGAGAGAGATATAATCAATCGATAAATTTCTTTCACCAGTCCATTTATTCCTTTCACTGGACTCTGCCAACTAGCTTCTAGCAATGGCAGTAACTTCCAAGTTACTTCGCCTTCTGGAGAGAAGTATTGTGTTTGACTTGAAAAAATCTCATTATAATATTTGACGCACATCCTCAACCAATTGAGCAAAGTGCTGTAAGTGTGAAACTGCATACTAGAAAGAGAAACACAACAGAAATGCAGGGAATCAAACAGAGTGACCAAAAATGGACGGTAATCATCTTTGACAATTTTTGCAGCAAAAAGCTGCTGCTTTTGAGTGGATATCATTCCATGCAAAATAGCTAACTGTCCAAACGAAGGCAGTTTACTTCTAGATTTGACTTCTTGGAGATATTCTTCAGAGTATGATTGTAAAGCATTATGGTTATTATTAGATTTTATCAGTCCAAATGCATCATCCAATTTTTTTTCCACTAGTTCTAGCGAGCCTTCGCATTCACCTGAAAAAGAATATTTCAAAATTATTTCAACAGATACATGCCTGAAACTAATATGTAATTCATAAATTTACGCTCAATTTACAGTTAATGAACTCAAATTCATAAAAATACTAGAACATATTGACAACCAAAAGTACTTTGAGCTCCTAAAATTTCAGGCTTCCAGTGTGATAAAATTTCCCGTAATCTGAGCTCAAACAGGGCAATTCATTACGATAGACAGAATTTCAAACTAATTTTTCTATCCTTATTCGTAAATTGAGCTAATTCAGGACTGTATATTTTAATTAAAAGAAATGGATGTTTCACAAAAATTTAAATGCCAAAAGTGAGCCCTTCAGAAATACTCAAGTTAAATAAAAAATGAACACATGTAAAAAAAAAGTGCATTTAAGAAAATGGGCCCTCCCAAAATCATTAGCAACAAACCTTTTTCAAAAGATTACGGTTCCTTTATATATCTTATCCTATTATGTATGATACAATTCCTTTATCAGTTTAGAACATTTAGATTGAAACTTAAGTAATATTTTCTTTTACATAATGTTTTTAAATTACTAAAAATATAATGCAGTTTTCAGCCAATTTATGATTTTAAAGAAAAAAAAATAATTTGAAGAATATATACTAAGTTGACCATCGTTATAATAGGCTCTCAAGAAACTAGAAATTTGGTATGTTGAAAGTTCAGTATATCCCCCATAAGCAATTAATGCAATACCTATTCTGAATGAAAACGTAATAGCAAGGAAAATACTGTGGTGGGCAGGTAAATGTCAGTATCTGCAGCCAGGCGTGATTCGAGTTTCCGCGGCCCTGTGCGAAATTTGTTTTAATTGTCAATTAAAATCATTTTTGTTATTAATTCTCTCCTAAAACATAACCCGCTGTAGTGTGTCACCCCGCTGTATAAGTTAGTTTGAGATTTTTATAAGTAATTATAAAATTAATGTGAAAAAATACGACACAAAATATAGCTGCAAAGAAAATTTTTGGAATCTGAAAGCATTGTACGTAATTGATGAAATAAAGACTGCAATCCAAATTGCGTTGTTTTCCGCCGGAGGGGGGGGGGGGCATAATACTAAATTGAAATCCAACTTTTAACAACGTTCGGAAAAAATATGAAAAATGTTGACCTTTTTCTGTTTTTTTTTTACTTACTTTTACAACTAGCAAACAGGGCCGGATTTAGGGGAGGGCAGACGGGGCTACTGCCCCGGGGCCTCCACAACAAAGGGGCCACCCACAGTAAAATTTTTACAAAATATCCTAACTTTCACGGGTTGAAAATATCGGATATATACATAGATATCAAAATATTCAGATATCTATCAAAGTATCGGATATTTTCAAAAATATGATGATCTTTTCGAATCCTGATTAGGACCCTCCAATCCTTCGTTGCCCCGGGGCCTCCACACTTCCAAATCCGGCCCTGATAGCAAGTATAGAAGAGTCATTGACCTATGGATCCATGCTCAACCATCTCTGATTTGGATAAAATTTTAGAGATGTGGAGATGCCTTTGAAACCAACCGATGCAAATTTTCAGCTTTCTAGATCCAAATCCTGAGGATCTAGAATCTCCCAAAAATGTGATCCAATATGGCAGATCAGCTTGAAATTTTAGGCACTTAAAGTACAATTGGCTGTTAATACAGTCAAGTATTTTTGGAAATTTGAGCTGATTAGATTTGTTATAGCATGCGTGTAAACTTGTAAAAAAGCGTGGCGGGGAAATTTTTTCCTGGATTTCAGGTTGCCATAAAATCTGAACAAAAATAATTCAAAGGCTTGTAGTTATCGTGATTGCATTGTAAAACACTTGTTTTTAATAGCTTACAGTTTCAGAGCTAAAATATCTATTTTCTAAAAGATATTGTCATCCAAAATGACTATCAAAATCGCGAAAGTGAAAAATAGCTTATTTTCAAAGCGCTGTAGCTCAGGTTTGTCACCTCGCATCTTCTTTTCATTAATACATTAGAAATAACAGATTTTTTTCTTTCAAAAAAAATTTTTTTCGAATAAGGATAGAAAAAATAGTTTGAAATTCTGTCTATCGTAACAAATTGCCCTGTTTGAGCTCAGATTATGGAAAATTTTATCACACTGGAAGCCTGAAATTTTAGGAGCTAAAAGTACTTTTGGTTGTCAATACGTTCCAGTATTTTTATGAATTTGAGTTCATTTACTTTTGCGTATCATGCAGGATCGCAGAGAGCAAAGGCGGGCCCCTTGTCAGTTATTGTTGCCGGGCCCTTCCCACCTCCCAAGAAAAGAGGAAGAAAACAGGGGGGAGGGGAGGGAACAAAACTGCTTACTAGAAAACAATTAAATCTATTTTAAGTAATACAGAGTAAATTTTTCCAAATCTTTACATTTTCTCTTAGTCGGAATTTCCCCGCCCTTTCTCTTTCTTCCTTCTTTCTTTATTTTATTGTGCAGTGTCGCTTTGCCCCCTCCCGCAAGGCTCAGATCCCTAGTTTCCGACTTGGCAGACATGGTCTGTCGTCGGGTCCGGTAGCATGCATGCAAAGTTGCAAGAAAAACACAGTGGAGAAACTTTTCCTGGATTTTAGAATGTTATAAATTCTGAACAAAAATGATTCAAAAGCTCTTACTTTGTAATTCTATTGTCAATATACATGTTTTTAATAGGTTACAGTTGCAGAGCGTAAATATTGATTTTCTAAAAGATATTGGCATCCAAAGTGGCTGTCAAAATCATTCACATGAAAAATAGCTTCTTTTTAAGGCACTGTAGCTCAAGTTTGTCCTATTGCATCTTTTTTTGTTTGGTACCATTAGAAAGAAGATATTTTTTCGTACAGAAATATTTTATTCTCTTGTAATATTTTAGCGGCCCCTTAACTTCAAAATATTTCAGCGGCTGCACAGTTTGCAGCAAAGAGTTTTCAAGATATTTGAAAAAATGTTCTTTGGATTCAATATTAATAATTGAAAAATATTAGATGCGTTTTTTGCATTTTTTCCCCAGCAGAAACCAAATAAGCAAGCTTGTACAATAAAGCTAACATATGATAGGTGCCACAAATGCATGAAAAAAAACAAAGGAAAATTTGCAGTTACTGCCATCTATCTGCCCATGGCAGAATAATTGATTAATTTTTTAATATGTCGGGAGGGGGGGGGGGATGCTAATTTCATACTCATTGGCATTCATGTTATTTTTTCTCTTTTCATCTTCTCTTTGAGTGAATGACAAATTAAAAAAAATATTTGCTATTTTTATAATAATTTTTGGAAATTAGATATGAATGAAAATGAAATGAAATAAAGAACATAAACTATTTAACACTTAAGACATTTTTTGTACAGATTATTCCATTTTTTTAAACTACAAATTTTACTATCTTTATTGAAACATCTAGACTTGGGATGGCAAATAGGATTTAATCAAAATTTAAATCAACTGGAATGCAATTTCCTTCGAGGATTTATCTTTCATTTTTTACAGATACATACAGTAATATAGGTATACAATGGCTGCAGCTGAAATGAATCACGTTTGCTCAAAACAATTTTGATTCCATAAAGCGGCTAATTCTAAAAAGCTGGAATTTGTTCTGTTTTTGGCGATTTGATTCATTAAAGCAGTTGATTCAATTAAACACTGATTCAATTAACTGGCGTTCAATGTATACAGATATTTTCTCAACTTAGAAGTTTGTACAATATACATGATAAGATAAGTTCATTCCGAAAAGAGTCATTTGCATGAGTGCCGATTTTGTACAAAATTTTTTTCTTGTAACTGCAAAAAAGCTTTTGAACAGACTTAAGTAAAGTTTGCTGACACTTTTTTTTCTTTGTGGGGGGGGGGGGGATACTTTTTACTAGATATTAGCTATGGAAATAGTGAATTGGAAGAGAAAAAATACCTATAATGTGTAACACGAGAATCAGAAATGAAGGTGAAGTTTCTGCACTGAGGATTCCACAGGAAAGTAAGGCCAAACAAGTACTGCTGAGTAGTATGAGATCAGCGGGAGAATCCTGTTGAGAAGAAAAATTAAAATACAATAAAATAAAATGGCAGTAATTATGAATTTGGAGTGAAAAATTAACAAAAAAAAGAAAAGAAAAGAAAAATTAATTTGAATTTTGACATTTTGAATTCAAATTATGTTTTTTGCAATCACGAGAGTGTGTATGTAGGTGTGTGTGTTTGTGTGTGTGTGGGGGGGGGGTATGTGTGTTTGTGTGTAGGGGATATGTGTGTGTAGGCATGTGTGTTTGTGTCTGTGTGCAGGTATGAGTGTGTGGGTAGTTGTGTGTAGGTGTGTGTGTGGGTAGTTGCCTGTAGGTGTGTGTGTAAGTGTAGGTGTCTGTATGTATGTGCACATGTCTGTCTGTATGTGTGTGTATATGTGTTTGAGTGTGTGTATGTGTGTGTCTGTAGGTGTATGTATGTGTGTGTTGTGTGTATTTGTTTGTGTGTGTGTATGTGTTTGTGTATATGTGTGTTTGTGTGTGTAGGTGTATGTATGTGTTTGTGTATATGTGTGTATATGTGTTTGAGTGTGTGTATGTGTTTGTGTGTGTGTGTGTTGTGTGTATTTGTTTGTGTATATGTGTATGTGTGTGTGTACATGCGTGTATGTATGCGTGTAAGTGTAGGACATGGATGTAACCTGGAGACGGCTGTCGCTATAGGAGCAGCATCGTGAGGAGCGTGTCGACGGTGGTGCTGCAGAGGGTGCTGGTGGGGAAAATAAAATGATAGCACATCAAAACAGTCTAATTTGACGAGCTTCATCATCAAAATTAAGTGACAAGGGAGATTTTTGCAAAATCTTACATAACCATTGAGGAAAAAAAAAAAAAAAATGAGTTCTGAGATTTTGAAATCAATTTATGTTTTCGCAATAACAAGTTGCAACAAGACCCTACTCATTGGAGTTATTGTTTCTAGAGATGGGTCCTGTCTCCCTAAGCCTGTAATTTTTAGTTTTGTTTTTGTGAAATAAGTTTTTGTTTTTGTGAAAAAATCAATCCACTGTGTAAAAAATAACTTTTCAATCGACCATTAATTTCAAACTGTAAAAAGTGAGGGGGCATGGCCTCTTTACATATGGAATGGAGTGAGCAGTTGCCCCCCCCCCCGTACAAGTCGCTTATGCCTTCGTTCAAAATAAAGTGGCACAGCCAGGGATAGTTTATAAGCATATAAGTTATAACCAAACAAGCAGAAAGTTATTTCAAGCTACACTATTGAGTTGATATTATAAGGCTGACTGATTCTAGTAAATTCTGAAGCTAATCCAATAAAAAACCTCAATGTTTCGTACTTTTAAATCATGCTTTCTTATCCCATTTTAACAAACCCTTTAAAGACTAAAATTTTAATTTTTAAAGAATTATTTACTTAAAAAAACCTGGTAAAGGTTACCCAATTCAGCGGCCAGGGGGCTTATTACCAGCTCTTCGGAAGGGAGTGAGATCGGGAAAAACAGACGATTTTCCATGCGTGCACTGTTGGCTTATTACGAACTGTACGGAATGGGGAAAAAAGAACCCATTTTCGGGTTTTTTACTCATTCGCTTCAGAGGTGGTGAGATCGTGGTGAGATACAGTGAGATGGAACTTTTTCAATATTATGTGGCGGACATGTTAGTGTTAGCACGATTTTTGTATTTTGCCATTGAAATCAATTAAAACATTTTGCATCTAACTGGAGAGTCTTACATGTTGAACCCTTTAAAAAAGCAACTTTTTTATACACATAAACTGAAACACAGTGCTCTGAAAATAGTTTATAGAACTAACATTATTAACGCAACTAAACCAATGGATTTCCCAGGTCGAACTACATACAATTTTGTTTTTAATGTTACCCTACTTTTCCGTAAAAGTAACTTAAAGATAAAAAAAGAAAGAAAGAAAAAGATTTAGAACATTTAGAACCTTTGAACTAAAACAACTGATTCCTGTAGCCAAAAATCAACAACGTTATTCGAATATATATGCTCTCAGTTTTAAGATTCAAGAAGACACAAAAACATAACAATAAAAATGGAAATAACTTTCTACATTTACTTAATATCAACTGACGGGCAAATTGAATGATTTAGTAAACTTAAACAGCTCATTTAATGCATACACAACTTGGGTAGCTGAAGTAGCGTATGATTCAAAGGGTTTAGCCTGTATTTGAGCGAAAAACTTGTGCTCCCATGTGGCGTGGTTGTATAAGCACGCGCGTTGACCTAGTGGGATCATTGGTTCGAATCCCACTGTTAGCATATTTTTCAAAAACTCGAGTAATTCTGTAAATTTTTTTTTTAGTATTAATGTTGTTACAGTTTTTTTTTTCTTTTTATCAACAATCAGATCATAAAATATTTTCTTCTGAATTGAGAATTTGTTTTTTTTATAGCGATTTGTTCTTAAATAGATAACCTTTGAAAATAATTATAAATTTTGCACTAAATTTCTTTTTTAACCTAATGATTTTTAACTAGATGAGGAAAGATTGTTGGTGCAATTTGGTTCTATGACTTTCTTTTTCATACGATATTAAAAAACAAATGTGCTTGAATTACATAACGCCTAAAAGAGAGCACAAACATGATATCGACCCAAACATGTTTCTTTTCCTTCTTCTTTTCTTTTTTTTCCCTTCCTTTTTTTGCTTTTTTGTTTTTGAAAAATAGATTTTGTTTTAAGAAAACTACTTCAACTCTAGAAGCATGCTTCTCTCCTTACAGAATGGAAAACAAAGGAATAAATAAATAACTTGAATTAGTCTTGATTTAGAGACAGTCAAATTGTATTTTTTGTAATCAAATTTGAAATAGGATAGGAATACAAAAATAAAAACAAAAAACCTTTTGAGGCATAATAAAAATAAGCATAAATGCTTTTGTCTATAAAATAAAAGTAATTAATAACGCATAACATTTCTAAAGTAAATAAAATAACTTTCATTTGAATAAAGACAACAACCATCGAAAAACAAATTAGAAAATGACATTTGCAACAGACAAAAATAATAGAAGTCTATTTACATGAGAAATACTCACAGATGATAGATTTATCGTGTCAAAAAATTAAATAAATAAAACAAAGAAAATAATTTATAAGCTACGAAAAAATTTATCACCTGCAAAAAAAAAAGTTAAATTAATGAATGGGGTCCCGAAATTCGCTGTTGCTGAACGTAAATATTCGAAAAATATTTACGTTCAGCAGCACGACGAACCGATGGTTGATTTTCACTATGATATTAAATCACCGTGACCAGCTATCTGCCAGTCACAAGGACAATAAATTGAAAACATTAAGCCCTAGCAAAAGGAAATCAGCAAGCAATCTTGATTTTTCTAAAAAAAAAATAAATCAAACAGTGTATGCAAGAGGGGAGGGGAAATTCATCAAAATTGCTGGCTATTCCATCAAGCAGAAACAGAATATGGAAACATAAAAACTAAAATGCAAAAGATATTACATTTTAGTGTAGATATCAATGTGGTTTCGACATTTTATTAAAACTATTGTACGCTAAAGTTAAAATGAAATGAATTTAAAGTCTTGTTCACTGAATTATAAAACAAAGCCGTAACTTTCACATGAAGTAAATTAAATCATGAGAGATATTTTACTAAATAAATCTCCATACATTAATGCTACTTTATAAGCGTATCCTAAGTTCATTTTCGATCATACTTATATCTGGGAGTGCAAGTTGAATAATACAGGAAGGTTATTAACTAAAGGTCTGCGATGCGACTCTGAAAAAAATGCGATGCTTCCTTTTTTTGCTCTCTCTTTTTGTTTAATTTTTTGGCTTCGTAAAATTTTTTTCGGACATGGAGCTCACAGGAGTAAGCTCTACACTCTAGTTTTAGGTCGCAAAATAAGTGAAAAAAGTTTAAAACAAACCTCCTAGACAAAAAATATGGGTTTTGACGATTTAAAAAATATTTTAGGGGAAATACACTGTGAGTCTCTTGACTTAGTCTAAATGTTCATACTTTGGAACCTTGTACCTCTCTAGACCTTCAGAAAAGTATCAATGGCTAATTTTATGCTTCCTTTCCCTCCAAATAAAAATAATGGCTATTAAACTGTCGAAAACGGAAAAAAAATGGAAGGGGGCGGGGCACCATCTCTAAAAAAAATGGGACATGTAGGGAGAAAACTGTGGTCATATGTGAATTCCGAGGCTCATTTTACATAAGAATCAGCAAGCATTATGTCAGAAGCATTTTTAATTTTTTTTTTTGCTACACTGTGTAGTTTGTCTAATTTGGATAATCTCTGATAGTTAGAACAAAGAAAGCTAGTGACGAATTTAATTTAATAGCGAAAGTTTTATGTATATATCTGTTTGAAAGAAAAAATACCATGGATTGCATACACTTTCAACTATTGAAAATTTTAAACGTTTTCTGATAAAATATATCAATTAATACATTTTAAATTTAAAAAATCAATTTTTCCATTTAAATTCAAAAGTTTGTTTTTTCTCCCACCGCCGCAAAATTTCCGGAAATTTTGCATCTCTAATTATTTTTGAAATTTCATAGTTTAAAAAAAAAATGTTTGACATGTGGTGAAAAAAAAACAAAAAAAAAAAAACAAAGCCACTATTAAAATTCACAAAATCCATATGAAACGAGAACGCATAGAAACACCATTTCAAATTTTCATGCAGCAATCTCTTATTGGTTCATCTTACACCACGCCAACAAAACGACTTCATATTTTTTTCCCGAACCGCAAGTCTTTCCCACTGTGAGTATGCTTCTCACTTGCAGTTCGTAATACGCCTAACGACTTTGTTCGGAATGAGAAAGGTGAGATTTCTAGCTTCCCGAAGTCGAAGAGCTCGTAATAAGCCCCCAGTAGTGGAAGCGCTAATTGGATATAAAAAAACAGGGGACATTAGGAGACATTTAGTAAATGAAAATTATAATAATTTATACTTACTTGATTGATAATTAATTTTAGCAGATATTTTACCACTGATAGGAATAATTCTAAGTCGCTGGTTTTGAAGGAACTTATCTGGTCAGTCTTAAATTGATATTGTTGAATTAATCTGTACAATTCCTGTAAATAAAGATATAGTTGTAAAAAAAAAACAACCAATTTAATGGTTTATATCACTAAATAAATATTTTCAGTTAAATTTCAGTTTGTGGCGTACGAATCACCATGACGTGGATGATGATTGTCCGGGTCGGGATTTGAACCGTGGACCTTTGTGATGCTAACCCAGTGCTTTAACCACTGAACCAAAAAGACCTCAAGGTTTGGGGGCAAAGTTAGGTTATGTGCTCTCTGACGTATGCCGAAAGTTTGATGGTTAAGTACAGTGAAATCCCATTACAACAAACTTCAAGGTACCATAAAATTTGTTCATTGTAATGAGAATTTCGTTGCAATGGAATTCAAGCAATGAGATGGAATTTAAATCAGGACTGAAAATTCATTTTAGTTGAAACTATTATCGTAATATATTCGTTGTAATGGGATTTTACTATTTAAAATAAGAATAATTGAGTGCAATTTTTGTGAAACTTTAAATTAAAAGTTGTGATTATGTCTAATAGTCTTATCAGTACTGATAACTTTTTATTACTACTGAAACAAGGGTGTATGCAGTCCAAAATGAAAGTCAGTCATTTGAGCAATCACCACCCTATTTTTTTGGAAACAATGTAATTACGCATTTGTGTACGTACTTTGTTGTTTGCCTTATAAAATGCATTAAGTATATTTCAAGGCTGTGGAGTTGGAGGAAAAATGACCAACTGCGGAAATTTTAGAGCTTTTGACTCATGACTCCTTTATTCCAAAACCAGCCTGACTATGACTCTGAAGCTCTGGTACATATCCTTTGCACACCGCACATTTCTCTCCTAGAAATTTCTGAAATGATTAGTCTGTTGCTTATTATTATTTATGGGACTTAGAAAAGCAGGAGAAAAACTCACTTTTCTAAATTTAAACTTTTTTTAATGGTGGATGTGATATAATAATACAACTTTGCAGAAGAAAGAACACTTCTTTGTGCTTGTGTGTATATGAGGGGGTGGGGGGTGGAAAGGCATAGCAGTATTGTGGTGGCAATCCAACTAAACACCAATAATTTTCCCTTTTCTATGAGCTTTCAAAGAAATATTACTATACAATATCAAAATTAGGAATACTAGAGAAACTCATCAACAAGAGACAAACATCATCAATAAATCCATTCTTTGAAAATTCTCATATGTTTTAGGTTTTATTTTAAATATACCCCCTATTTTGGAGGGGGTGACAGCAGCTCTCCCTAGCTCTCCCCTCCTCCTCTGCATTCAAGTACTTTGTGATCACAAAAAGTATATTCCTGTTCTTCATAGAACTATTGATATATTTGAAATCATTAGACCAAAATTTCATTCTCATTTTGATGTTAAGATTAATGAAGCTACATCAAAATTTTGGTAATACCATATGATCAACAGATGACTCAAAAAAAAAAAAAAAAAAAAATGCAATTTTTGAATCATATTCTACTCCTTGAGGAAAAAATTAAAGGGGAAAAGAAAAGAGACAACATAAATCAAGAGGGGGGTAAACATTGGGAGGGGGAAAAGCAAGCCGAGGTTCTTGCCTTGGTAGGCAACTTCTGGCAGAGATAAAGTTATCTTGTTTTTGTATTTTTTTTGTTTCAACTTGATACTAAAACTTGAAGGCAGATGGATAAAGGCAACAGTTTCAAGTTTTGGAAAATCAAAGATCCAGCACTGGTTGTGATAATTACATTAACTGCGACTTATGTTTCAGAACACTTTTTACAGCATAAAACAGAATGTACCAAGTTTTAAAACTTATCAATTGGTTACAAACTACCTGTGATTTAAAAAGAAAACAATGTTATCAGCAGCAAAAAAGGGAGGGGAAACCTGAGAAAGGGAAGTCCAGAGAATTTTTGTATGCATAAATGAAAATACTTACCTTTAATTTTAAGTGAATTTTTGCTGTAGAACTCTCAGCAGCAATTTTTTCATAAAATTCAGATAGTTCAGCAAAAGTTCTTGAAAGTTCAGAATCCATGGATTACACTAAACATTCAAATGTATCAATAAGAAAAACTGTAGATAAATAATTAAAAAAAAAATTTGAAAAGTGGCAAGCAGAAAAATGAGAGAGAGAAAAAATTGTATTTCATAAAATAGAAAGGTACTTTTCCCTTAAAGGTCAACCATCAGCATTTTTTTTGTTGCCGATTTTGATTAATATGTCTGGATTACAAACAAACTATAAATTTTGCTGCCGGGGGCGATACTCAGCAAGTTCAATTTCAAAATTATAGGGTTGCCAAATTCTTGTAGATACTGAAAATCATTTTGCAATAAGGAATGGTGGGAGCAAGGGTTTAAACTTAGTGCAAATTTTATCCAAAAGAAATAAACCACGCCCCCTATTTGTGAAAACATTAATTTTTCAAAGACAGGAGAGGAGAGGGGAAATTGACTCATCCCCTAAATGACAGGTCTGATGATGCATGCACAAGTGAAAAGAAAAAACTTCTTGTAATTTCAAAAACAGTTAAGTGAAAGAAACATGTGTTCAAAATTTCAACATTCAACGTTTTAATGACTAAGAGAGAGGGAAATGTTAAACAGAATTCATCATAATTTTTATCAGAAGTTTTAAGAAAGTGATGGCACAGCGATGCATGATGAGGAAAAAAGAAAAAATGTAAACGTAAGGAAATCCCATGCATACTGAAAATGTCACATGTTAATACAGGTACATTGAATTAAACTATGTTTGCATATCAAATCAAAGGAGAATAAATCATCATCAATAGTTTGTTTTAGATTTGATCAATGTAACCGTTTTTTGTTTTCGGAACGTCACCAAATATGGAAAATCAATTGCTTTTACAGCTATGCAGTGGATATTTCAAATATTGAGAAATTGCAGCGCTATGCCACATGGCCCTCACTCACATTCTGTTGTTTTCGTCGGATTTTTAAAATTTACAGTATATTATATTAGACGCTTTTTGAAAAAACGCTTTGATTCGAGTCTGGAACCAAACGTCTCTTCTCTCAAATACACATTTTTGAAGTATTATTTAACACACACCAATATTGCAAATATTAAAATATTTTTTAGAGAAGTTTTCATAAGAAATGATAATTATTTCATTAGTATATGTGATAAAATACTATTACACAACTAGATAAATATTAGATTCGTAGAAAGGCGCAAGTAATGCAAGAATACGCAGTCTTTTAATTTTTGATTGTCAAAATAATATTTTAATGAATAGTTTATTCATTGAAAACTTAAAAACCTTTGAGGTTTCAAATATTAGGTGAGTTTTTAATTAATTCATTTCTTTAATTAATTACAAAACATTAATTTATACTAGAGTCCCTAATTTATACGAATGACACAGTTGTAATACGTAAACAATTTCGTTTTATACACAACAAGTGGCATTTCAAATGCAGTTTTCACTTGTTGAATTTCTTTCAGATTAAGTGCAAAAGAATGCATACCAAAAATTTTCAGTCCAATGAAGTTAACATAAGAAAGTTAACTGCTGACCTTGAGAGTTAAATGTACACAACACAACAATCATGAGTAGTGGGAATGCAATGTGATGCCTCCGGGGGGAGTGTGTCAGTGCAGTATTTCTTAATATTTTACTTGACGTTTGAACGATGTTTAGCAAGAAACCTCATTCAGATGTCAAAAAATCATCACAGAAAGTGCTTGATTCCAAAAAAGATTGTTTGTCTCGTTTGAAACATTTGCGTATTGTTCTAGGTAATTTTCATTATGTCACTGGAAATTTTCGAAAATTTCTATAAGTTTTGATTAGTTTCGTGTTATTATGATTTGTTTTTACTGCCATTATTTCAGTAATCAATGTCATCTATGAACTTTTTGCTGAGTTTTTATTTCAACAGTTCACCCTTGTTCTGAGAGCCTGAAGTTTCTAATAACTAGAGTGTCAGATATAATATGTAACTGCTTTTACAATTGTTTAAAAAATGCATATTTCTCTTTGTTTTCCTCTTATTTTGCATGTCCTATTTCATTTAAACGATACACTTTGCGTAATAAAATCTATGTATTTAACTAAAAAGTGTATAGTTCATTCTTTTTATTGATATGTTTCATTATTTACAGAAGTGTTTTCTCTCATTTGCAGATAATTCTGATATAACTGAAGCAAAATTATTTTTTGAAAGTAACTACAGTCATATTTATTATGTTTTTTACGATGTTTTTATCTATGCTGAAAATAACTTAAAACAACGTGGTAAGTTTTTCATCACTTTTTCTCTTGTTGATATCATGTAATTTAAGTTGTAAAACTTCCATGTAAAAATTTTAATGTAATCTGTCCATTAAGACACTTAACGAAAACTGATACCGTGCCTCAAAAAAAATATCCACAAAATATCTTCCTTAAGTAGAAGTGTCCTTAAATAGAATGCTTTTAACACTGTAGTGACCATCTGGGACCGTGAAAAGCCATCATTAAATAGAGAAAGTTGTTAAATAGAGCGTCGTTAAACAGAGAGCCAACTGTATATAGGAATAGGAGGAAAAACTTTACTATGGGTTAGAAATTGGCTGAATGGAAGGAAACAAAGAGTAGTTGTGAGGGGAAATCATTTATATGGAATGATGTTTTAAGCAGGGTTCCTCAGGGTTCAGTTTTAGGGCCTCTCTTGTTTATTATTTTTATGAATGACATCAATGAGAATATTTCTGCAAAAGCATGAATTGTTTTGCTGATGATGTAAAAGTTATGAGGATTGTAGAAAATGAAGAACAGGTAAAATAGCTTCAAGAGGATTTAGATTATATTAATAAGTGGGGTATGGCAGTTAATGTAGGAAAATGTCGAGTGCTACACTTAAGTCATGGAAGTAAGCGTAAGAGTTATCGTTTACAGTGTTCAGTCATTAGTCAGGCAAAAAATGTTATTGATCTGGGTATCTTAATTAATCAGGACTTAAAGTTTAGTCAACAGTGCAGCACTGCAAGTAACAAAGCCAACAGAATGTTTGGGTTTATCAATAAATCTATTTCAAACAAATCTAAGAAGGTTCTTCTGCTTTTATGTATTAGTTTAGTAAGACCCCATTTCTGGAGTATGCTGTGCAGTTTTGGTCGCCTTATCTGAGGAAAGATATTTGTGTACTGAAAAGGGTTCAAAGAAGGGTAACTAGACTAGTAAGGGGACTTTCAGATTTAGATTATGATACCAGGCTTACAATATGTACAGTCTGGAGCAAAGGAGAATCAGAGGGGACATGATTCGGTTGTTTAAATTTATCAAAATGAATGATGTTAATGCATTAAATTTTTGCACCGAAAGTAGGACGCGGGGTTATTGTTTTAAGCTATTCAAATCTCAGGCTAACCTGGAGATAATGAAAAATTACTACTTTAGTAGGGTTGTGGGCATTTGGAACAGCTTACCGGAA
This sequence comes from Uloborus diversus, assembly GCF_026930045.1. NCBI lineage: Eukaryota > Metazoa > Arthropoda > Arachnida > Araneae > Uloboridae > Uloborus > Uloborus diversus. Next base: position 10,354,627 of record NC_072735.1, read on the forward strand.
GAGGTGGTAATGAGCAAGGGGGTGGATAGCTTTAAGAGGGCCATTGATCTTCATTGGGGATTAATAAATTGACTAGGACCAGCCTAGCTGGGCCAAGAGCATGTTGCTGGTCGTCGCATTTGTATTTGTATAACTTAACGTTTCTATTACAGACTCGATTTGCTTCCATTCACAGTTCTTTATTTGTGTGCAATTCAATTTTCTTTTATTTTTTTAGCACATCATCGAAATTCAAGAGAGGATCTTGAAATTGTGCGGTTTATATTTGAGGTATTTAAGCTACAGAAATTCAATGAATTTCCTTACAATTATATTTTACTTTTTATTCCAATAGTAATAAACTTCTGCTTTTTTATTTTAGAAAATTTTAATTTTATTGCCTGAACTTGTCAATAGAAGATGGCAGTGTCACAGTATACAAAGGATCATGAAAAAATTTTTGCATTTTGGGAATTCAGTGAAAGTAAGAAAAAGTATTTTATTGTTTTTTTAAGAAGCTGAATATACTATCCAATTTGATAGGTTTTAAATATAATAAAATATTCATATACATTTCAGAATTAGTCGGATCCCGACTTACGTGAGGAATGCGTTCCAAGAACCCTCGCGCAAGTCAAAAATTTCGCGTCATAGAACAACGTATGTTTAAAATTTTTTTATAGGCATACTCAATTATTTCCGTCTTTTTTTAACACCCCTCAAATTGTTTTAAACCTTTTCTTAATTTTATATTACTGTATCTTTTATAAAGTACTGACTTTTTACTGTATTTTAGAAAAGTGGTACTATTTAATACAAATTACTGTTATGAGCACAAATTCAATGATCAATGAGAGACATGAATTAAAACAGCACAGTACAGTCGAGTCCCAACTTACGCGAGGGATGCGTTCCAAGACCCTTCGCGTAAGTTGAAATTTCACATTGTGGAAAAGGGTATATGTAAAAGTTTTTTTAATTCAAGCCCAATCCTTTTAGAAACTTCTGAACACCACTTCAAACTATTTTAAGTCATTCCTCAACTATACATTTTCGTTTCTTACCTGAAACACTGAAGTTTACTCTTTTATTATTATTTTTTACACTATGTTATTCAACATAAAATACATTGTTAGGATGCACAAAATCAATGATCAATGGGAAAGAGAAACATAAAATAAACCAGTATGTAGTATTAATAAAATAATGCACTATAATAGTACTGTACAGTAGATTCAATTATAATATTTAACTTAAAAAAAAGATGATGATTAAGGCTGTTTGACCAAACCGTTATTCTAATATATTTCTAAATACAGTTGCTTGGCTAGTTCTTTTATATCGTTTCCATCTACGGTAACATCCCTCGAAAAAAGAAATTAAGATTCTGATCGGTTATTTGTATAAATTAAAGCAAAGCGTTGTTTTGACTAATACAGTGTGTGAACTTCCGCTTTCAGTGATGCTAAAGGGATGAAAGTCCATTCACAAAACAAATATTTAGGGTCTACGAAGCCCATTCTAACGCTCCTCTGCTCCTATCCAAAAATTTTCATGTTGCAGGAAAGCAATTTGTGTCTGAGAGTACAAATTGCTGTCTGAGAGTCAATTGTAATAGAGAAAAATTCATTACTCATGAAAAATTCGCATTATAGCCATTTCGCGTAAATCGGATGGCATTGTAGCGGGATCCCACTGTATCAGGAAATACTTAATTCTTCAATCTAGGGAAATAAAACTTAGCAAACGAGAATGTTTTTTATCTTGTTGCTGATTTGTTATCTCTTTTCCAGTGTAGCCAACCAAGAAATAAGGACATTTCTTGTCCATTTTAGCCTACTGGCCCAGAAAAGTAAGAAAAAAAAAGTTAGCTTAATATGTTGATAAACATTGTTCAAGGCAAAACTAAAAGAAAAAACCCATTAAAAACAAAATATTTTAATTAAATTTATAAAATTTGATTAAATGAATAAAAATTAGTGAAATAAATAAAATTAAATAAATATTTTTAAAATAATATCAAATAAAGTAGGGTTTTGAGTTGTGGTGAAATTTGTCTCTCCCAACCCCACAATAACTTTTGATGCAATAGTGCAATTTAATCGAAACATTAAACTTCCTTCAGGAAATTTAAGACAGTAGCTTACCTAGCACAGGAGTCATCTGGGGCAGTAGTTTGGTGTCCCCCCCCTCTTCCCCAAATGAGGAAGCAAGAAAGAAAAAAAAGTACCTATTTAATGTTGTATTTAAAAATGAAAATATATGAGACAAACATAAACTTTAAGGCATTTTATGCAAAACCTGCTCTAGATGTTTATGCACTCCATTTTTGATGAAAACAATTTTTATTCTTTAAAAAAATATTTCTTTTAAATAAATTTGAAGATTTCAGTCGTATACGCAAGTAATTTTCCGCTTTTCGGTCTCTAATTGTTTACCCTTGCTACGAGTGGTTTTCATTTCTTTTTAATTCTTTTTTTATGTTATCAAAGTATGACACATCAGGGGTCTGGCCAGAGGATATTTGGGTCCGTTAACGGACCCTTCACAAAAATCCGATCAACTAAAACGGACCTTTCACAAAATCCCCATCAAACAAAACGGACCTTTCACAAAATCCCGATCAAACAAAACGGACCCTTCACAAAATTCTGATAAACAAGATCTGATCTGTCACAAATTGTTTATTGAAAGAGCAAATCTGAAAGCAAAATAACGCATATTTCTGTGTATAAACCGATAATTTTTGGAACCTTTTTTTAAGTCAAATTAGAGGAATCAGCTTATACAAAATGGGCTAATTTTGAAAAAAAAAAAAAAAAAAAAAAAAAAAAAAAAAAAAAACGGCACTCTTGCGATGCTTCGCTTCTGCAAGCGATAAATAATTGCTACTGCCAAATAAATATAATGGTTGTTTGTTTTATCACAGCTAATTAGCGGCGGTGTTGTAAACTTTTCTGAAAAGGCATTGGTAAGCACTTTTCTCCACTCATGATTTAATAAACAATAATAATATATATCTGCGAAATGAACTTAGAACTGCAAAGGAATAGTAAGGATGAGGAAAAAATGTGATCGCTTCAGATAGGGTTACCAACTTCAAAATTATCACCACTTAGCGTCTGGCATTGAACCTTTATAATGACTTGATTAGAAAATATTCTCATCATTTTGCCAGCTTGTCAATATTTGCGTTTTTACGGTGCGGTGCGATGTTTAATTGTTATTTTGGGAGAAAATTATATGGATTTTGATTTTTCGATGCTAACAAGGATGATTAACTTTAAATAAACTCTTTTAATTACCGTTTTTTTTTTCTTTAGATGTCTACATTTTGAAAAATGCAATCTTTTAACATCCGATATGGGAATCATATTTTGTTCTTTTTTCAAGCTAACTTCGCTTCATTAGGATTCAAATAAATGAAAAGTCTCTTTATTTCTGTTAGAACTCTCATTTCAAGTTTTTAAAGCAAAATTCCATTTTCTGTTATGAGTCAAAAATTAAAATGCTGAATAGATGATTTATTTTATTTTATTTTTTGGGTCAACTGTGTCCACAGATATTAATGATATGTTTATCATAGGACTCTAAAATGCAATTTTAAAATAATTTTATCAAAAACATTTCTTTTACAAGCCGTTTTTATACTTTTGATGCCTTCACTTTGAGAATTGCGATCTCTTTGCATCCGCTATGGGAATCCAATTTTAGGAAATTTTGATGATTATTACGCTTTGTTAAGAGGTAAACAATTGAAATATCTTTTTATTTTTGTTAAAATCACGGAATTTATAAGTTTTAAACGAAATTCTGTGCTTTTTAAGAGTGTCTTGGGTCAAAAAGTTGAATGCTGAACCCTATTCTGAATTTTATTTTATTTATTCATGTTTTTGTTACAATTATTTTAAGTACTGTACAGAAATATATCTAGTATAATTTAACATAATGTAGAATGGTAGATAAATATTGATACTTGAAACAGCGATGCCCCCCCCCCCCCCCCCGCCAAATATCAGAAAAAAAAATCCAGAATGATTTTCTCGACGTTGAAGAGGAAAACACTCAACTTTAAGTTTAATTGATGCCGTTTGTGCCATCTCTAAATTCTAAAATTTTGTTTTGACAAAATTTTTTTTTGCAAAGTTTTTTGATTTTTCACAAAATTAATTCATTTTTCACAAAATTATTTGATTTTTCACAAAAAACGGACCCTGTGCAGACCCCTGCACATTAACAACCTTTTTTATGTTATTGAATCATATATGTTAAGGATGTGTCTATTTGAGAGTGGCTTTTGAAGTATCGGCATTATTATCATTTAATCTCATTCAGTGTTTGTTTATGAGTAAGTGGGATTTTCATGAGTAAATTATAATGCTGTTTTGGTTTCTATTTTAGGTCTAATGGTTTACGGTATTTGCCATTTTTTCAAGGAAACACGAACTTTTCTCGCAAATTACCTTTGTTTTAGTAACCTTTTGGGCCTTGCTCTTACTTTAAGTATGAGAAAAACAATTAGTAGTGTTATGCATAATTGCTCAGTAATTATTCATTTACTTTTTATCTATTTATTATTTAATCTCCTTTTATGTTTATTTGGGAGTTTTAAAACCTCTAATATATATTTTGAAGTTAAGAATTGCTAAAATAGCTCAACTGTATCTAGTGTGGATCAAGAGAGGGATGGGGGGGGGGGGGTTACCTCCCCTAAAATAGTAAAAAATAGTCCAAAACAGCATTTGAGGGCAAAAGGTTCACAAATTTTACCCCAGAAAAAATGCTCAGAATATTGCCTTTTCTGATAAGAACCCCTTCCAAAACCAGGAACTGGTAAAGTTTGTTGATTAAATGTTGTTGACTGTGTAGCTGTAACTGTAATAAAATCATTTTGCAGGATATGCAAAAGCATATTATGCAAAAAAAAAAAAAAAAACCCTCAGGGCCCAATCTAGGATTTTTTTGTTTTTTTGCACTACCTTTTTTTGTGAAAGTATTGCATCAGCATTATATTTTTTCAAAGGAATTTTTTTTTATCAGCATGGTTTTCGCGATTTTTTTTATAAAGGCACATTCTAACTTTTGAAGAATAAATAAGAACAACTTCAATTTTAATTCGAAAAGTACAAATGTCATCTACTATGATTTCTAACAGGATTTTTTTGGAGGGGTTTGGGGAGGGGGATCTAAAAACCTAAGAGGTACAAAAACTACTATCGTATTTCAGCTCAATAGACTTTATAGTGTGTGTACAATAGAGATGAGTTCGGGCTCATTTTTGAGAGCCCGGACCCGCCCGAGCCCAAGTGATATTGTCTCGGACCAAAATCCGAGCCCGCCCGAGCCCAAAGGAAACTTTCTTGTATCAAAAACTGAGCCTTCTACAATCTGACATGATCTCTCTGTTAATGAAAAATATTACGTCCAATGTTCTTCATTAAGAGAATTTTCTAAATTTTCTTAAAATGCTCCACTTCAAATGCATTACTGTATGACATATTGCAATAGTAATCGCAAAAAACACTATAAATATGCGTTAATTAGATTATTAATTTTGGGGAGGGGGAGGGGAGGGGTAAATTTGACATTGACATACCTGCCAACTCTACTGGTTTTTCCGGGAGATTCCTGGATTTTGATCATTTCTCTTGATTGTGTATGTGATGTAAGAAGTGTTGGGTTGTATTGAGAAGGATAATAAAAAATCCCTATTCCACCCGAAATAACAATAAAAAAACCGTCAGAATCATCTGGATTTTTTAATCATTTACTGGATTTTTTCCCAGTAGATGTTGGCAGGTATGCATTGATTGAACTGATTTAAATATTCCTTTCATTTCCTCACAGTAGGAAAATGTTTATTTGCTTTGAATTTGTATGGAGATTGGCGATTGAATATCTGTGCTTCAGCCCGAGCCCGCCTGAGCCCGAAACCTATTTTCGGTTCTAGAGCCTGAGCCCGCTTCGGGCCCCGGCCCGGGCTGAGCCCGGAAAGAAATTATCAGACAAACAGTGCCCCAAAACAGATGCTAAAAGATCGCAATAAAATTGTGCAAATGCACTTTTACAAAAAACAGCTAAAATTGAATTAAAATACTACAAAAAGTTGTTACTTAAGCAATTGTTGATATAAATTAGCTTAGCATTTTATTTCGTGAATAAATTTTGTTTTAAACAGAGAAACAAATTTTCTATTTTCAAATGCAGGTTTTTGTGGATTTTCCAATTTTTGAATACTGTTTTTGTGACTGTGCCAGTCTTCAAAATTAGTTTTGTGAATCTGCTGATTTTATTTCTTAATTTTTGTTAAATTACCCATTTTAAAATAGAATTTTTCTGAAGGTATCGGAAAACGGTAAAATTAACCTCTATTGGACCCTGAAAACTACCCTCCCATTACTATTAAAATCTTTAAAGTTTTCTATAAGATGACAGCTTTGTCATTCTTACCTCATTAAAGATAGTCAAAAAAAGGGGGGGGAGGCACTTTTGTAAAATAGCCAATTTGCTGTTTAATATGTGTTTTGAATATTGTTGCTAAATTTTAACTTGAATTTTCCAGTAGATTTTCAGTAAAATGATTCATGCATAATGCGTGTGGTTGTTTTCACTGTTGCATTAGAAAAAAAAAAATGATTTTTGATTTAAATCAAAGAGGAAAAATTAGACTAAGTGCTTATTAAACTTTTATTCTCTTTTTGTGTAAAGTATAACTTACCTTAAAATTTGTCAGAATTTTTTTATTGCACCTTATCTATTTGTAAACCTAAGGTATATTCATATGCTTGTGTATTAGCGTGTATTGTTTTGTACTTGGAATTTATTCGTTCATTTCATAATTGTGGTTTACAAATTAAATTTCGTAATTGTGATTTTATTTCCTGCAGCTTCGGAGAGAAGGAGTTCGTTTATTCCTTTTATGGTACCAGATACTGGGTGAGAATGCCCCTGAAGAACTAGATGCTGTTTTTGTATCATTAATACCTGGAATAATACCTGGTGTACATAACCCCTTTTTAACTGCTCAAAGCTCCAATCAAAATCATGGAATTTTTAGTAGAGGAACTAATGCCGGTGATGCATACCAAGAAACATCAACATTTTATGCAAACACAGCTGATACTTCTGATACTGGTACAAATTTAGATTATTATTATTATTTACTTTATGTTTGCTATTTTTGTTTTTCGTCATGACTATGGTGGTAGAAGTGTTAGCTCTTTTTGCTGAGGGAGGGGGAAGGGAGCACTGTTTTTCTAACGTAGAAAAGGGTAGTGATGGATAAGGTAAATAAAAGCACAGGATCCACAAAAATATTTGCATTTTCTGAGTGGGTGGAATTTCTTGAAAATTGCTCCTTGTACAGTTTTCCCTTGGCTGTGTACTCCCATAAAACTCAGAGGACATTTGTAGAATGTTGATGGGTCATTCTACAAAAAATGCCCTTTTTTTAGGTCCAGGGTGGTTAGTTTCAAAAATATTTATTTTTAAGCACTTTTTTATGAGGTTCAGAAAAGTATAACAAATTTTGAAAATGATCAATACATATTAATGATGTCATAAAAATTTTTAAATGTTTTTTTCACTGAACAGATAGATTCTTGTATGCCTCGGTTGCTTGTCCCAACACATTTCTTCCCATGTACATTTTCATTTATTTACTCAATACAAAAAAATATAACAGAGTTAATAGTGAAATTTAAATCATTTGATCTCTTTTTATTAGCTTAAAAGAATTATGTTGTAAAATAAAAAAATATATAGCATTCATAATCTTTTGAATCACTGTCGCAGTATTTCTTGTATCCTCCGTTCAGGATTTAATTAAGTAATAGAATTTCCTACAGGCGGCAGTACTGGCAGCTCATTACAGAGGTTTGGAATCACAAGTTAGCCCTTTTCAACTTTGGGTCTTCATAGTGAAGCTAAAGAACTTAGTGTGAAAGAATTTCAGCATTATTCTCTTTGAAGTCAAATAGGTCCTTAACTTTGGGTATCCTCCGTTCTTGAGTTAAAAAAAAAAAAAATTGTTTGTGTACAAAAAAAAAAAAAAAAAAAAAAAAAGAGTTAAAATTGAATCACTTTTTTCAAAAGTAAATTCTAAATAACATGTGTTAACCATAAATCAACACAATGATCATATCAAAACATAAGTATTTGTATCCTCCATTTCTGTATCCTCCGTTACAGTATAGATGTAATGGAGGATATACAATCAGAAATGGAGCATACAACTTTCTTTAAAAATCTATTTTAAGAAAGATGTGTACGTTTTAATCAGTTCAAATCATGTTCCTCATACAAGATGCAATGTTTATTTAAATGAAAAGTTTAAAAGTAACATTTAAAATATATATTTACTCTATCCGTTACCCTCCGTTCACATCCAAAATTTTAACTACAAAAGAAAGTTACAAAATAACCTATAAAGAATGTGACTAACTATGAGAGAGTAAGAAAGGGCCTAAAAGGAACAATATAAAGTAACTTTTAAAAAAATTGAAGATTTTTTTTTCATGAATTCCAACTTCAAAAACCTACGTTTTTTGTATAATGACCCTGATATGAGATAGAATGTTTTTCTGGAACTTCTGCTGCTAATAAAAATTGTCGGGACTGAAATCCAAAAATTATAGAGTGACTGCAATTTAGGTTGTAGAGGTTCTGGGCAAATTTTTTGTAAGGAATCATGAAAAAAAGAAAAAAACATTAACTGCGTGCTAAAAATACTGTAAAATTAAAAAAGTGATTCATGCAGTGGGTTTCAAGCTAAACAAACTCAACTGCTCCATCTGGATATAAATTCAATAAATATCATAAGTATCCAATATTGTAATATTTATACCAATATTGCTGTACTTTTCATCCAATACTAGCAAAAATCAGGGGTTCACCAAAAATATCCTATTCTCAGGGGCTCACAAAAAATGCTATACTCATGACTTCCCATTTTAGAAAGATTCTAAAAATGATGAATGTAATAGGAACATATTATGCAGCAGGGTTCGTTGATTTAAATCAGCTTATTAAAGATATTTTTTAATAAAAATCATTGATTTAAACCAATTGATTTGAATCACGTGATCAAAATCATTAATTAAAATCAGTTGGTTTTATTTTTCTAAATTAATTTTGCACTTTTAGATTGTATTGCTCTAAATTTAACTACACTGCATTATACTATCTTAACTTCAACAAAGCAAAAATACATGGATCCTTATTTCTGTGTGTGTAACAACACATTTTCACTCTTGCAATATTACTTGTACTCCAAAACTACAGTTAAGAACAAAATAAAAATTTGCAGATTTTCTTATAAACACAATGACTTATATCTATACTAATATTATAAAAAGAGAGATAACTGATTTTTGTATGTTTATATGTTTGAGGTAATCTCCGGAACCATTGCAACTATTTAAAAAATTCTTTCACTATATGAAAGGTGCATTCTTTCTGAGTGACATAGGCTATAATTTATGCATATATGCATCCATACTATTTTTTTAAACCAATAGTTTGTCTTCGCTACCAGTCTCTGTTTCATACTGTTTTGTTCTTATATATGTAAAAACGAACCTCGATTGCCCTGCATCTGCAATGACTAAATAATTAAAGGTTCTCTTTGATCTGAATGCTGAGGGATGGGAACACATAAAAGAAAAGAATATCACGATGCCAGCATCAGAACCGCCAAAAGCTTTACATGCATTTGAGGCTGCAGAAGACTCGGCTTCTAAATACGGAGAATTGTGTATAACTATTTTAACTTTTACATCAACTTTTAGATCCTATTACTTTATGGCAAACATTTTAAAAAGATGTCTGTGACAACATATTGCAAGGAATGAGGCACAAATACTATGATTGTCGTTCAATGTCAAGCGATATAAACCAAAGTCTAATTTAAGGCAAAATGTGTCAGTGAAGCGGACACTTAATGGAAGCCTTCTATTTGCCACCTCCGCAGAGAATCAGTGAAAACAATTGTATTAAAAATTGATATGTGCATGAAAACCAGGAACACAAGTTAATATTGATCGGCATATCCAGTCTAACTGAAAAAAACTTAATAAATTCAACACTATCCAAAAATCAATCAACAGGCTTTTGCGATGCATTTTTTAGAGAAGTGCTGAGACTTTACTTAGAGGTATAAAACTGACCAATCCACATTTAAACTACTTTGAATGCCTGCTCCAGGTATATTCCACAAGAAAAACCGGCAACTGGTAGAACTTTTTCAATAGGGTGTCTCATAATTTTGGATGAATGTTCGATGACCCACCGTTCCGTGTAAAAGGCATAGATCAAACCCTAAAAGGGCCAAAAAGGTTCAGACAAAATTATGAGTGGTAACACCTTCATATTTGACAACTTCAAGCAATATTAAAGTCGTTTTTTTTAGGAGCCCTTTATAATCTCTGTATCTTAACACTAGAAAGACGGCGTTTTGCGTATACCTAGAAAGACTAGCAGCGGTCACTTTGACCGCCATACTGAAAAGATTGGAAATTTTCTCCTTTCAGGATTTTTAACCATAGAAAAGATTTGTTTTAACATGTCAGAATTTGATTTAACAATTTAATCGTAATATAGTCTACAAATAAGTCTCAGATAGCTTTTTTTTTTAAATTTATGTTCAATGAAGTCAAATACATGCTTTACACAATTGGCATTGAGAAAGAGCAAATTTGTACAAAAAAGAGGAAATTTTCTTAGCATGTAATAACTAACAAATACTATAATCAACCATGCATGTGTTTGGTGTAAAAAATATATAAATAACGCAAGATACCGTACATTACTATCTTTTACAGTATTTTGAAATACTTATGTTATCAGGTCACCTGTATATTAGCCATTAACAGTTTTTTTTTTTTTTTGGCAATCAGAACAAATGCTCGTTGATTTATTTCCACATAGTTTAATTTCACACAATTTTAATCTTTTTCCTGAGGTAGATACTTATTTACATGCAGCAAAATTGATCAGTGGAGGTGACTTGGAGGAAATTAGAGAAATATTTGATTTTTATGTTTTTGAAATTTTCCCCTTTTTTTCGGCCTTGGGCCCTTTTCCCCTTTTTTTCACTGCTTTTTATATATTGATCATCAGTTTTTATTAGTCAGGTTTCTTCTAATTCTAACTCAGAAGAACAATCCTTTTCTGCAAATCTAGGCTCTGAAAAAGATTTGCAATAATCTCTTGAAAGCTAACTATTCTCATCGCTAGGAATATGTTTCTCTTCAGATAAGTCAGTCTGTTCATTCGAACCATAATCTAATTTAGATAAATCTGCAACAGTTTCAGGAATTAATGTTCCTATAAGTTTTGCTTGTCAACGGTTCTTCTCGACATCATAAAGATAATTATGTGACTGAGCACTTCATTATCATCTAAGAAAACAAACATCAATGCTTCAAACAAAGCACATGTTTTGGTGCACAAAAGTATTCCAGCAAACATTTTTGGAATTTACCTGTTTATATTTACTTCTTTTTAGACTCAAAGTAATTTCACGTGTCCAGTCACAGCCTTTTCAAATTTACCTTTCTCAACTTTCTCCCCTGTGCAGATAGCAGAAAACTGAAACCATGCAACCAGCAGGTGTTTCGCCTTTTTCTAACAGTTCAAAGAATTAAACCTGACCGGCAGGTACTACTCAAACTCAAAAGAACATTACTTACCCTGATAACTAACAATAGTCCATAGTACACACAACTGATAAGAGAAAAAAGAAGAAAACGGATGCATAAAGAAAGGTTCACTTAGCGGTCAAAATGACCGTAGTCAGTCTTTCTAGGTATAAACATTTATAGCGACTATAATAATAATAATAAAGAAAAAAAATTACTGTTGTAAGATCTTAATAAATAGTTAGGAAAAGTCAATGAAGGAAAAAGAGTTTGAAAATTAAAAGCAGCAAATATGAGCATTTGAAAATCGTTTGCAGTCAAAATGACCGCTTCCATCTTTCTAGTGTTAAAAACAAGTATGAGAGCCAGTTTAGGAGATGGTGATATGTATTCCTAAAGTCTTTTACTAGAAGTAAGTAACGGCAAAATACCCAGAAAAGGATATCAAAATAGATGAGTTGGGAAATTCTCTCTAAATGATTTGGTCCCCAATGTTTATTCTGAAACTAAGACTCTTCGTCAAAAATTCTTTTAGGTGGATGTGTGAGAGGGCTGTAGTTTTTGCCAACAATGCTGTGCTTCATCCATATGAATTCATTAATTCCCTTCACTCATCAGGACTTCTCTTCATGCTTTGAAATTTAAAGGCATGATAATAAAATCAAAACAACAGAATAAAAATAACAAAAATATGTTAATAATCTTATTGTGTAATTTCAGTTTGCTTAATCTATGCAATAGAATCGGGGCCCTAATTAAAATCACTATGGATGAGTAGACATATCACATATGGATCATATGTTTTAGAGTTGTTCTTACAGCTTCCGCAGCAAATCAGTTTGGCTCATATTCCTTGCATTTCTATGATCCCTGGATATTTCTTTTCCCAATTAAATTACTATTATTTCCAATGCAAATTTCTTATGCCATCACCATCATCAAATCTGAAGTTTAAACGTACATCTATATGATATGTAGTTCAACATTATATATATATACATTCAGGCGTTCGCAACATTTCTGTGGAAATTATATGTTGATCTCTCATGACCATGAAATGAGGTAAATCAATATGCTTCAAACCTCATAAAAATGAAACAAAAAATGTTGGTTACTATTAATTTTCTGCATAATATTTATTTAAGATAGATAGTTTTTTAACCCAATCAAGATCCGGACGGACTGCTAGTAGTTAAGAAAAGTAATTGTTCAATATGTTATTTTACACTAAAAATCTACATGATGATAGAAACCTTATCTTTAAGCAAAGCATATAACAAAACCACATCTTATCTAAGCATTATAAAGTATTTATAAATCTTTAAAATTTATGTAATAGTTAGAGAACTGATCCTAAATCTAAAAGTAAGCTGAGTGGATTCTTCTATTGTATGAACTATATTATTTTTTATAAATGTAAGTAATTAATGTCTAAAAATTTTAAACATTTATAAAAAAATCTGATTTAAATAAAAAAAAATTCCGACTTTTTTGATTTAATAAGTAAATAAAATAAATCACAAACCCTGTTATGCAGTTATTATAAAGTTCTTTATCACATTGAGCATGTTTTTGCAGCTTTATTCACTTTTTACCGAGATTATTTAATTGCTTGTTGAGTACATGCAAGTGGTGTGAAATATTTGCAGTTTAAAATATTTGTTTGAATTATATTTTAGGTCCTGTGTGCCCTATAGAGATTAATCCATTGCTGCCTCCATTAAGTGGGGAACAGTTGCCTGATGATTCCACTCGCTATTACTTAGACTCTGTATTGGAATTTATGGTGTCGCAAGTAATTATCATTTTTAACCAGTATTTATTACTATGACTTTTTCCTCCTAATATATTAAACAGTAACCATAAATGTGAGCTTTATAGTGTTGTGTGTTTAGCAGTATGTTATCGCTCCTAAGCCAGGGCTAAGGCAGAACTGCATGCAATATACCAGACAGCCCAGTTCTCACATCCAGAGACTGTCTCAAGCAGGGGCGCAACCGGGGGGGGGGGGACACAGGGCCCGTACCCCCCCCCCCCCCCGAGCGCTAATTTGAACAATTTTCAAAAATACTCTTTTTACTTCCTTTTACAAAAAAGGAAGTATTGTATTCGCAAAAAAATTTTCACTCAAAAATCGCCCTTAATTTCCATTTTGCTCACCCCCAAATGAATGTTGAGTTTTTTTTTTCGATTCGACCACATGCGGAAAAGTGCCTAAGAATGTATAGACACGCGAAATATCCATTTTGACCATCACCGAGGTAATTACAACGACTTTTCTCGTGACGTCTGTATGTATGTGCGTATGTGTGTATGTGCGTATGTGCGTATGTATCTCGCATAACTCAAAAATGGTATGTCCTAGAAAGTTGAAATTTGGTACATAGACTCGTAGTGGGGTCTAGTTGTGCACCTCCTATTTTGGTTGCATTCGGGTGTTTCTAAAGGGGTCTTTTGCACCTTTTTGGGGGGAAATCATTGTTAATTTCGATGCAAACTCAAGTGGTGTTATAATTTGGCGGTCACTTGGCGATATATCGCCAGTCTTTTGGTTGCCAAGTTTTGTCGCCAACTTGGCGAAAAATTTGGCGATTTTTTTTTATTTTTTTTAAATCTGCTTTCAATGTGGCCATTGCTAGTGATATTTAAAGAGTTAGAGAGAGAATCCCATTAAAATTTCAATAATAGGGAAATAGCATTAAATTGGTGTAAAAGGAAGTCATGTGATGCACACATCAGCTCGTTTTTTTTAAATTCGAACGAAGATGAATGCGCTTTGAGAAAACGAAGTGTTTCCAAAGTAAGCAGGGACGACGAAAGGTCATTTAAAACTTCTCCATCTCTCCTTTTCAGCATTTATTTTTTCTGCAGTTAGGAAATCATTTGAAACGTCAGTGATTACAAGATCGTATCTTCTTCCGTGTTTCAAGTACTTTCAGGTTCATTCTTAACGTGATTTCAATTCTGGCATAAGAACAATTAATGTTTTTGCAACAGTTTTTGAATAAATTGCAAAACTTATACAATTTTAAGGAATTTTACTAAATAATATTAATAATAATAATAAATATATATTGATGTAAAGAGAGAGAGAGAACGCTGATAGAGTGTAGTGAAAAAAAAATTGTGCCCCCCCTAAAAATATTTTCTGGTTGCACCCCTGGTCTCAAGATGTGATTACAGGGCTGTCTGTTATATTGCATGTTGTGTTGTGTGTTTTCTAGTCTTACTATTTTATTTGTTCGATATATTTCATGAAACTATTTCACTTTTTGTTTTCTCCATAGGTGTGCAAAGTAGAATGGCGAGACAAATCTGAAGCCCGATTTTTAAGGAGCTTTAATTTTTTATTCGAAAAATTTAAAAAACATTACTTGCCACACTTGTTTCCCGAATTTAGTTCTACAACAAATTTATTTGCTCCATCATTAGGTACATATTCAATATTTTATACAAATCACATTCCGATCTATTTAATCATATTGTTAGTTGTTGTATGATAAATGTTGTAAAATATTTAAAAATATATTTTTTGATGTTATACAAATATGAAATTCAAAGGAAAAAAACTAAGTTTTAGTATTGTATATTTTATATGTCATGCAACAGCAATCCAGGGTTCGTACAAGTCATGGAAATCCTGGAAAGTCATAAAAAAAAATTTAGCAAATTTCAGACCTGGAAAAGTCATGGAAAATTGAAATTTTCGTTCAAAGTCATGGAAAATTATTTAGTTTTGAAAAAATGTCCTGGGCAAAGAGAAAGTAACAGTTGCTAAAGGAGCATTAGACATATTGATTGATTTAACAGTCTTACATATTAAAACTGGAAAATTGAACTATCCCAAAAACAAGTCTGAATTTTGAAATCTCATTACATCCACTTCTGTAGCAGCCGCTCGTCTTTTTTTGCAATGTGATTTTACTGCTTGGACATCACTCATTTTGCATTTACCATTATTTTCAAGACTTTGTATATTCTGTAGTAGCGAACTTGCCCATTCTTGATTTTGCCACCCCTATTTAAAAAATGCAATTCAACTGCATTCGAGTTTGTTTCCATCACTCGTAAAAACTTTATTACTAAATTTATCAGAGTTTATTTCAACTTGTTGAAAGTTTTAGAAAATGAAGATCTTTGGTCAGGTGATAAAACACAGAAATAGGAGACTTCCAATACTCTAAAACAGTACTGCTCAACATACGGCCCCACAGAACTAATCCATGTGACCCACTGCTACGTTCAATGTCAGGAATCAAACCCTATGTTCAGGAATTTCTGAACCTACTAATTTATATGCATTTGAAAATGTGCAAGTAAGTAAACAAGTGCATTTGAATCAGAAGTTTTATTCGCTACTGAATGTTTTTCTTTATTTTTTTAAATATAAATTCCTGGTTTAGAAACATGAATTTACTAAAGAATGGCTTTTCTTTAATTAATCAAAGTACTGTCAAGCTATGTGTATGCTTAAATGCACTGCTGATGCTAAAAGGCAACTTTTGAAGCAACTTTATTGATACTTAGTAATGACTCATTCAACCTTTGTCCCATTCATTATCATTCTACCTGTTTATAAAGATTATTAGACAGTTAAGCACCGTTATATTTCATTCACTGTAGTTTTACTAACTTTACTAAAAGTTATATGATGAATACAAATAAGAATAGTTTAGTTTTTAGGTGTACACTGATATTTTTTCAATCACAAGTAAGTGCTTCGATGAGGTAGAAGCATTCACGTAGAAGTTTTGCTAGTGCTCATTTCCAAAAAATTTCCAGTTTGAAATTAAACAGTACTATTCTCTTCATGTAACAAGGTCATGAAATTCTTTTATGAAGTAATGAAAAAGTCTTGGAAAAGTCATGGAATTTTTTCATCCGAATTGAGCATGAACCCTGGCAATCAAACTTGCAATCATACTAAAATAAGTTTTAAAAATAAGTAGATATTTTCAGTTTAAATAATCCAAGTTTTTAAATTGTCATAAGCATTCTAACTAAAATGCAGTTGAAGTATGGTAAACTCCTTATTATACATGTGTATGGGCTGGTTATTCTCAGTCTTTCACACTTTCAGTTTCTTTCTTTCTTTCTTTTCTTTTTTTTTTGAGGCGAGAGTTTACTGAATGTAAGAAAATGCACTTTTCAGCTTGACAAATGCAAAATCTATTTTTTAGATATTTCTATTATTTTCATCCTCCTCCCTTCCAATTGGCATCAATCCTTCCAAGGTCACCGAAACCTGACTAGTTGAAAACAGATTTTTAAATCCAATCTTCAGTTGCATAAATGAGTAACCGAATCAGTTTTCTTCAAAAAAATTCTCCCCCTCTATATGTTTTTAGCCCAAATTAACTTGATCTATTTCTGATTCTTTTTTAAGATTTTACACAAATTTTCTTGTTTTTAACCTATTTTGCAAATTAACAGAAAACTTGCTTATCTGCTGTTACTGTGCTAGCACTGTTTCATGTATAATCCGTAACTTGTTATAACTAAAAAGAAAGTAAAGTTTTTTTAAAACGTAAAACTACTGATCAATATTCACTAAATTACCGCCCATTAGCCAGGGCTAAAGCAGAAATACATGAAATACACCGCCAGCTCAGTCATTTCCAGCCAAGTACTGCAGTTTCGTGCATATTAGCATTATTATTTACTGAATATACCTTGCCTCGCGTTCAATCTTCGAGTTGAACCGAACCATTGCTTCGGTCACTCGTCTGGTCAGCTAATTCTATATTAGCTACCAGTTTGTTTCGCACTCTTGGCTTACTTAAGAGGTTTTCCATCTCCAGTTCAGTCACTTTCCTATGCCGGGCTGATGAGTGCTAATAAGCACGAAACTGCAGTCCTCGGCTGGAAATGACTGAGCTGGTGGTGTATTTCACGTTTTACTGATCAATAGTTGATCAATAGTACTGATGAAGAAGTAGAACAAAAGCATAGTTGTGCAAAAGTATTAGAGTTTTATTAATCAAAAAGCAATTGTTAAGAAGTAAAAAAAAAATTGTAAAACATTAAATAAAAAAGTATTTTTGTCAGATAATTGGGCTAGAACCTTATTGCATTAAGTGTCTTTGCCGTTAGCACTAAGGTAAAATTTATTTCTGAACTATATTATTCAAATTTATTCATTAATGAAGTTCAATTCTCCAGGTTAATATGAATGTGAGCCTAGTATATTTCATGGAAAAATTTTATAGTTTTTCATGAAAAATAAATAATGTTTTAAATTAGTTCAGTTTCTATTGTATTTTGTTTCCTTGTGATATGAAAATGCTAATAGTATCTTACATAATGGATTATTTTTCTTGGTTGTTTTAAATGCTAGGTTTTGTTTGATTTTTAGAACTGCCTTCTTTGAGACGTGAAGGTGATTTGAAAGTTGAACATGATAGTAGTAGATTTCCTCATAAGGATACTCTTCCTCACTGTCAATCTATTGTTATACGATGGATTACTCATTTTACCCTTCAATGTATAAAAAAGGCTAACGTAACGTTCCAACAGTCTGCTCCCTCTGAATCGTAAGTATACATTTTTTGTAGTTTTAAATTTATCATTTCTGGATTTGTTATTTAGTTTAATTTTTTTATGTGCTTTACTTTACAGTTTCAGAGAAAAAAGGAAAATTTCAAAAATTGAGCGCTTAATTTGAACTAAGGATTTAAAAAGTCGTTTCCCTTTTTTATCAAGTTACATTTTAACTTTTGCTACTTATTTCCATACTATTTTCAGACTAATCTTTACTAATATTATAAAGAGAGAGGACGGATTTTTGTGTGTTTATATGTTCGAGGTAATCTCTGGAACTACTGCACCTATTTGAAAAATTCTTTCACTATATGAAAGGTGCTTTCTTACTGAGTAACATAGGCTATAATTCGAAAAAATCCGATGAATAGTTCTTTTTTTATTCAAATTTAGGCCCAAATTTCATGTAAATTGCCTATTATTGACTATTAAAGGGGTGAAAAATTACTTGCACATATTAATATTATATATCGTTAAAAAGGGCAGAATTTTCTGCATTCTAAACAATTTATTTCAATGCTCTAACTTAATTACGGTGGGAGTAATTTGCATTTTCAGCTCGAACTTTTTTAGGATTAGCTAAAATTTAGTCACTACTTTCTTCATTAAATCTATCAATAAAAAGTGAAGGAATTGTCCCACAGTTTTCTTTTTGACACCATTGGAAAAAGCGAGATTTTTTACTCCAGATCTCTCTCGACCTATGGTCGAAAAAATTAGCTTCTATCTTCAAAGGAAAAAAAGTTACAAGCGTTTAAAATCAATTTTGAAATATCATTTTGATTCAGTTGTCAACCATTTTATTTTCGCGTTTCCCTGGTTACGCTTTTTGAATCCATTGTTTATTTCCATACTTTGCATCTGATTTCTTAAACTTATTTTATTTCATGTTTCCATGGTTACGCTTTTAAAATCCATCTTTCGCATTTTAATTTCTTAAAAGTATTTTAATATCTGTCGTCATTGTTTGGAAAGGTAATTTTGCATGGTGTTTTTTTTCTTTTATTTAAGTTATTCTTTAAGTTATTAAGTTATTCTTTTAATTAATTGTTAAATATATGTCACTTAACACAATTTTTTTTTCTCAAGGTAGACCGGGCAAAGCCGGGCAACGCAGCTCTTAGTATATAAAGATTTGAAAGCTACTGTTAATGTGATTTTATATCTTTTTGTTGTTTGGCAAAACATTTATTATTGCCAAAGAGAAAACATCCGCTTCACTCGCAAAAGTGCTGGATTCCGGTAGCGTGGTCACTTGACACGTTAGGCGTTGAGCAGTTCAGTCTATGATTATTGTTTTAAGGCAACCGTTAATGTAATTCATTGTTTTGGCGATTTCTTTTGAAAGAAAAGAAACTTTTGATTTGTTTTTATCCGAGTGAAATGTACGACATTTTCTTCTTTTTTTCTGACCATGATTTTTGAATGTTCCACGGGATGTTTTTTTTATTAGACGGATGGATTATGATAGCGTGATTGCTGGACAAGTTTGGCGATAAACAATAGAACTGCGAAATTATGTTTACATTTGAAAGATATTATTTGATGTCTTTTTTTGTTTATTTGGCGAAATATTTTGAATTGCAGTAAAAACCGCTTCACTCGCTAAATAGAGTTTTAAAGCAACTGTAAATCTAATTTAATGATTTGACAAAAAGTTTTAAATTCCAAAGAAACTTAAATAGTTTTTTTTTTTTTTGAAAAGGTGTGTACGCATTTTATACAAAGAAAAACGATCATTTTACATCAGAGGGAGAGGGGGCATCAATTTTTTTTATTCAGCAGACTTCCATTAAATTTTTAGCACGGGCATCGCTGTGCGGGTACTGCTAGTGATAAATAAAATAAGATAAAAATAATTATTCTTGTACTCAGTTTTTTTTTTTTTTGAAATTTCATTTTATTAAAGTTAATTTTTTAAAAGTATTATACACTTTTCATTGAAATTAATAAATAGTCTTATTGTTAATTATCTGCTTATTTTGTTTTAAATTTGTTTTCATAAATCTAGTATGTTATAAAATGTAAGTTTTTTCCTGAGACTACTTTTGACAATGTTTTATTTCCAAACCCTTTTTGTCATTTTTATGCAATAATTGCCATTAATTATGCCTCAAGCTATGAGTGCTGTGCAAGTAATTAGTCCAAGATGGAATAAAATGATAAAATGTGTAATAAAAATATTGCCCCCCCCCCCCCCCCCGATCAAAAAAAAGGTCACCAGTAACAGACAGACATAAGTTTTGTTTTAAATAATAAGCCTTTTAGGTGGGTGAAACTGAAGTTGCTGTGTCTCACAAATAGGGTGCAACCATCTAGTGTTATCAGAATGAATTTTATGAGCCAGTTGGTATTTACAAGGCAGTGTTGGATGGTTATGAACAGCCACCACGAGGTCAGCTGGTGTTTTATGTTCATTTGAATATATTATGGCTTTAGTTCTAAAAATAAAGACCTATTGTACATTTTGATGAGAAAAAGAGAATTTTGAATATGTTACTCATCCTTTCCTCATCCTGTCTGTTACTGTGTATTATCTGATCAATGTCTGATCTCCATCTGATTTTTCGGTGTCTGTTACTAGGGATCGGACCTTTTTTTCAAAATTGGGCATATGAAAATAAAATTAACTAATTCAGAAGATCCAGAAGCAGCCAAACGTTAGATGAGATGTAGTTGCGTGAGAGAAAAATAGTCTAAAAAGTCTAAGTACATTAAAAGGCTCAGAAAATTGAATTGACCTGAGAGCAATGTCTTAAGCATGTCTGTAACTGGTGCCGTTACCCTAATTTACTAAGATAAAAGCTTGTATTATGTTTATAAAACAAAAGCGAATGATCATGATATGTGGTTTGTGAGCCTACTTGTATACTCTTCCTCAAAATATTTCTATAATTTTGATGACACTGCCATAGTTGCTTATGTGTTACTTTGTTCAACTAATTTGTGAACTATTCATTTGATACCAAGTCTCTAATGATGTGTGAACTTAATTTTAAAAATAAAACAGGAGCTTTAAAAACAGTATGCCAAATACAGGGTACATTATGAAAGTAATGAGCATTTACTGGCAAAATATATTTATTGATCGTAATTTGTACAAATGTTCAATATTCTTCAAAATCCATTCCTCCTGCATCAATACACTTGCGGAGACGTGTTTGCTACGCCTGAAAGGCACCCTGAAACTCTTCCAAGGGAATGCCTCTCAGGAACGTTGTAACATGGTGTTGGATGTTTCCCAAGGTTCCCCGATGTTTTCCTTTCTTCTCCCACTCTCTCTCTTGAGTCGCGGAAACAAAAAGAAGTCACTTGAAGCTAAGTAGGGACTGTAAGGTGGTGAGGGATCTCTGGGGGGGGGGGGGACATCCATAACGGGGTTCGTCGGCGACCTTCTCCTGGCTCTCTTTGAATGCCTTGTGCCACTTCCCAGACTGTGGTCTTGAAATGCAATCGTCCTTGAAGGCTTCTTGCAGCATCTGGAATGTTTCGGTTGCATTTTTTCCAAACCTCACGCAAAACTTTATGGCGTATCATTGTTCAAGCGAACGCTCCATTGCGTTATATTACAAAAGTTGAAAACATACTTCAAGGGGAGGCACTTATCTCCGCTCACACTGCTCGAAAGCAACTGACGACTGGATGCATTGAAAGGGCATATCCCGCACCACATTTCCCAGCCGGTTTTACCGTGCTGCCATCTATCGTCCCGTCACAATAACATTATGCTCATTACTTTCATAATGAACCCTGTAGTTTAACCGTTAATTTCATCAGTTCTTGTAGCTGTTCCATTTTCAAATTTTATATGTTTAAATGTATTTCCAGTTTCCTTAAGTACTTAATAAGTGTTGTCTCTTCTTTCATTGATAATTGCCAACACTGTCTCAACCTTTTTTTTTTGCTGCCACAGGCAAGAACAGACTGATACAAACCGTCCAACTTCATCAGCTGAAGCAGATTCAAATCAAACAACGAGTAATCTTTTAACTGCTTCTTCATTCGGAATGGAAAGAGATCCCAGCAGTACTTCTTTGGGGAATGAAGATCTCACTTATAGAGATTACAAAACTGTCAGAGACACTCTTTATTCTAGTCGTGAAAACATCAATATGGTGAATGAGATATTTCGCCAGGTATTGAAAGTTTAAAAATAAGAATAATGTAACAAGTTTAATGTTTCAGAATTTTATGTGTAAAAAAAGTGAGAATGATTTTTTTCGATTCATACAGGGTGGCATAAAAGGGGGGGGGGAACTATTTAACAACCCAGTAAAACCAATTGTGATATAAGAAATGTTTTTATTCTTAGAAATTGAAACCTTAAAACTTGTCTCCTAAGAAACATTAAAGGAATTAATCTTTAAAATAAATGCGCCCATTAAATGGCATTCTGTACAAATGCATTCTTAGAATCTACTTCTTATGATGAGATTCCTCATTGATTGCTGTAATATCTCTCAGCTGGGAATTTCATCCTGAATTCTCTGTTTTATAAACCAAGAAAACAAAGAGTTCAGGATGAAAACCACTGTATCCCAGTTAAGATGTTTGCAGCGACCAATGAAGAATCTCATTGGAAGAACTAGATTTTAAAAATGTATTGGTAGAGAAAGACACCATCTAAATGTCTTAACTTTTTTAAAATGATAAATTCCATCAATGCTTTTAAATGAGAAGTTTTGAGATTTCAATTACTACGAATAAAATGCTTTTCTTCCGTCAACTTTGGTTTTATTGGATTGTTAAAAAGCTCCTGTTTTTTGTGTCACTCTGTCTATATGTATGTACCACAAAAAAATTAAGATCAAAAAATATTTAGGCCTCTTGGATAAGGCCTAAAGTTTATAATTTTTCACAAAATAAAAAAATATTTTAATTAAAGATATCTAAAAAAAATTTCAAGTGAACTGATGAAAACAATGAACTTGAATATTATTGTTTGAAATTCTTTTTTTTTTTTTGCTCTTATGCAAAATTTAGGTCTCCTGCATAGTTTTCAAAAATAATAATTTTTTAAATGTCCATTTAGTTAGAAAGTGACTTGTGCCACATGTTATTAAGGTACAATTTTAGCTCTGTATCCTTTTTTAGGATTTTCATTAATTGCATTGAGCTTTACTAAACATTCTGTATGATTAACATATCTCAAAGTAACAAATTTTACTGAGCTTTCTGCATACACAAAACTCCTTAAAATAATCCAAGGAAAACAGAAAGACATATTTGGTTACATTATCAGGATCTTCAACCCTTTTACCAAATCACTGCATAGTTGTAATTATAATATGGTAACATAGTAGTAAATGTTTGGTTATGACCTGCATTTGAGTAATTTTTAGTTTAAAAAAAAGTTTCATATTCCTTATTTTGTGGTCTATTTCTCATGCACCCTTGAATCCATTTTGGGATCATTATTCAAAAGGTTGTGTATCATGGTTCTTAGTTACTTCACAAATGGGGTTAAAATGTGAAAAAACTAGTTATTGCATGCTATTTTTAAAATGTCAAAGTTGCAATAAGTGTATACTACAAAAAATAAGTAAGTAAATAAAATAAATAAATCATTGCTTATGTAATTGACCTGTGACACAGCTTATTAAGGTACGATTTTAGTATTACGGAGGGTGGACATAGATATGCTAAAGTCTGTAATGTAATGTAGGTAGTACCAGTTTCAGTCATGTAATCTACTTCATAATATTCATTCAAAGATTTATCTAACTTTAATTGCATTGAGCTGTACAGTACATGTTTTCATACTAAGATCAAAGTGTTGTAAGTTTGTTAACAATGCATTTTCTTGAACTATTCTTAAGGTAGCCCTTCATAAAACAGCACTTTTGGCAGTCTCCTAAGTTCCAAAAATTCCCCCTTTTTTTCTTTTTCTGATACCTAAAAGTCGTTTTTAAAAAAATTTTTTTTAAAGAAAATTCTTAGTCTCTCCTTTTCTGTATAAAAAAGAAAATTTCTGTTAAAAAAACTAGTATTTTTACTTTTAGTTGCAATTTAAATAAAAAGTGCTTTCTAGCTACTTGTATCTATGCCCGGTAATACTAAATGCCTAACGCTTTCTCACTTTTAAAATAGAGCAAAAAATGGACTCAAACATGTTTGGAAATCACTGCCTTCTATCAGAGGTATTAAAAAATAATAGTTGAGAAATTAACCAATCGACAATTTATTTTGGATAATTTGGATAAATCACCATAGGAACGCCTACTTTGATGGTCGCCAGGTAGCGCTGTCCTTTGATAAACATTTAGTATTAAGGGGCCATCGCAAATCAAAGTACATCCCCTTAATTTGTTGGGTTGACACTACATAGTGCTGTCCCCAGAATGGGAGTTCACTTTTTGAGACAAATGCGATAGGCAATTAGGGCTGCAGAGAGCAATAAAGAGGGAGCTTTCAAAGGCTTTAGACTATTGTTTGCTTTTATGCAAAAAATTGATTTGTTTATTAGCTAAGATGGTTTTGCTTTGTATTCTATTTTAGCAAAGATATTTCTATTTTGCTTTAATTATCTTAATTATTACAACTTTTATTTTTTGTTTTCTGTTATTTTTGGATTTTTTAAGAATGTGATTAACTGGTGCAATTTGTTTCAGGCGTTTTTGATGCAGTTTAGGTATGCATCAACTATGAGAAAAGTTGTTGCAGTATACAGGGAATGGATTCATAAAAATGTATGTTTTTCAATTTTATTCAAGAATATTATTTTTAGTTTCCAGAAAGCAAATGCAGTTGATCTTTAGCTCCCTTTGTTTTAATTGATGATCTATTAATTCCAATTGTAGGGAAAAGTTTGTTATATAAAAATACTTTTTTGTTTAGCACTATTAATAAAAAAGATAAGCATGTAAAGGTAAGAGATAAAAGTGATGTATGTATTCTGTTTATTTGACGTTCTATGTCTAGTTTTTGAATTATTTGTGCATTCTTTTAAAAATGAAGGCTTAATTGCTTGCGGAAGAGTAGGGATACTTGATCTCTCAGGAAACTTGTTCCCCCTTTGAAATCTTGACACTGCTGTAATGCACAATTTTAACGTTAGCAATATTACTGAGCTGCCATGGTAGGTTTGCATCCCCAAGTATCACATGACCCATTTTGTACTTTTGTACTTGAGGTAAATGTGTAATTGTCAGTTTTCAGTGGAGAGATAATGTTTTTGAATTCTGGATTTAAAATGTTGCTAGCTTTTTGTTGCAGCTATGCAGTATATACGTTATTTTTATGATATGGTAAAAGATTGAGAAAGATGTAAAAATATGAGAAGTACAAACTTGTAGCTTTTTTTAGCTGTAATTTTGAAATATGTTTAAAAAGTATGCTTGATCCTTTTGACCCAAGGAGATTTGATTCAGGGTCAAATATCCTTTAATATGATTTTACGCTTAAGTATATGCTATTTTTTCTACTTAATGTTTAACAAAAATGCCATTGCATTACAAAATACAGCCTACAGCTAAAGTAAATCCCTTTTCATTAGCAAAAGCTTAAAAAAGCTCACTTGGGAGAAATGTTATGTCATCACATCATAAAAAAGTACCCATACCAACTTTTAAATCTACTATTAAGCTTATAGGCTGCTTTACTTTTTCAAAATTAGTGTTGAATTTCGAAATCATGAAACTATAAAAGCTATGGACTTTTTAAAATTTATAAAAGTTAAGTTTATGATTTAATATATTCCTTTCATTTAGTTTGGTTGTCCTTTTATTTTATTTATTTATTTTTTTTTTTTATCAAAGCAAGACCTGTGTAAGTAAAGACTTGTTTTAATGTTTGAATAAAAATTCATTTTGCTTTTTTTGAATTTAAATGGTTTAAATTATGTTTTTTTCTCTTTTTTTCTTCAAAATTCTAGAGCCCTGATAAACCATTGTTTTTGGAAGAACCTGTTGCATCGGCCGCAGAGTCAAAAGAAGATAAAATCGAAACTTCTAAGACAAATGTAATTTCAATTCATTTTTTTACTTACAGTATGGGAAATATATCTATTACTTCTAATTCATATTGTTTCTTCAGTATTTGTTCTGTAAATCAAGTCATGTATTTTGCACACTGTACCATTTTTTTTTCAACAAGATAACTCCTTTTTTCTCCTTTTATTTACACATTGAATTTTCTTTTGTTTTTGAGATTAATTTCTGTTCTAGAAAGAGTTTTTTTTTTTTTTTCCTCTGTTGTGCTAACAGCCTCAGGTTTTCAAAATTTTTTATTCTTTGTATAAAGTAAGAGAATATTGCAAAAAATTCCTGCTCGGATTTTAGCCTAAATTTCTATTTTAATTATCGTGGAAACAATTTTGGCCAATTTGATGATGCCTGTGTGCATGTACAAAATTAAAGCTACTGAAATGTGGATTTTGGCTATCTCTGAAACTATTTCCTTAAATTTTGTCGTAATATCTGTAGTGCATGTGTGTGCATATATTTATATGTTTTGTTATATATTGTGAATGTATATGTTTCTTACACAATGGGAGGATGAAATGCAAATGCTGATGTTCCATATTTAGGGCCTAACAATGTCTTGCTGTGCACTTCCTCTTTTGGTTGCAACAGGTAAAGTGCGTGCAAAAAAGCACATTACCTGTTTGTTTGTTTTTTTGCATTAGGTTGCAGCTAATTTCTAATTTTATTTGGTGTTAAGTTATATTTTCCTCAATATATCTCTGCTCGTTAAAAGATGATTTCATGGTGCTTAGTGATTGTTGGTGACAGTTTAATAAGTTATTAATTTTTTTTTTTGAAATTAAGTTGTTTATTACATTGAGTACCATTATTGCATCAACTGGATTTAATTTTAGTAATTAAAAATGTATATATTGTTTAAAAAGAACTTATCACAAATCCCCTGTTGTTATAAGTTTTAATTAATAAAATTCTCAGGTGATAAAATTGCATTAAGTAAAATTTCAGATAAAAAGATATTATAAAGACTTTATTACTATTTCAGGAATCTGATGATTTATTTGAACATCAGGGATCTCAAGAACCATTAGGAATGCGCTTAAGGAAAGATTCTTATCTGAAAGCCATCCATAGCGATGTTAACCGTTTGAAAGCAGGGCTTCAAAATATGCTGATGATATTTCTTTCTAATACAGCAAATGTATTTTTGCTTGATCTATCGCATGATAATATTGGCATGTTAGAAGAACAGGTAATAATATTGAAGATTTTACTGTGATTCATTAATCATTTTTTACACTCTCATAACTTATCAAAGCTGTAATCTAAAAAAAGATTAAGTTTTATGGGTCAATTAATTTAATCCTTTTTGCTATTACATGTCTATGTTCTGGTGATTTGTCTTGGAGGTACAAGAAAATACTTTTGATTGGCGACCTACTCTCTCTCAAAATTTATTAAAATGTCAAAAATCTATAAAACATAAATGAAATTTTATTGCTTTGTAGAAATGTTGCTAAAAGTAGGTGTGTGAAGTGGAAAAAAATGGGTCCATTCATTTTGTGTAGTTTAATTTACTGTTTTAAGTATTTTGAGGATTGATGATTATCCATTGATTTACAATAATTTAATTCAAAATATGGTGTTCCTAACACTTAAGGTTTCTGTATTTTTAGGTTGATATGTGTAAACGTGTTTTGAACATTTATCGATACATGGTAATGAATGTTAACATGGAGAAAAGGGTTTGGTAAGCATAGTCTACTTGCCTTTAATGTTTTAAATTATTAATAATTTAACAAAGGTAGTTTAGATTTTTATTTATTCTTTTTTTGACCTTAGGGAGCAGTTACTGTTGGTTCTGCTGCAGATAACCTCTCTTGTTCTGAAAGAAGTTCCTCCTGTTAGAAAAGAAGATACTTTAGGTGGAAGATTAGCACCAGCTCTTTTTCAAGTAAATATTTAATTTTTTTCTTAAAATAAATTTACGTTTTTACCATTAAAGATTTTGTTTTTTGTTTAACCCTTTACTTACTTTTTTTAACACGCTTTTATTAGCGTCACCTGTATGTATGTATGTATCTTGTAACGGAATCTTGCAGCTCAAATTTTGCCCACTTCCTGAGATCGGATTCTTTTGAAATTTGGTACCCGACCTCAGACCCGATGACAATGCAATATTCTATAATCAAAATAATTAATTAACTCTTTTAATTGTTAGTTTCCTCCAATTTTAATCAATATTTTGGCATAAATCCAACAATGTGAAAAAGGAAAAATTAAAAAAAATACATTAAAAATGCTCGCAAAACTTATTTAAAAATATCTACAAAAACCTTTAATTTCTCTGCATCAGACAAAATTTGTTCCAATATTCCAAGGTAATTAGAACATGAAATATAATTGTTTTTAACTAATTTCATGCCAAAATTTAGGTGAGTCTTCAATTGGAAATTCATTGCTGATCAGACCATTGTTGAACAAAACTTTTATTCAAATGCATCTCAAATTTTCAAAGTAATATAAATATGATTTCCGCAAACATACATCGATGACTCGCAGTAGCTTCCCATCGGGGTGCCTTTGTCTTAACTTTAAGATATTACCTCACACTCATTTTATAAATAATTTCATCAATTAAGTCCCAATCTGATTCAATTTTTCATATACTGCGCACAAAAAAAAAAAAAAAAAAAAAATATTGCCTGATAATTTTCCAACATAAAGACCAAAAAACAGAAAAATAAAATAATAGTTTGAAAAACCAAAAAGCACCCTTTCGTAGCAAAATGAACTAAAAAGTGAAAAATAATCTTTGTATGATAGTAGTTGACCAATCACTTAATTTTAATGTAATACAAAAAGGGGGGGGGGGGCTTCTTATCAGTTGTCTGGAATTTCTTCCATTTGTTGTCGAAGCAAAAATGTAAATAGACAGCACCCCATGCTTTTTTGTATTACATTAAAATTAAGTGATTGATCAACTGCTATCATCCAAAGATTATTTTTCACTTTTTAGTTCATTTTGCTACGAAAGCGTGTTTTTTTAGTTTTTTTAAACTATTATTTTATTTGGTATAAGTTCTCTTTTAGCAAATTTCTTGTTTTCATTTTTTTTTTTTATGTTGCATGAGTAATGCAGTTAAACAAACTTCTTTTTGTTGTTGTGATAACTATACGGGCACAAATTTTGTTTTACAATAGATTGTGGCAAAAACTCATTATTATATAAGACACTGTTTCTAGGCTCCTACTGAATTGATAACTCAAGTGTCCACTATATAATTAATTTTTATCTTAATCCTAGAAAATGGATACATATGATTTTATTTTGTATTTTTAAATAGTTGCTAAAAAAATGGATACATATGATTTTTTTTTTGTATTTTTAAATAGTTGCTAAAAAAATTGAAATCAGTTGTAATTTTCTGAAATGGTTGTATATACATAACTTTTTTGTGGTTTTATGTTAAGTATAATTAATGATAATATTTTTTTTTCAGACTCTTATTGTTACCTGGATCAAAGCAAATTTAAATGTTGTGATATCCACAGAACTCTGGGATCAATTTATTTCTGTTTTGTCATCTTTAACTCAGTGGGAAGAGCTGATTAAAGAATGGGCAGTATGTTAAAACTTGTTTTCTATCAGTGTATATTTTGGTGCCAGAAACATTTCTGCTATAAAGCCATTTGTTTAAATAATGAGTAGAATGTAGTTATATTGTATTATGTTCTAAATTTCAAATATTTCATTCTTTGCTTTATTCTGTGTACTTACCAGTTGTTGCAGAAAAGTAGTTTCTTGGAATTAAAACTTCACGCTAATACTTTAAAAACCCACCCCTAAAAGAAAGTTTGAAATTCTACTGAGCTTCTTACAAAATTAGATACATGTATTTTTGAATATTTTATCAGCCACATCATCTGATAAAATTCTGTAAACAAATGTGCTCTGACAGGAACTGGTGCTAATAGGATTTTTCAGCTCTGAATGGAGGGGGGGGGGGGCAAAGAAAATGGAACCCACAATTGATTTTCAGTATTCAGATATCAATAAGGTATTGCAGAAAATTGAAAACTGAAAAGACTGAAGACTGAACTATGAATGGAAAATTCTTCAATATTTACTTCTGTTTTGTTGAGATGGGTTTCTTTAAGTTTGTTGCAAAACTGACTGGTTTGTCAATATTTAAATGATTGTGAAATATATTTAAAAATTTCATTACCTTTTTTTTGTGATGAAGGGAAGAATAAATGAAGAAATGGTGATCTTTTTTTTGTTGTGTGTTTTTTGTTGTCTTGTATTAGAAAATCTACAACAGAACAATATACAGGATGTTTTATCCTGAATTTAATAAAAAGATTGCATATCTGTAAACTATTTAATTTATTTTAATGAATCAAACTTTCAATGAAACTATTATAATCCAAGTTTCTATAAATTCTCTAATTGGGGTTCTCCAAAGACAGGACAAATGTCTTAGCAGTATTTTCGTTCCTGCCGCACAGGTCATTAAATATACTCTGTTGATGATTCAAGCACTTCAATTATTTGCTGTTTCAGGGTGTTGCTTCAGTTTTTCAAGGACTGAATAAGTACTTAAAGAACTGGAGTCGCAAACACTTGTCTTTAACAAAATATAGGGGAAAAAGTTGAAGGGTTTGTTGTGAAGGGTTCGGTAGCTAACACAGCAAGATCATGTCCTTCGGTCAGACTTGACCAATCTAGCAATGAGGTAGACTATGGACTTGAAGCTGGTTCACACACTGTGCAATGCTGTGGATTTTTTTCAAATTTCACATAGAAAGTTGATCTTTATGACATAACAATGAAACATAGTCTTTGAATGATGATAAACATTGGTACTTTAGGGTGCTCCAAAACACAGTATCCCTTTTCGTCTTTCTCCTGCATAGATGGCACCATTTTGATTAAAAGTGCCACTAGTAGGATTTCATAACCAGGAAATTATTTACTGTTGCTATATAAAACTAGGATGATTGTATTTTCATAATCAGTTTGCTTCAGAAAAATAAATCAATTACTGAATTTATATTGTGCTTTTTTTTATGTTCCATTCAATATGGAACACCATGTATTTAATATACATATATTTTTATATTTTAGTTTTTGGTTTAAACTACTTTCAGCATCATTAATATTGAAATTTTTCCTAACCATAGTTGTAGAATACAACTTAAGTCCTATGTTTTTTTTTTTTTTTTTTTTGAATCTAGAAAACTATGGAAACATTGACCAGAGTATTAGCAAAGCAAGTCTATTCTCTAGATTTGAATGATTTACCTTTGGACCGACTGAGTGAGCAAAAGATCAAAAGAATTCGTGGTGCCAGGAAAACAATGATAGGGAATTTAGACAATAAGTTTGAAAAAGAGAAGTCAAAAAGTGAAAATATTACTGATAAAGGAAACTTTTTGGTTGGAAATGTATATGATGATCATCCATCTCAAAATATTGGTAAGTTATTATGGTTATTATATGCTTTGTATCTACAGATGCATGTATTAGTATGTACAGAATTTTGTGGTAGAAACTTTAAGTTTATTTAATTTGAAGTTTTCAAAGTGAAAAATAAAAAAAAATAATTTAGATTTCATAAAGAGTTAATTTTAAAGCTTGAATTTTTCCAATTTTTTATTTTGGGATCCCCAACCCCTCCCCCCAAAAGAGTTTGTTAGGCATTTGATTTATTAAATCTTATATAATTCTTACATTGGTGCTGATCCTAATTCCTTTTTCAAAAGTAAATAAAACTTCAGAACTAGAATACCAAATACTTACAACCAAATCTCGATATAAGGTCACCTTTCGGGACTTCACGAAACTGACCTTCTAAGCGGGGTGACCTTATAACCGAACAATATAGATTTTATACCATGTGTTTAAGGAATAAACACGTCTATACATTTATTCTTTTTGAAATTTAAAACATTCAAAATTATCAGTAATTAGGTTACAATAGTTTAATAGATTTGAATCAATAAAAACTTTTGGAATCAATAAGAAATTTTAAAATGATTTTTAGAACTTTCATGTAGAGTAAAACTGCTAACAAATGTGCCTAAGCAGAGAACTGATTTGCAACTTATCTAACTTAAAAATTATCATTAATGCTGAACTGATAGATTTTTTCTTTAATTTAAGCACAATGGTTTTCTAAATGTTCTCTGAAAATTTGCAGCTTCGACTTCTCATGATTGATAAAAATGTACACTCTGAATGCCTTCGTTATTACTTTATACTTTAGTGTAACTGTCGTATGACTCACTTTCTACTGCATTCGGTGCAATACATGCTACGCTAATAGGAATACGGCTTTTCGCTTTTTAAGGATCGTATATCGCAGACAATTCTTGGAAGTGATTCTATTAAGTACTGAAATCATTTAAAGAAATCAGACAGAAGTGACCTAATAAGTGATTAATGTATTAAGACTTGACCACATATCCGATAAGACATAACATATAATTCCTATTCAATGAACCGGGACTTCAGAAAAGTGACCTTATATGCGGGGTGACCTTATAAGCGAGTGACCTTATATCGAGGTCTGACTGTATACAAATTTGATAATTTTATTATAATGTACATGTTTGTGGAGGGGGGGGGAGGGAGGGAAAGGCACATTAAAACAAGTACTTTTTTCATTTCATTGTTTGGAAACCGACTGTTTTTTTTAGCAACCTTGTTTGCGTGATTTAGTTTTTGGAACATAATAAGGGAATCAAAGTATTTTTTACGTAGCAAGATGTATCACATTTCGGATTGTGTAGTCTCTAAAACAAATTTGTTTAAAGGAAGAATGAGTGAGTTTTAGAGTTGCAGTACTGTTATTTAGTATTGAAATAAAAAAGTAAAAGCTACAATTGTAGGACTTCATAATAAATTGTGATTTGAAGTAGCCCCCTTAAAAAAAGAGAGAAATTGCATATAACTGGTATTTTATGTATTCCTGTTCCCCTTAAGGTCGTTTGCACTTTTTTTTTTTGAATTCGAGCCATTTTTGAAAAAAAACCAGTAAGTTAGCAATTGCATGAAATTCCACAAGTATGAATTTTAGAAACTTAAAACAGGCTAGAAAAAAATGTCTTCGGTCAACATGTTGCAATGGACTTGAACTGATAGCATGGAATTTTCGTAAAAATAATTGAAATATTAATTTTGCACTAATGTGTATTAGAACAAAAATGAATTAAAATGTCATATTACTTTTATTCCATTAGAAAATGATCATTCCTTTACATACTTATTTTAAAAAAAAAAAACTGATATGATGGTTACTGTATGGCACAGTATATGAGATGGGTTCAAAGTACTGGATCAAACACATCAATGACAAACAGGCCAAAATTGTAAAAGTAATAAGCAATGTATGTATATCAAGCAGAAATTGACACTTCATGTACAAAGTAATAACTAACAACTACAATAATAATGATAGAGCTAAGCAACTCAGAAGAAAAATTAATTTTAAAAAGAAATACATGACTAAAACATATTAGCAAATTTAACTTGAAGGAGAAAAGTGTTTTAAGTGTTAGAAGAAATGACTAAATGGAATTTTGACGTTGGAGAATTAAAAAAGTTTCATACTATATACTTTTAAAGAAAAAACTGCAGAATATCAAAGGGGAGAAAATAATAAAACTACCAATCTCCCTCTCTATAAAGACAAATAATATTCGCTATGTGCCAAATTTACTCTTTTAAACATTGGTTGTGTACAGGGCTCGATGTATATTAGGCATCATTTCCTTGAGGGGAGTTAAAAAAAAAAAAAAAAAAAGAATACTTTGGCGACTGCTGTTTTCCTGAGTCTTTCAGAGAAGTTTTCCTATAAAATCTTAGAAATATTTTATCTGGTGCCTAAAATTTTTGCCTGGCTCTTGAAGTTTTTCAATTTTTGTCGGTCACTGTTTATGTATTAATTAAGTTATTTTACCTTACAGATCAAAGAACCGGACATCCAGTTGTAAGAACTCGCTCAGGCAGTGGAGATCATTCTAAAATTCATGGATCTATTTCTGATGGTGGCATCCGCCGAAGTATTAGTGATTCCAGTTTGTTTAAAAAAGGTTTGTATAGGTTTTTCCCAATTTTTTTAAAACATACTTCTAAGCTCTATTCATCCATCATTTGTAACATCAAGCCCTGTTACTGAATTGAAGCTCTAATACAGTAAAGCATCTTTTATTTATCTCTTGATTATGCGTCTTTCAGGGACAAACTGGGAATAAAATTCGGTTCGGGCGTCCAGGAAAGACTGGCGCCTCTCCAATTAAAAAAAAAAAAAAAAAGAAACCTCACATTCATTAATAATTAAATATTTAATGAATATTCAGAAACATAAATTATAGAACTATTTCATTATTTATTTTAAACTGAATAACTAATAAATTCATTATTGAAAATAAGTAACCAAATATTGATTTAAATAATCAGCTAATATTTATTAAAATCAATAAATAGCATTTTATTAAAAAAAAGAGCAAATAATATATTTTTTTAAATTGTTGTGGCAGCAGGATGTGTTCAAGATACACCTAGTACAGTAGTGCAACCAGAAAAAAGTTTTTTTTTTGGGGGGGGGGGGGGGGGGGGAGAACTGACCACACTGAAAAAAACTGAAGGAAAGGGGGGTCCGGGGGGTTCTGCTCTGGAAAAATGTTAAAATTTGTAGTCTTAAAAAAGCAATTTTAGACTTTCTTTGTTGATATTAGGCGGGAAAAAAGGTACAGCGATCTCAGCAGAAATTTCTAGAGATTGAAGCCTTAAAAACGCGATTATAAGCCACATTTATTGACGTTAGGGTGAGTGATTGTGAACTCACTCTAACGTCAGGGACAGTCCCGATTGATTTCATTTTAATAGATCGAAATCAATTTCTCCTGCCTCCTTCAAGTTTTTGAAATTGAAATTTAAAAAGTTCAATTGTAGGCTATCTTTGAAGATTTTATGGGAAGAAGGTTCTGGTGCTCTGCCCTGGAAAATTTTTCAAAATTTTGATCCTAAAAACTTAAGCAAAGATTTATATTCAGGAGCTGTTCCACTTCCTTTAGAGAAAGGCGGTTTAGGTACCCTTGCCAAAATATTTTCTGAAATTCAAGTCTTAAAATTGCTATGCAAGACCATATTTTGTAATATTGGTAGGGCCAGTAATTTTCGAAGATAAAAGCTCCAAAAATGCAATTTTAAACAATTTTCGATGTCACTGAGTATTTGAGTACTTCACCTGGAAATATTTGCGAAGTTGAAGGTCTGGAAACGAAATTTCAGATGTTCTATAAGTCTCATGTTAGTGAGAAATTGATAATAAAATTACCTGGAATGATTTTGTTTCTTTTGTTTGTGTTATGTATGATTTTTGACATCCTATTAAATATTAACTACAAATTAACATGAAAGGGGTCTGCTTTCTATAAAGTTTGGGAAGCCCTGGTATAAGAGCAAATAATGAGAAAAACTCCGTGTTACTAATTTTCTTAGCGGTTTATTGCTATTTCAAAGTAAAAATATAATGAATGATAATATAGTAAAACGATCAGTGATAAATTCATTCATATAAAAATAAAGTTAAAAAGTAGCTTAATATGTGAAAAATTACTACATTTACTTACAATATTAGTGATTTTTAAAAAAGTGGAGGGGGACAAAAGGGTCAGCACATTAAACAATGAGGAGAGATTTCAACTGTGTAATTTTTCTCGCTAAGTTGTTATTTAAAATTTCATCAAAATTCAGGTTTTCCATCGAAGTTCGTTTCCTCTAATTTTACCAAAGATTGCGTATAAAGCGGTTTTCAGACTACAAATTAAAAAAATTTCCGTAAGTGGGCTATGAATTTTTCCTCTTCTAAAATCACCAAAGATCTTCTAAAACTGCATTTTTAGAGCTACAATTTCAAACATTTCCGAGGAAGAGCCTCCAAAAACCCCTCTCTTTTATACAATCAAACAACAACTACTTTTTGTTAAGTTTCAATTTTGAAAAATAAACGCCAGAATACATCCCAACCTTTTCTTCTCCTAACATTACCAAAGTTTGTCTAAAATGCATTTTAGGCTGCAAAATAGAAAATTTCCAGATTGAGAAACCCCCCGAGCATCCTATTTCTGAGTGAATATTTAGATTTAGTAATGACTAATGACTTCCTCTTAAACCATAAGCTGAATCCTCTTCTCTCTCTCTGTATATTATATACACACATATATCTCATCATCATCATCATTTTCATGGATTAGGCTTTCAGCCTGTTCCGGCTTTCTGGTCTGTCCACCTCTTTATAGGTCGGCCGCGGTCTCGTGTGCCTTTGGGTTGATAATAGTAGACTGCCCTTGGTAGTCATCCATGCGCCATTCTTCGTACTTCATATATCTATTTTAAAAAAACTAAGGGACTGTCAATTTCATGTTCTTTTTTTATTTTTGACTTCAAGACGGCCGTGGCCCCTTGCTCCTTGCTTCTCAATTCTCAACTTTTTTGTGCTGAGTTACCATGTAGCTTGTTGGAAGGTATGTTTTAATTCTTCTCATAATGGGAATTTGAGCTCGCTCACATGGGACAGCTAGTTTGACACAAAAGTAACTTTGCTGAGTAACTCATACTTCAACTGATTTTTTTTTTTTTTTCTATTTTAAAGCCCCCTCTCTCCCTGCTAATGATCATTATTCAGATCAGGAACATTTAAAAAAAAAAAAAATTTGTGTTAGCGGAGCTGTATTAAAAATGTAAAAAAGTAAAAAAAAAAAACAGATTGTGTTAGCTAGTTAGTGTATTTTACTTAGTTTAATCACAAGACTTCTTATTAGATGCAGTTTTGCAATTTTGCTCCCTTTTTTTTAAAACTAGAGTTATGAAATGAGTAAAGAATTCTCTCATAATTTGGAGGCATCCAATATACCATAACATTGGAAATGAATACCAGCTAAAGAAGTGAAATGAATAGCATGTTGCATGTACCTGTGGCCTACCCAAAAATTAATTTTAGGGGCTGCAGCTCTGTCAACCCACCCCTGAGTTTGTCACTGAACCCTACTGTGTAATAATTATAAACATCAATAAATATTTTTTTGCGAAGCATTAGTGAACGAACCATTTTTACAGCACTAACAAGAAAAATTGATCGCTAACAAATCTTAACAAAGCATTCTGTTAACAAGATCGTACAAAATAAATAATTACAATAAATCAATTGATATAGTTTTGCATATATACCATTCTTTTCACTTAAATTTCAAAGTACTTCCAAGCAATTGTTGTATAATAAATTAAAATATACTTCTTAAAAACACATTTGGGGAAAATTTTATGAAAGCAAAT
Source organism: Uloborus diversus (assembly GCF_026930045.1). NCBI lineage: Eukaryota > Metazoa > Arthropoda > Arachnida > Araneae > Uloboridae > Uloborus > Uloborus diversus. The sequence continues at coordinate 10,392,051 of NC_072735.1, forward strand.
ACAGGCACATGGTCCCTCGTCATTTGTGTCAAAGAGCTAAAATGAAATTATATGCAAACACTGGAAATCTCAAAACACGGCGGCCTGCGGAAGGGCTCTAAGCAAAGTGTTCAATAAAACTCTCTTGGAAATCTTCCGACATAGACAGGGCGGGACCTCAAAGCACTTTTGGAAACAAAAATGGTAAGATGTTCCATGTGAGTTGACAGTTGAGTACTGTGCATTGTACTACATCGTTATTAGCTAAAGCGAGGTAATTTTCTCAGTCCTGCTGAGTCCTGCTCCACTGATGAATCAAAAACAGATGTAGCTCATTTGAGCAAGATCTCTGTTGTAATGTGAGTCGTGTGGTGTGAAGGGAAGTGAGATCCTCTGCCCCAGAACCATCTCTTCTCTAGTCCTACTTGGTCCCGTCTTTTCCTGCAATGGTTATTAGGATATGAAGTGACAAAGACCCCCTGGGGTGGGGGAGGAAATGAATCACGGGAAGTCTAAAAATAACTTTTTTCCTTTTCCGATATTTTCTATTGCAAGCAAAAAAATTCTTCATTTTTCAACTGGCAAAAATTAATACAATAAAATTTTCAATAAGAAAAAAAAATGACGGTCGACCGGCGCCTTTTGGAGCGGCGCACCGGGCATTTGCCTAAATGCCCTCATAGCCAGTCCAACCCTGGCGTCTTTTATATTTATATGTTATTTTCGTTAAGTCCTGATTCATTCGTACCCCTTTTAATGCAAAAGCAAGTCATTTTCATACAGTAAAACCTGTAAAGTTGACCACCCTTGTAAGTTGACCACTATCAGGGGTGATTGTGTTTCGGTATTTTACCGAATTTCCGGTATTTTCGGACGTATTTCCGCTATTTTTATGTCCGAAAATACCGGAATTATGTTTTTTTTGTTACTCCCTACCTCCGCAATTTTTTTTACTATATAATACTCATCAAACATACCTGCAAGAGCCTTAAGATGGACACCTATATCCCTTAAGATGGACAAATGTCAAGATAATTTGTATAACACCAGCTCAAAAGTAACTTTGTAACCCATTAAAAATTTAATCAAATGTACACACAATATTTTGACTCGGAACTATTTAATACTATGGCAAAGGTGCACTTAAGTAGTAGGGGCCAAAGATTACCCCCCTCCCCCCCCCCCCCCCCCCCCCGTTCTCGCTTTGAAACTTTCAGGTATTTTTTTATGAACTCACAATCACCCCTGCACTATTTTCAGGCACAGAATTAGATCTATATCATGAAATTCAACCTCTATAAGTTGACCACTAAAGTAGTGTACCACAAGTGGTCAACTTACACAGGTTTCACTGTATCTTGAAATCTCCGTTATACACCGTTTTCCCCTTACAGAAGTTAAAAAAATTTCTGCATCGCAATCTTTCTCAGTTTCTACAGAGGGGGTGCACTCTCTGAGTCAAAATGATACCGAAAGGGTTAAACATCCTCATTTGTTTTAGCAGTCTTAACCCAAAAGTGCACTTACACCAACCACTTCTCCCTGCTGTTTTTGAAACCTTTTCAAATTTCATTGGTTTCATCCATTTGCTTTTTTTAAATTAATGAAATTTTGATATTAATTTTTTTGTATGACAATAATCATTTTAAATTAAATTTTAATGAACTTTTATTAAAGTTTGAGTATAGCTACCCACAGTTTCTATTTTTCGTAAGGTTTAGATTTTATTTTTTGAAATATTTTTGTAATGTATGTTACTGTAGAAACTCGTTTATTTAGCCCCTGTTTATCGGATCTCTGGTTGACCCGAATCAATTTGTAGAATTTAAAAAAAAATTGTTTTCACTTAAATAATACTTTTCAACTGTGATAGCAAGAATGGATCTACAAATACACCAAATATTCACTTTTTATTTTGATTAAATGTACAGCTCCTGCAAAGGTAGTACAGTAAATTCTAGTAATGTTGCAACATGGCATACTTGGAGCATCAGTTAAACACTACTGCGGCTGAACTAGAAATAATAAAATATTTGCAAAAAATGATCTCATGTAATTCTCATATAAAGCATTGTTTTTTGCTGTAAGAAAAGATGTCTGCTTATTTAAGAATGTGTTTTGCTTATTCCCATATGACCCAAATTACCCAGGTTGTCATTTAATCCACACTGTTTTTGGTTCCAATTAATATGGATAAACAAGGTTCTACTGTATTTAAAACTTTATACTGTTGCTTTAAAAAAAAAAAGATTTCTCCAGTGAATTAATTTGATGGTGATAAAAGCTTGTAATTGTACTCTTTTCTTGTTTATAAATAAGTATTTGAGTTACTATACTTATTTGTGCATAATTAATTTATCTCTTGATTAAAATAAACATTTAAGTCTTAAAACTTTACTACAACTGTATTCTTTGTGATAATTTTGCAATTAATGATTTTCAATTTTATTGTTCATTATTTGGGTCACTATTTAGTGTGCAACAGTTTTTGCATGCTTTTTTTTTTTTTTTTAATTGAAGCAGGTGGCGTAGCTGTCAAGAATTTTAACAATGATGTACCTAGTTTTTTTAAAAAATTCTGCTTGACTTAATCTTTCATTCCATCTCTTCTTTATTTTTAGCTATCCATCAACACAAAGAACATGCTATTTATGTATCTGGGCAGAAACAAGTATTTGTAACTGGTAAATTAAAATTAGTGTTCTTAATTTTATGCATTACTACACATGTTTTTTAAAATACTGATTCTGAAAATTCATTTCAAATTACATTTTCAGCAAAATTTTGAGAAATATTTATTTTATTTTTTAAAGTCAATTTTTATGAATTTTCACAAGATTTCCTTGATGTAAAATAATCAATCACATCATAATGAGATTATTTCCTCAACATATGTAATTTCTCATTTTACTGTTATAGCTGTATCAACTAATTGCTTACTTTAATTTACACTTAATCAAGAAAGGAAATCTTTACAAATGACTGAACAATTCAAAAGTTAATCTATTTCTTTTTAGGCTTGATAAAAAAATAAATAAATAAACAAATAAACTGCAAATAAAAGTGTTTGTGTGCATGTGTTTAATAAAAATCAATATTTAGAGCACAAGGTACTTGCTTTAAAATCATCTAGCTTTGTGGAAAAACACCTTTTAATAATAGCCGCAATTATGTATCCACTGCTTTCAATCATATAATTTCTTTTGGAAGTTTTGAATATATCAGCTTGTTTTCACCATTAGCACATTCTTAAATTATCAAATAATTTTATTCCTTACAAATACTTTTACTTGTTATTTAATATATTTTTTAATTGTGTAATTGGTGAATAGGGTAGCGAGCAACTTATAAAACCTCGAAAGTTAGGAAAGTAGGAAATTTTGCTATTATAGAAAAGTCCTTTAAATTCCATACTGCTCATGAATTTTTTATGTGGGGCAAAACTACATCTGAAAAATAGAACTTTGAATTAAGTTGTTTAAGAAAATTGGCGAATAATGTAGCAAAGAAATTTGGAAAATCGATTTTGATTCAGTTTTTGTAAAACTTCTGACTAAACTCACTAAGCTTTCATGCTGTCTGCTATAGTTTGCTAAGGACACATCACCAAGGTTATAATGTTTCAAAAAACTTTTTATTAAAAATTGTACATATTTTTTTGTGCACAAACGGGGTTATATATGTTTGGGAATAATTAACCCCCCCCCCCCCCGCCCCGTAAAGAAAATCCTGCATATGCTACTGGATACATTAATAAAAATAAATAAAATAATGGTAAATGAATTAAATAAATAAAGCATACATGCATTTGCACTTATTTCTAATGAATTGTACTAAGCACTTTGAAGTATGTTTGTGGTTTTATTACTACATTGAGGCTTTCTAACTTGTGTATGAACTGTATAAGATTTTTAATTTTAAAATAGGTGCTTCCCCGTCCGTTGAAGAGGATTTTTCTAAAGTTGTTCCCCAATTTGAAGAATACAGAGAATCGTCAAAAAAATATGTGTATTCCCGCCAAAAGAGCAAATCTCTAGATTTTTTAGCACACAGAGGTATTGATGCTTTTTCGCCTTTTATTTATATTTCGAAATCTGCTTGCATTTTGTTTTTTTCAATTTAGTACTGTTGTATCCATTATAAGCTTCTATCAGCAATATTTATTCTTATCAGCAATAAAAAATGTTATGAAAATGGAAAAATTTATATTATTATAACATATAATGCTTGAAACGCAGAATATGCGTAGCCACGGTGGCTTGACCTGAAGATGCGGGCTTCACGATCCAATAGGCATAGGTTCAAGTCAGCCATAAGGCGAATCTTGAGGGAATTTTTCAGAGAAAATCCTAAATGATGCTAAAAATGATTTGGGAAAAAATAAATTATGTATACATCTTTTTTTTATTATTAACTTATAATATAAATCTGAAGAGTTTTTTGTTTGAACGCACTTATCTCAAGAACTACTGGTTCAAATTGAAATTCTTTTTGTGTTGAATAGTCCATTCATTGAGAAAGGATATAGGCTATATAACATCACGCTATGACTAATAGGAGTGCAGCAGCAATAGAAAATATTATGAAAACAGGAAAATTGATATTTATACTAATATTATAAAGCTGAAGAGTTTGTTTGAAAGCGCTAATTTCAGGAACTACTTGTTTGAAGTGAAAAATTCTTTTTGTGTTAAATAGTCCATTTATTGAGAAGGCTTTAGACTTTTAAAAAAAAAATCAGATGGACCAAAATATTTGTAATTGCAAATTAAATGTTTAATTAATTGTTTAGTTCTATAAATTCCTAATAGATGGCTGGGTAAGTTAACTGTTCGAGAGGGCACTGGCCGACAGTGTCGATAGCTGCAAGGAACCGTGCCTATGCTACGCTGATGTGATCAGCGTGGAATGCGTTTTTGAATGCATTTTTTTTGATGTTCAAGTACATAATTTGATTCTGTATGATTTTTCTATAAGGTTTTGTTTTCCTTAACTTCTTCAATGTTTGTTTTTGTTCTTATAGTTGAAGACAGTTACTTATCTAAGTAAATAATTTGATTTGTTGGAATATTCAATTGTGATTGTTCTTTATAACGTTTTTATTATAGCATAGTTTATGTGGCAAAATACTTTGAATTGCAGGGTAAAAAACGCTTCACTCACTAAAGGGCAGGGTTACGGTGGCGCGGTTTGCTTGTCGCATTAAGCGATGAACTATGTAGTAGAAGGATCATTTTGAGTTTTAAAGCTACCGTTAATATTTTTATGTGTTTCAGCGAATAGTTTTAAATTCCAAAGAGACATTAATAAGTCTTTTGAAAAGGCGTGTACCCATTTTAGTTGAAGAAAAAAGATTATTTAACATCAAAAGGAAGGTGGGGCATGGATTTTTTTGTTCAACGGACTTTAACTTCTTAGCACTGGCATCACCGTGTGAGTATGATAGATATGCACAGAATGCTTTTTTGTCTGTTAAATATTTCTTAGATGTACATGAAAATCACACTACCTCTTAAGAAATTTGCAAATATTTTTCTCTTATTTTGGGACATTTTATTCATTATGTTTTTTATTTATTGATCTATCTATATTTCAGCTCCTTCAAATATATTCATTGTTGACTTAAAGCTGTTCTTATTCTTTAGCTGAATCTCCCTGCTTTTCTGAATCCTCTGAATGTCGAAGTAGATCCCCTTCTCCAACTCCATCTAGTGGTTTGGAGAACACAAGTATTAAAGATTCTCCAATGCAAATTGATGCTGTCATGTCCAGTACAGATAATTCATGCAATAACTCAGGTATAAGTAGAGCATTTTACTTTTTACCATGCATTTGCTCTGGCTCTTTTTTTTTTTTTTAATAGTGTCAATGGTTCACATTTTGAAAAGTGTCTATCTTAATGTAATTGATGCTTAGAAAATATATTTAAAAAATTTTTCTTGGTCCATTACTTACCGTTATTTTCCGCCAAACGTGCTGCTCTCCTAAACAAGGTTTTTTCTTATTTATACATATAATAAAATAACGTGTTTGTTTGTGTGTATGTGGCGCGCAACCCGGGAAAACAGTAAGGCCTAAAAAGATGAAGTTTGGTATACAGGTGAAATTTCTGCAGAAAATGTGCACCTTGGGCTTCAATTTTTGATATTTTAATTAGAAAAAAGTTATTAAATGTTTTATGTTATTTTTAGCACTTTTTAGTACTTTTTACCTCACAGACTCTGAAGCAATCGCACCACACAAATAATTTTTATACTATAGTGTAGGAAATTTGATTTTAAATATGATGAATGAAAAAATTTTGAAAATAGAGCAATTTTTGTATTTTTTTATGAATTTTTGAAAAAAAAACCCTTTTATTTGCATTTTTTCCTGGGTTTTATTTTTTTCTAACATCATCCTGCAAGAAGTATCAAAGCCTCATTTCTAAAATTTAAGTTGGTAATAGTAAAAACATTTCGCCCTCTTCAGAAGAAAAAAGTTTTTCAAAATACGCAATAGTTTTTTTTTTACAATTTTTTTAATGCTGAACACATTATGTCTTTCCACGCATCGGTCGAAAAAAACGTTCTTCAATCCTTTATGCCTCTGACGTCACTACTTGGATTTTGATTCGATATTCACGATGGAATCTTAAACACAAACAATGTTAATCTTTATTTTTTTAATACTGCTTACTTCTACATTTTATGACGTGGTTATTTTCCCCCCCCCCCCCCCCCCCCCCAAGCTGGACATTTTGCTGCATCTATATTATGTTACATTTCATAGTTGTGCGCATTTAATTCAATAAAAACAGCAATAATTTTTTTCTTTGTCAAACGCTACTTTTTGCACACTACGGGGAATTTTAGAGATAACTTTTTTTTTGCTCTACTGAAATAAAAAAAGTGGTTTTTTGAGTGATCTTTGTTTTTATTAGGAAATGAGCGGGGAGGTTAAAATAGATAGAGATGGATAAGAAAATTTAGAGATAGATCGTAAAGGTAAATAGCCGCCGGAGGCAGCAATCTTGGCGTAAAAATGTGAATGACACACAAAAAAAAAGATAGAGATGGATTGATTTATACTGCTGCCAAATTTATTCAAACCGCTGCCGAAGGCATCAAACGCTAAGTAAAAAGGTAAATGACAAGTTAGCCAAACAACCACCGTAGGTGGCTGCTTGCATAGAAAGGCGAATAGTGTAAGAACGCGAATCAGCTGGTCGCTGCAGATGGCTAGTTTGAAAATAAAAATGAGGTTAATAACTCGATATAGCTTGTAAATAAATAATTTCAAATTTGTATTTGAAGTTTATTTTTAACCTTAAGTCTGAAATCTGTTTAGATATAATAGAATAAATAAATAAATTGTGAGAAGAAAAAAAAAAGTGCTCTCATATGGTGGATATCTATCAGTATATTTGCTGTTGTCAGCATATAAACTGCATTTTTCTGGAGCAGAAAATTGTACTTAGATCAACAGGTACTTGTGTAAACTTGTAGGTTTGTAGTATTATATTTTAATTTTACTAAAAATTGTTAAAGGTTTTAAAAAAGGAAATTTGAAATATATTTAAAAACTGTTCATGAATGAAGAAATATTATAAAAAACTTAATAATAGCTGTTGACTTTAAAATTGTTGATAATGTTATTTAAAATGTCTTTACACTTCATTAAATGATTGTTAATATAATGCCAGGTCTGTCTGAAAGGAAAAAAAGAGGTAGGCTATATTAAATTGATTTAAATCTTTTTCTTTACTTTTTTAAATTAAAATATGTGTTAATGAGGTTAAAAAAGGAAATGCATCAAAATAAAATTAATGTTAATCTTTATTATTGACTTTCAAAGTACAGTCAGATCCTGATTTAACAAATTCATCCGGACCCAAATTTTTATACGTTAAATCGGGGTTATTCGTAAATCGGGATGTGAATAAAAGATGCACTTACTTTATCTAAAAGCCCAAATAAGCAACTGCACAAAAATATCCATAGTTAGAAAGTGTACACGTTTTATTCAGCATTCTGTGACTTATTTCACACTAGTTAATAGAAATTTTTAAGTACTGAGTAATAGATGTTTGACAATTTTTTTGATACTTGACTTGAAATAGTTCTCTTTTGAGTTTATGGAGAGAAGAAAATACTAGATCATTTACAGCTTGTTGCATGAGATATGTTTTTAGTTTCCAGCCCATGTAAAGCCTGGAAAAAGTAACAGTTTTTAATGGGGAGTTTCATTATTGCTTTCTGCATCAGAATCGCTATTCATTGATTGCTCCCTTGTCCGTCAAAAATTGCCAATTCCAAGAAAAGCCTTTTTCTGCTTTGGACAAGATGAATGCATCATTTGGAAACCAACCCAACATTTCCTAACTCAAATTAACAAAAAACAAAAAAAAAAAAAAAAAAAAATCCATCTGTTAAAATAATTTGCTAATTCGGGGTTTATTATTCGTTAAATAGGGGGTTTTGCCTTTATTTAGTGGGGGGAAAAGAAAAATCCGCAAAATCGCAAAATTCATTAAATAAAGGTTTGTTAAACCGGAGTTCGACTGTATAATGTTAACTTATTAATGAAACATTAACACATTTTCAGAAATCAGAAAGTTGCAATTCTAATTTTTATTTGCCTCAGTAATTTTTTAAGAAAGGCCTTTTCTACTTAGTAGCAAGCAAACTAATTTAGTACATTAAATTTCTTTTCCTTGGGCATTAAATAGTTGTATTAAGTGAATTTTACCGTATTCTTGTTTTTCCCCCTAAATTATTTTTTAGAAGCCAAAAAAAAAAAAAAAAAAAACTTTTAGTACAATTATTATTATTATTATCATTATTATTTTTATTTTATTTTTTTTGTACTTCATTTGGAAACTCTTTGTTGTTTTGATGTTCTATCAACATACAATTATTTGCAATGCATATTATGTGCCTTGTTTATTTTATGCCATATTTCTTTTGAAAAGTTTGAAAAGCTTTATTTTGACCTTAAATCTCTTAGTTAAGAGAAGTTTATTAATTTATTATGTCTTTTTTTTATGTAACGATCAGCTATGATTTTAAAAACAAATTTAGTTGTTAAAATGTTTTAATGTTAATTTCGCTTCTAATAATTTTGTTTCTTGCTCATTCTTAGCAGCACTTTGACTGTGATATATTTATTTATCTTGCTCCTATTCAAATCGGTAAAATCCTAATATTCATGTTCATTAAATCTTACAGAAATTGGTACATGTAGCTCTCAGGAAGCACGGAGTGTCATGTCCGGGGGTACTACTCGAGGTTGGTTATCTGATGTCGCAGTAGTTCTGTGGAAGAGAATGCTAGGAGCTTTAGGAAATATTAATAAAATTAAAGATGCTATAATTCATGCTCAAGTTCTTAAGTACCTTGTTGATCTTTCTGAGCTTTTAATAAAAGTGAGTGTGCTGATTAAATTTATAATTCTATGTAATTAAACTTTCTTTAATCTTGCTGATGTACTTTGACACCACATCACACCCGTGGGTCTCCTGTTCCTATTACAGTAGTGACTTGCCCAGATTAGGGACCCTCAGGAAGTTGCAACCTTTTTCATTTAATTCCAAAGTAACAGAATAGAGAATTTAGAAAACAGTAACAAAATACGGAATACAAATAACATAATACAGAATACAAATAACAGAATACAGAATTTTGAATACTTTAAAATTTTGACATAAAATATAAAATACAATAAATATAACATAAATAACAAGTTGTCAATACACTATGAAATGAGTACCAGGAAAAAGGGCCTACGTGGTACTCTGGAGTTGAAATCCTTCTGAAGACAATAATTTGAAAATTTCATTCATTCTCTGTGATATAGTAATCACATATATTTTCTTAGATTCGCATTTTAATTCATGCGTTCGCATTTTCTGATTTAATGGCGTCGTTTCTGAGTTTTCGGCGACCATGTTTTCCCTTCTTCCTCCCGTGATTTGTTGTCTCCCGCCTTTTTCGCTCATTGGCCGTAGGTGTGGTTTCGTAGGTGATGTCATTTTCCCGCGTTTCCATTCGCTGTGCTAAGTGACGCCGCATATGAATATCTGTTTTTCACGCGACCGCGTGGGTTTTTAGCTTGATGTCTCATGAAAGTTTTCGGGAAAAAAGGAGTAGTGTGCTAGCCGTGATACGTGACTGAGCGTGGGTTTGGAGCGCGGACGCTTGACCTGAAAATGGGTCATGTGCAATGGCGACGACTGCGATGCAAAATCTGGATGCATCAGCATAAAAAATGATGTAAATTGTAAAATAATTGCACAGGAGCCTTAGAGCCCTGTTTCTCTAAAAAAATGATAAGTTAGTTACGAATGAGATCCTGTATTTAATCAAGATTTTCTAAAAAAATATTGAAAAATGTTCGCATCCACGTGGAAGTAGCTCCGATCATGCACGGATGAAAACCCTTTCTTTTTACTGGATGATCATTGCATATGATCAGAGAAGGCTGATGATGCACCTGTAGCTGGTGATACCCGGATAGCGAAAGATGTACGCGCGGTCGACATGAATTTAGTCCTGATTCCCGCTGCATCATTTTCGTCCTGTGTAATTGTGATTTCTCCGTCATCGCCGTGGTATTGCGGCCGGATCCATGTGGTTTTACATCATCTTCCTCGCTGATGTCCCTACGATGAGTTCTTTCACTGCAACAGCAGGCCGCGCCTTTTTTTAGCCTCCCCATGTACAACGCACATCCCTCTGCTGTGACGACATAATTCCCTGCAACAGACTGGACTGTGAACTTAACTTACCTAAATTTTTCATATTGTAATCTTTTATATTCCCTTCCATGTTTTGATTACGCCGCGGGAGCTCCCTAGGATCTTGATATTCGTCGTGTAAGTGATAATCATCGGAATAAATTTTCACAAGTGACGCGAAATGAGTTGTGCTTATTGTGTTTCTACTACATGGGGTAAGTCAAACCTTTTCTTTGTATTCCACGTAGGCACCAAGCATCGAGACGTCCTGGAGTTTTGCGGAATCACTTAAAATACGATCGGCCTAAAATTGTTTTCCTCATTTTGTTTGTTTTATTTAAGTTGGTGGTTCATGTTTTATAACAAATTCGAAAGAATTAACCACATTTCCACCACATTCTCCGCTTCCTGTGTGGGTGAGTGATTGCTTGTCTAATTCTTTGCTGTCTTGAGATATTTGTGGAACATCGTAAATGCATGCGATCTGTCAGTGTACAATCGAATAAATAATGGTATGCATCACCCATCCCACCATCCACGCAGAGTAGTGATTCTATGAGACCAAAACGATGGAGATATTGTGGAAATGGTCCATGACCTGTTAAAAAGACGGTATGGCAGCGATGTGAGACTCGCAGAGGGAGCTTGATTGTGGGGAATACGTCATAGACCCCTCTGCCCGTCTCCACGTGATCCCACCTGTACTACCAGTCCACCTTCAATTGGGTAAAAATCAAGTATTTAAGATAAGATTTAGGGAAGTGCTACATCAAATCAGGTTGTGGAATCGGCAGCCGGTCTAGCTAGGCGTATGCTAACTTTTTGCTTCTCAAAATGAAAGATAGACTGCATGAGAAAGTCGATTGACAAAACTGGCAAGTAGTGTTTGATTGAAAGTGAAAGTGATAAAGCCAAATATATGTAAATGTCTGAACCTACAGAAATAAGAAATTGCAAGGTTTAATCATCCATAATATAGCTCTGGAAATATCAAAATGTTTACATGTTTAACAACCTCAGTAACTAATGAACTAAATTGTATAGTTATTTAAATAATAAGATAAGAGAATGAAAATGAAGCCTCTTTTGCAAGTAAAAAATATTTAAAAATGGAATCGACTTTTAAAAGTTCTCAAGCCATTGATGTATAAAAACTTTAATTTTTCAGATTTTTATTCATAGCTCTAAAAACTTTGATGTTTTCAAAGACGTAATGACTGAAATTTTAATTGCATAGTGCTAAAACTAATTTTTAACCCTATTGTGGCAATCAACACCTGAGTCGCTTTATTTTAAAATTTTAGTATTAAAGGCAAATTAAAGTGGAAAGGAAATTATGAAATCCATTAAGTCAAAAAGAGTGTAATTACTTAATTACTGGAACACATTAGAAGAATTCAAATAAGTGTTAAAATAATTGGATTAACTGAAAATAACGCTGTAAAAAACTACTCTGCAGTACTCTAGGACAAAGCAACATTTCAGTATAATTTGTTGAAGTGAAAAATGGTTAATTTTGTAAAAAAAAATTATTTAGTTTCTAATGTGTCTTTATTATAATTTTTTGACTCATCATTTTACTACTTTATAATTTGCTACATTTGGACTGTTTAATAACTAAATTACTTGTAAAAAATAGATTAGACCCATTCTTAAGTATGCTGCTGAAACAAATATACTGGACAGTTCTAATTGAGAAAGACAAGTAAACTCCTGCTGTTTTGAAAAGAAACAGTCATTGAAATATTTTTGGATGAACTTAAGTTAAATAATACTTCTTAGGTAATTTAGTAGATTAATTTTGAATTATATGAAATTATGCAAACCCAGATATTACAAATACAAATATGACGACCAGCAACAGGCTCTGGGCCCAGCTAGGCTGGTCATAGTCAATTAATTACAATCTAGTGAATATAGTGGGCTGGACATGCCATTAGAATGAAAGAGAATAAAACAGTTAAATAATATCTTTTTAAAGAAAAGTAATAAACTCAATAGGGAGGAAAAAAAAAAAAAAAAAAAAGGAGCCCCAAGTTTGTGGGTCGAGTGATTGCCTTTTGAAAAAGTCTTTAACTAACAGTAAGACCTAAAAACATAGCACAGCATTGGAAAACATTCTTAGAAAATCAAGGCAAACTCAGGGTAGTGTTGCAAAAGAAAGAAAAATTGTTTACTTTAAGGACACGAAAATTACTTTTAAGATATAAGTTTTATAGTTGTTCTGAATTATTGCTAAACTTTTTTAATTGCTGAAAATCTTCTAAAAATCATCCTTGGAAACAATCTGTTTTATATATAGTACAAATAAGTCTCTAATCACTTGTTTGTACCATAAAAAGAAGCAGTGAAGTCAAAGCATTTCTTTTTGTAACTTGTATTGGAGCATTGCAGTAGTTTGAGCATAATGCAGTGGATGCACTTTACACTGATTTTTTTCTCTACTTACATTTTTATTTTACATGTATTGATAATTAAACTTTCATCAAACGTTTCTTGCAGATTCGAGATAATTTAGGAGTAACGTTAGATAACCATACAACCCCTCCTCCTCCAGAGCTCTTGCCACCTCTTCTTCTTGTTGCTCCATGGTTGTTTCAGGTAAACAGTTAAACTATAAAAACATTGAATTTTACCCATATTTTATCTTTTTATTAATTATGACATATTTTGAAATTGATTTAAAAACGCTTGTAACTTTTTTTCCTTTGAAGATAGAAGCCAATTTTTTCGACCAAAGGTCGAGAGAGATCTGGAGTAAAAAATGTCGTTTTTTCCAATGGTGTCAAAGAAAACTGTGGGATAATTCCTTCACTTTTTATTGATAGATTTAATGAAGAAAGTAGTGCCTAAATTTCACATAAGCCTAAAAAAGTTTGAGCTAAAAATGCAAATTACTCCCGCCGTAATTAAGTTAAAGCATTGAAACAAACTGTTTAGAACATGGAAAATTCTACCCTTTTCAACGATACATAATATTAATATGTGCATGTAGTTTTTACCCCTTTAATAGGCAATAATGCCAATTTCTGTGAAATTTGGGCCTAAATTGGAATAGAAAAGAACTATTTATCGGATTTTTTCAAATTATAGCCTATGTTACTCTGTAAGAGAGACCTTTTATATAGTGGAGGAATTTTTCAAATAGGTGCAGTGGTTCCGGAGATTACCTCGAACATATAAACACACAAAAATCCGCCCTCTCTCTTTATAATATTAGTATAGATATCTACTTTATACTGTTATGAGATATATTTTAATTTACTAATTTGGTTACAGGCTCTTAGTTTACCTGAAAAGTACAAACAGGGAAAACTTCTTGCATACAAACTACTTTGTATATTAATGTTACGTCGTCATGATTTGCCCATCAGTAAAGATCATCTTGTACATTTTTATCATGCTCTTCATTATGGCCTCATGGCCAACGATCAGGTAGGTTAAAGCAGTTGTTTATGCTACTGCTTTCTCCCTTAATTTCATTTTCCTTGTATTTTTTGTAATTTATTTATTACTAATTTCAGGATATTATTAACACAATAGTAAAGTCCTGTGGTCCAAATTTTTTCTCTGTTGGACTTCCAGGCTGCACTCTTTTGATTATGGATTTTATATACGCTGCAGATACAGTTATTTCAAGCAGTGATGTAAATGGAGTAAGTGACTTTAAATATGATTTTAAGAAATTTTTTTTCATATTATATATTTTTAATTATTATATTTTGTATTATTTTTCTGGCTAGGTTCCTAGAACTGAAGCAATGTCTATTTTAGGCGCATTGTTATGCTTACCTAATATATACAAAGAAATTTCAACTCTTCAGCCTTCATCAACAGAATTATTTACCATTGCTTGCAATGATGCAAAAGTGAGTTTTCTTATACATATCCTGTAGCAAGTTATGTACAATTTAAGAGTTACTGTTCAATTTCTAATTTAAAAAGGGTAATTTTTAACTTTTTAAGTTTACTGCATGTTTTTCATAGATACAAAATGAAAATATTTATTATGTCTACAAAAATAGTAATAGAATATTGAAATACATAACTTATATGAAACTGCACTGTAGCTCATAAATATGCTTGTCTTTTTTTAAAATTTAATGCCGTGCATAAATTAATTGTATATGACACTTTTGCACTGTTAACTTTAATTAGAATTTTATTAAATTTCAGCTTATTTGTAAGAAGGAACAAGTTTTTTAAGTTTGTTTTGAGTTGAAAAATATTGTGTTGGGACTATTTTCCCTTGTTTTACCATTGCATTTCTTGAAAGAAGCAATTAAATCAGTATTTGTAATTGTTTTTTTCTTTTTTAATTCATCCTCTCCCCCCATGTTTCGGAAATTATTTTTGTTGATTAAAACCACATCAAACTTTGTTGACCTTTTGGCTATTTTATTACTAATTCTGCTAATTATTATTTTGTTTTATATGACTTAACATACTTAATTAAATGAGCTGTTTTGAAATGAGTAGTATATTTGAAACATTTATCATTCAATTTTTTTTCCCCTCTTCAGGATCATATTACAAGCATATTATTTAAAGCTGGAAAGCGAGAGCCAGCTGGTCTGGCAAGGTGAGTAGGCTGAACTGATACGTAACTGAATCAGTTGTATACGATAACTATTTCTTATTCACTCTTGCACAAAGCATGCCATAGGTTGAAATACATTATTTGGCTTAAACGCTAAAGAGAGTATTAACCCCTTAACAATTGGATAATTTTCAAGAAAACGGTCATAAAATTGTCTATTTTTTTATTTAAGAAAAAATAGAGATTACTTATTAAGACTTATTTAAGATATAAAAATAAGTGTATGAACAACATGTGCATTCATTTTTCATTTTCAATATTTTTTAGATTGAATTTTTAAAATTTTTTAAAATTTTATGAAAAGTCAAAAAACAAGCCCAAGCAAGCAACAAAAATTTAAGAAATATATCTTTTATACATTAAAAAATAATTTTATTAATATTTTGTGTAATATAAGTAAAGATAAGTAAATTTTTCTTGTGTGGTAATTTCAAAGCTTGAGATACAGATGCCAACGTCACAGTCTGGTAAGTTAGTACCAAATTTCCTTTCTTCATCTCTGCAATTACAGTAGAGCGCCGATTATCCGAACACGTCGGGACCGACCCTAGTTCGGATAAGCAAAAGTTCGGATAATTGGAGAGACAATTTAAAGGATATCCCTATCTATACAAAAACCTTCACACTTTATCCAGGCTTAGGACTGGCAACACTGTTAGTGCTGGCGTGTTTAAAAATGTTTTTTTTTTTGTCTTTTTTTCATTTTTTAAACTTTTTTTTGTCTTTTTTTCATTTTTTAAACTTTTTTTTGTCTTTTTTTCATTTTTTAAACTTTTTTTTGTCTTTTTTTCATTTTTTAAACTTTTTTTTGTCTTTTTTTTAAAAAGATTATAATTTAAGTAAAAAAGCTTTTGACTTTTTCTTGCTTCAAAGAAGACATTCTTTTCAATGCTGCCCTATCTCTAATGCTTCTTAAATGCATTGCTTGAATAGGATCAGCGTCTTTCTGCCTTTCGAGCCATTTCATAGCTTTTTCCAAGCATTCAAAGGCTTCGCTATGTGATGGACCTGGGTCATTTTCAGAGCATTCATTTTCAATTTCATTTTTATTTTCTTCATTTTCGCCTTCAATCTCAGCCACAATCTCATTGTCATTTAAAATCTGATATCCAGGGTCTTGCATGTCACAATTTAGCCACTCATTAATTTCTTTTTCCTCATAATTTAGGATTCTTCCCATCTCTTTTATAGTTTTACACTCCTCATTTTCCTTATCAGATGCTTCTGCTCCAGTATCAATTTTTTCCCTGTTTAAAATTTTATTCCAGGCATTTTTTAACGTTGATGATTTTACAAGCTTCCAGGAATCGGCAGCCATAATGCAACAATCTTTTAAATTAATGTTTTTGGCATTCTGGGAATCAGGCTCTTCAGTGTCTTCTGATAGAAGCATCTTTCTCAACATTTGCTTTCTATAAAAGCGCTTAAATGTCTCTATTACACTCTGATCCATGGGTTGTATCAGTGATGTAACATTAGGTGGCAAAAACTTTACTCGGAACTTCCCATTTTCCCGTTCAAGGGTATCTGCACACGGATGTGAAGGTGCATCATCAAGAAGTAGGAGTACTCTGCCCTCTTTCTTCATATCTTCTTGATGTGTCTTAACTTTAGGAATGAATGTGTGATCATACCAATCAATGAAACCTTCTGATGTCATCCAAGCCTTCCTTTGAGAAGTGTAAATTACTGGCAGATTTTTCCAATTATTAAAACATCGAGGCTTCTTTGAATGTCCTATCACGAACAATGGTATTCGATGGTTACCGGTTGCATTTGCGCAATTAAGAACTGTGATTCTTTCTTTGTTTAATTTAGTTCCAGAAGCACTTTTTTCGAACTCAGATGCTAATGTTTTTCGGGGTAAAGATCTCCAAAACAGGCCGGTCTCATCTGCATTGTAAATCAGTTCTTCTTCGTATTTTTCTGATTTTACAAATTCAATAAATTCTTTTACGAATTTCGTAGCAGACTCTGTAGATGCAGATAATTTTTCACCATGCAATCCGATTTCGCGTATACCATGCCGTAGCTTAAAATTTCTAAGCCACCCAGAGCTTGCTTGAAATGTATTAGTATTTTCTCCATTCAACTTTTCGTTGAAAAATAGTGCCTTCTCACATAATAAGGGTCCAGAAATGGGATGACCAGATGAGCGTTTCTGCAAAAACCACATGTGCAAAGCTTTATCTACTTTATCATCAAAGGATTTTTTCATCGATTTTCTATCTAAGCTTCCTTGCTCACTTTCAAGTCCCGTTAAATACTTCATAATTGATTCTTCATTCTTTTTTATATCTGATATTGTAGACTTTCCTACACCAAACTCCGCTGCTAATTTTGAAGCGGCGTCATTATTTTTCAGCCTCTTCAATATCTTTCCTTTGTCTCCTAGCGAAAGAACAACTCTTTTTCGCTTTCCAGACATCTTTTCACCTTCGTTGCAGAAAAAGAAATGAGCTAGATCGCTGGTGCAATCAACAACCGCTATCAAGAAACCTTTAGTAACAACCACTAACAACTCTATTAACAACAAGAATTAACAGCGGCTAGCAACCGATATCGACGATAACAAACTCTAAAAAAAGCAGAGCACATGATTCTGAGCAACTCACTTTGTCAACGTAGATACGTCACACAAACCAGTTTTTCCCCACGTGTCCACAGCGAGGGTGGGGGGAGAAGAATGCAAACAGGAATTTTGTGCTTTGACCTTGGTTTCTCAACCCCTTTCTTCAAACCTTTTGTGTTCTCTCTTCCCACTAACAAAACTCCCCAAAAATACCTTGCAGTTTCCGGATTAAAATTTGTATGCCAAGAAAGAAAAGAAAAAAGATAGATAACAGGGTGAAAAAAAGAGTACGTACGTAATTGAAAGCTTGGTTGGAAGGGACAGGAAAAAAAAATTAGGTTTTGGATGAAAAATATGCCGTTCGCATAAAGTTCGGAAAAAAATTTTAAAAGGCGAAAAACACGGTTCGGATAATTGGAAGTTCGGTTAAAAAATTTTAAAAGGCGAAAAACACGGTTCGGATAATTGGAAGTTTGGTTAATTGGAGTTCGGATAATCGGCGCTCTACTGTACATTTAAAATCTGCAATTACATTTAAAATGGACTGGTGCTGCCATCTAGTGTATAAAGAAAGAAATAAAATGTATTCCGTGTAAAATAAATGAATTGGTAATAATAGTTTCGTCGCGTTAATACCCCCCGTTGCACATCCCAGCACAGCAATATGATGGGAGCGAGAAATGGAGGTCGAAACCCCAGCACAGCATTTTCACGGGAGCGAGCGGGAAGGGGTTAAAAGGTAGTTAAAAACCCTTGTTTAAAATTCGTTGATTGTACATTTTGGATGTAATTACACAATATGTTTTAGAAAACGTTTCAATATAATTTTATGGAAGTACAGTTGCCCTTTCCTCCCTTTTGTAGTTTATGCTTTTAGTTATACACTTGTATTAAATTTTATTGGAGTGTAAGTTATGCTTTAAATTTTAATGATTTTAATAAAAGGTCTTTGGTATCAAACAGTTTACAAATAATAGAAGTAAGTTACTGCTCCTAAGCCAGGGCTAAGGCTAGACTACATGCAATATACCAGACAGCCCTGTTATCACATCCAGAGACTGCAGTTTCCTTCTTGTTAGAACTCATCAGTCTAGAATAGTGAATAACCAAGCCAAAGGCATATGTCATCTCATTGAAACTCTAAATGTGATAACCAGGCTGTCCGGTACATTGCATGTAATTAGGAGGATAATTAGAAAACAATAACATTCTATCAGAAATATGAATTTGCAAAACCTTTACTAACTAATATGCTGTTGAAATACAGTGAAACCTGTGTAAGTTGACCACTTGCGGTGCACTACTTTATTGGTCACCTTAAACAGGTGGTCAACTAATAGAGGTTGAATTATATGATATAGATCAAATTCTGTGCCTGAAAATAGCGGTCAACTTAGACAGATGGTCAACTTACAAGGGTGGTCAACTTTACAGGTTTTACTGTTATAGATAGTTATTGACACAAATGTAAAAAAAAAAAAAAAGATTATTTTTTTCTTTTTTATAAAGTTGAATTGTTTTCTGTTTTATTCAAAAAATAATTAAATGAATAAATAAAAAGTTAACTTGGGAAGAGTTGAAAAACAATGAAAGTCATAAAATTATTGTTCAAGTTGAATTCTTCTAAAATGCAATAATTTACAGTTTCTGGAAAACACTGCAAATTACTCAAGGTTTGTGTTCCAAAAACAATTTTGAATTTTAAAACTCATTTTCATTTACTGTATGCTTAAATACATTATTTTTGAAGATTTTATTGTACATAGCATGCTTTCAACAGAGTTTATGTAAGCACTGAAAATGTTAACCATTGGGGCGAAACAATTAAACAAGAATACAATAATAATGTTAGTAATCTTAAAGCTGCAAAATTATGGCCAATATATTTTGGGGGTATGTCTCATTACTCAGATGAGTTTCCTCCATAAGTTTACATCTTTATTTATTAATTTTTCATATGATCCCTTGTTGCCCTGAAATGTGGAGTTTTTGCAATTTTGTTCTTTAATGGATTTTTCGTCGTCTTTTGTTTTCAGAGTTAGATTATTTGAACAGCTGTCAGAAAGCAATATTAAAAAAATTCTTCCTTATGTAACATGTAATGGTTTGATTAATTCCATATCATTTTGGCTATGGTAAAGTGAATAAACTGTTAGTTCTCTGTTTCTTACTTTTTTTTTCGTTTGTTTTTTAAGTATCTATGATAAATCAGCTTATTAAATTTTACTAAAATGAACAACTAATATTTCGAAAATATTTTATTTATATTTTTTTATATGCTTTATTCATAGATGCTAACATTTTTCAAGTAATCTGTTTTCTTTTTCAGGTGTATCGCTATCAACAGCATTGGTATTTATTTATATGAAGAATTAATGAATAGAACAAATCATTATCGCATAAAAGAAGCTGTTACAGTCTTACTTATTGCTGTTAGGGTAATTAATTTTTATCTGTATTCAGTTTCTTTCATAGCCAATTTATTTATTTATTTTTTCATTATTTTTTTAAAAATAAATGTCAGTTTCTTTTGAATTTTACTGTTTAGTTATTTTTTATCTTTTAAAACTAAGTACAATTATACTAACAAATTAACATTAATTTCAAGTTAATTTTTGTTCTTATTTTGAATTGTTTGCCTTATTTTGAGTTTTAGTTTTTCTTTTCACATTCCTTTGGTTTCTTCTCAACTCTGGTGATTGGGTTGTGCATGTGATTTTTGCTAATTCTTTTGCTTTCAAGAATTCTATAGCACCTACATCAAAACCTTCAAAGAGCAAAGAGGTACTTGTCTCTAACATTTCATTAGAATTACTGATTTTGGGTGGACTGTTATACTTTTTTTTCATAGTGCTTTAAGTTAAATGTATATATTTATGATGTTTGAAAAACTGAAAAATGAGTTGGTATTGTTCGTTTTCCACGAGAAGGCGCTTGACTCCTCCTTTGTCACGGGTTATCCGATGATTCTATTTCGCTGTTTTCGGCAGAAGGTATATCGGATCATAGCATTTTGTTCTGAAACAGCACTATTTAAAATGTGAAAATACAGTCGACTCCCGCTACAATGCAGTCCGACTTACATAAAATGGCAATAATGCAAGTTTTTCAGGGGCAATGAATTTTAGAGCTAAAGCAAATTTCTCTCTCTAAAGTTTGAATATGGAAACAAAAAGCGAAATTTGTGACCGTTTAAGTACGGTGACGGTAAAGATTCTTGATACTTTTGAACAACTAGAAGGTGGGTTGAAGGTAGCAGGACAATTAGCTATGAGCGAATCTTTCATACGTATAATTAAAAGTCAAGAGAAGGCAATCCGTATAAGTTCAGACCTTAGTTTTAATATGAAGCACGCAGAGTAGTTTTTAAGTAAAATGCAAACAATATGAAATTGGAATCTGCTCTTGTATTGAAGATTATCGAGTCTCTGAAAGAGGAGTGTTATCATAAATGTAAATGCTATAAAAGCAAATGCGAAGCAACTGTATTAAAAATTTATTAGAATGACCATCAGATTGCGCAGCAGAAATCATCATCTTCAATATTTAAGTTATAAATGTAACTTACTGTATCTACAATATAATACTCTTACAGTGCAGTGCTTTATTACTACATACGTAGGTACCATACTGTTTTATTTTTATGTCTCTCTCTTCCATTGATCATTGATTTTGTGCATCGTAACATTATTTTATGTTGAACTAGCTGTACCCGACGCGCGTTGCTACACCAACAAAAAAATACATCATTATACTGATTTTCATGACAATCGGTTGAACGGGGCAGAAGTTGCTACTCTGCAGTGCCACCTGGTGGCGAGTGGCTTCAATGAGCATATTATGCACCTTCTCCGTGGAAAAATACATATATATAGCAATTTTCATAATAATCGGTCCAGATATCAAGTGAAGCCGTGACTATACTCAAATTTCGTACTCACGCAGTTTTCAAGATCAATCAATCGCTAAAAATATCAAATAGAAAAAGTTTTAAATCCCCCCGTTGCATGAAAAGCCGTAAAACAATAAAGAAAGAATTTATTTGTTCAAACTCAAGAAAAATGGTAACAGCTAACTTCTTATCAATGAGATCTTTCACGCGAATTAATTTCTGCTGCCGATAATTTTATTCGTATTTATCCAATGGATTGTGACTTAAATTGGAATAAAAAAGGAACTACCGATTGGATTTTTTTCGAACTGTTCTATAAACATTCCGAGTACCAAAAATAACAAACGGTGAAAGTTTCAGCCAAATCTGCCGGGTAGTTTTTGAGTTCATGGATGGCATACAGACAAACATTCATTTTTATATATAAAGATAATGCATCTTTTTTAAAAATGTGGTAAAAATTCAGCTTTTTATGGAAGAAAGGGTAATATATAGTTTTAAAACGGTCTAAAACAGTTTAAAAAGGTGTTTATAAAGGTCTAAAATAATTGGGTGTGTTAATAAAAAACTCATACACAGAACTTTTCCACAACGTGAAATTTCGACTTATGCGAGCAGTCTTGGAACGCATCTCTCTCGTAAGTCGGGATCCAACTGTAACTAAAATGACAACAGACAAGTGAAGCAAGTGATGTAAAGGACACTTAGACTTTTTTGCACATTAAAATGCATGCCCAAGTTTAGGCTGTCTGGTTGTCTCATTTAGAAGAGTGTGGATTGCTTACTGATCACCTCCACATAAAATGGAACTCCGCGTTCAAGGAGGCAGGGCAAAGTGCCTTCTCGTGAAAAACGGACAATACAGGTAGAACATTTTTTTTAAAAGAAATTGAAGTGGTATAGTGAACAACAAATTTTATGATATTATTTTTTATTTATTTTGTTGTTTGAAGCATATTGCTCCAAATGTAGGTACAGTCGAATCTCCATATCATCGCCTCAGAGCAACAGTAAGACATCTAATCCCTGGAATAACACTAAGATATCCTACCATTGCTCTGATGTGGCGATGTACCGAAGTAGCTACTTGTGAGAGAAAAATTTGGTGTATAGAAATTTTAATGTATAGAAATGAGCTTAATTTTGTCGTAATTACTTCTAAAACATTAAAGTTACATCTAATTTTGTATACAAAACTCCATTTCTAATTTGTTTGTGTATTACATAATATGAAAATTAATAATTAAAAAAAGATAAGAAAAATTTGTTGTTTATTGTTTTTAAAATAAACAGTAATCTAGACATTGGTTACAACCATCATAGTTACATTCTTTAAAAAGAAAAAAGAAAAAAAAAAGAACTATGAAAGTCTTGTTGAATAGCCAGATTTACTAGAAGTTCACTAAAAAAAATGTTTGCATTTATTGAATCCTCTAAAAACTTCATCAGAAACATTTTTTGAAAATTGAAGTCGAGGACCTAATGTTGAACGTAATGTCCTCTAGCATTTCATTTTTCGATGACTTGGAATTTTGTATATTTTCCCTGAAGCTTAACCAATTTAGGAATAAGGAACAACAACCAGAAAAAAAGGAATAGCTAGAAATTAGTTTTAAAGGACAAGACACAACATAAAATATAAATGACTTGCTTGTTTTGTTCTCGAATTCAGTTGTTTGTCCACCCCTTATCCTCAACTGACTGACTTGTGGGGCTTGTAGTAACAACGTCTGAGCTTCATTTTTCTCCTAATTTTTCTCATGCAAACGGTCTAAAGTTGAATGAAATGTCTCACTATATCCAAAAATAATTTTGAGATAGAGATTTCTTCGATGTATGGAAATAGTTTTTTTATGTAACAAACATTGAGATTTACTAAAAGTTCGATATATAGAAAAATTTGATGTACGGAAGTTCCATACATGGAGACTCGACTGTATCTCCAAAAGAGAATTTTTTTAGGGAACAATGTGCCTATCTGTCGCTCCAGAAAGATATGAGTTACATTAACTTTTTCTGTTTTATTTAAATCACTTTGTTAGGAAACTCCTCGATTTCATTCTGACCATATTTTTATCTGTGAGATTGAACACATAGGTACAAGAACTAACTCAAAATATCTACATACAACTTTATTGATGTCTGCCATCCACACTGCCAGGCGCGGAGTAGCGCTTCCACTGAAACAAAAAAGCAGCCGACGACCTGTCGACACAAGGTATTTTATCTGGCGCCACCTGCCAGATAAATCGCTTTTACATCAAAATCTGCACAGATCACAATAAATAAAGAATTGAATAATTAAAAACAGTTCAAAGTTCTTTTCTGATCTGTTTCACAACACACTTAGGGAAGCGTTTTGAAACTCTGTCTCATGTTGTTCATCTACATAAGAAAAAATCAGAAAAAAATGCAGTTGTGAAAATATTGGGATTGGAGAAAACTACTTTTGCAACTGCATGCTTCATTTTATCTATGAAAAAATATTGCATGTAAGCCGATGCTGATAATATGCTATCTATATTTTAAAAATTTCCAACTGTTCCCTAGTTCTTATAGGGGCTCCCGGACTAATATGCCCCTTCATTAACCATTTTGGGACAAAAGACAAAAATGTACATTTCTGCTAACAGTGGTGGATTCGAATGCGAAACATGATTACTGTGATAAATACATGAAATTGTAGAATCTAGATGGAAAAATATGAACATTAGTTAAACTTGCTTGGAGTATTCATTGCTTAAAGTATCTCATAATTGTCCGTTATGGTTGTAGAGAGGTTTAACACTCTCTCAGTCGAAAAGCAGTGGTTTTCAAACTGAGTTTCAGTCTGTTTTTCCTTCAGAAATTAACCTTTATTCAGTAAGTTACCGCCCTATAGCCAGGGCTAAGGCAGAAATACATGAAATACACGAAACTGCAGTCCTCGGCTGGAATTGACTGAGCTGGTGGTGTATTTCATGTAATTAACCTTTGTTTGTATAAAGTTGGTGTACTTTTCAAAATTTCATTAAATTTTCTTTGTTTCAATCACTGTACAAAGTTTCTCACAGCATACATACAGTACTGTAAATATTTTCTATTTTTCCTTTATGTGCAGTGGACAATGAGTTCATCTTTGTTAAAAATGTAATTATACATTGTAGGTTTATGTACTGTATAGCATGTTATGTGCATACATATAGTACAATCACTTTATGTGGTTCAATGGTTTACTTTTTTTATAAACAGTATTTTATTGGTTATTTCCAAAAATCCAAATAATTTGAAAATCCAAATCACCAAATTAGTTCGCATTTTCGACGATTTACCCTATTTTAAGTACCCCATAAGCGATCTCTATTGTTGCAGTTTATACTGATAAATACTGCAGTTTTGAATTTTAAAAATTACTCTGCAATGCAACTTTTTAAAACTATATTATTTGTAGCATATTTTGATTTGCTAAAACTTGTATTTATGTTTCCTGTTTTGAATCTTTGAAATTTGTATTTTCAGTTTAACTGTAAAGCTGTAGCTCGTGTTGCCTCTGACATGCTACTCCTTTTATGTGATCACGCTGAAGAATTGCAAAAGAACTATGCTGAACTATCTAGGAGTGTTATTGAGGTAATAATACTTTTGAGTTTTGAATTTTTTATAGATTTTTTTGGTACGGGGGGGGGGGGGGGTGTATTAATAATTATTAAGTACTGGTAAGCTAAGTGCCTGTATGCAATGAAAATACAAATCAAATGTGCCACGAAGGAATTCCAAGATTTAAAAAGAAAAATTCTCCTTCTCCCCTCCAAAAATTGCTTGTTGATAAAAATATAAAAATTTCCGAGTGTTCTACTTTTGAAGGAAATCTTTTAAGCTTTTTTAAAATTGAGATTATCTGAAAAATATTTTAACATAGGACCTTTTTTCTTTTTTTCTTTCTCTTTTTTGTGTTTTGTAAATTTGAACTTGACATTTGCTACAGCCTATTTTTTGTTTCATATTAGGTTCTTTCATCAACTTTAGAAAATTTGTTGCCCAGTTCTGATGGTGTAGTTTCAGAGGATGACAAAAAGGTAAATTTTATGATTGATTCATTCACTTTGTATTCTGAATTATATTCATATTGATCTAATTCTGTTTCGTTTCTGCTGCAGCTTATTCTTTCACTGATACATTGCATTGGGGAATGGTGCTTTATCATAAAAATCGGTTCTCCATTGTCAGCAGAACAAGATTATGCATCCTTAATGGCTGTATTTAAGGTTAATATCAGTTTAACATATTTTTGTTTAATTAAAAATTATTTTTTTCTCATTATTTAAGAAATGGTTGGTTTTTTTAAAGATTGTTATTGCATTCTAGTGTTTGCATTTATGCCTACAAAATCATTTGTAATTTTTTAAATTGAACATGTGGGTAACTCAATTTGATCTTCTATATTAGTTCCTTGCTACAGTTCATCTTTCAAAATGAAGATAGGATAAATGTTAGTTGGATGTGTTTGAAGTATTAGAAAACGTAGACTTTGCTCATACTTGCTTTTAAAGATTAATAATGCTTTTTCTATTTCTTTGTTATTTTGAGTTCTTTAAAGAAGTTTTTGCCTGTTTGGTGGTTCTCTCTTTTTTTATAGTGACACATTGCAAAATGTAGCTCAGATTAACTAAAGCATGGTATATATCTATCACAGAACTGCAATAAAATCTCATCACAACAAACTTCAACGGGCCGCAAATTTTATTCGTGGTAATGAAAATTTTGTTGTAATGGAATTCAAGCAATGCAATGGTAATTGAAATGGGATTGAACATCTATTTCTTTGAAACTAATATCTCATAGTTTTGGTAATTGCTGTAATGAAATTTTACTGTATTTGTTTTCTGGGCTAACAACAAATAAATCGACAAATAAATGGCTATCAAATGGCAGTTTGTGAACAACTTACCTTTCTTGGAAAGTCACCCTTTCCCTCTTGGAAGTTTCTTTCAATTAGAAATCATTCAAAAAATTAGATTATGCACTGATTGGGTTAATCTTGGACACATGTTGGTAACTTCATTGCAACAATATGTTTAAAATAAGAATTCTACGTGAGAAAATCTTTTCTGCCCCAAATTATGTCACATAATTTAATCCAACTTCTGTAGTTTATTTCAATGTTTTCCAAGCTTCATCACCCTACTAATATCCCAGTAGAATCAAATTTTATCATGAAGATTCATATTAATTTATTCTGTTTCACAAACTTTAAAGTATTAAGAAAAAAAAAGAAAAATTAATTTGAATTTTGACATTTTGAATTCAAATTATGTTTTTCGCAATCACGAGTGTGTGTGTTTGTATGTAGGGGTATGTGTGTGTAGGCATGTGTGTTTGTGTCTGTGTGCAGGCATAAGTGTGTGGGTAGTTATGTGTATGAATGTGTGTGTGGGGGGGGGGGTATGTGTATGTGTGTGTAGGCATATGTGTTTGTGTCTGTGTGCAGGCATGAATGTGTGGATAGTTCTGTGTATGTGTAGGTGTCTGTATGCGTGTGTGTATGTGTGTGCGTGCGTGTGTGTAGTATACGTGTGTGTGTAGGATGTGGATGCAACCTGGAGACAGTTTTCACTATAGGAGCAGCATCGTGAGGAGCCGGTCGACGGTGATGCTGCAGAGGGTGCTGGCCGGAAAATAAAATCATAGGACATCAAAACAGTCAAATGAAAGCAATAAGCGATCGTGATTGCTCAAAAAATATGTTATCAATTAATAAATGGTCCTGTGAAAGATTGTACCAGCCATTGATATTTTCTAGTCACTGCTCCTTTATACCAGATACTTTTTTTTTCTACTTCAACCTTTGTATTGATTATTTGAGGGAAAGAGAAAAAAAACTTCCTTTCTCTGAATTGAAATTCACAAGTTCTCAGACATTGATAACTTTAAATGCCACCAGCATCTTTTTAGTTCAAAGAGTATCCAAGATTGTATTGCTAAAATGTATGTCATTTTTGCATGCAGGTTCTGGCAGCAGCTATAAGTGGGAAGAAAAGTGACATTCCTCAAGATACTCAGTCTTTGAACGAACTATCTACTCCTGATGTTGATCCTAATGTCCAGGTTGAAAATTTTCAAGAAGGAACCACACCCACTCCATCTGTGCCTCCACGAACCCTCCAAAGTCCAGAGAAAGCACGATCAGCAGACAGTTCTTTCTTCAAATCCTTGCATCACCATGATAACAATGCACTCATTAAGATGGCTGCTAAAAGTGTAAGCTTATTATTTGAGAAGTTCAAATGCAAATAATTGATACTTCCAATAATGTGTACCTTTCTTTGTTAAGATTTATCATTAAAAAAACTGCTCCTTTGCACAAAGAGATGAAATGATAATCTTTTAATCAGTTAGTTACCTTTCACATTATAACAAATATTTCTCATAATATGAAGTATGATAATCCAGCTGTAAAGTAGAAAATACTCTAAAGTACTTTAAATTAAAAAAAAAAACATTCATCTTTCCAAAGTATTTAAAAGTTATTATAAGCACAGGAAGAGGTCATGTGAGGTACCTATAACCTTCTCAAAAATGTTCACTTTCGGCGAATTTTGACCAACTATTCGGAATACTTGGAGATAGTATTGAAATTATTATTCTAATAATGTTTTAATGATGTCTTTGCATTAAATGTAAACGTACACGTTTTATTTATTTATTTATTTGTGCAATATTTAAAAAAATCATTAGGCAAAATTCTTAGTTCTATTCGGTAAATTGAAAATTTCTCTATCTTAAAAATTTATGTTTTAGGGGCAGACATCATTTCTGTTCACAATATATAAAATAGTTCACTCAATAATTTATGGTTGCTAGCCAGCAAAAGTATAATTTTCTCCTTTAAACTGATTCAGAAAACAAAGAAGTAATATTTATGTTACCAAAATATTGCAAAACTTTTAAATGCAGCAAGCTTCCGTTCTTCCTACCCTGAACCAATTTGAAGGTTATAGAACCAGTGTGTAGTTTTCAAAGAAATGACGATTTAAAGCTATGTTAATGGTATAATATGGTACTATATTTTTATATATCATAGTGTATTTTACTAGTCTTATTTAATTATAGTTGATGTACCATTTGGTGAACCATCTGGGGCATTTTCCGATGGGGATTGGCGCTGCAAGATTGACAAGTCTAGTCACTGAGCATGACGATGTCCCAAGCTTAACTGGAGATGAATTATCATCGGATGTTTTCCATGCTCCAAATATTCAGTTCTTTGTCTTAAATAACTGCTCAATTGTTTCCCTGGTAGAGATCCCTTCTTTGGTAATGTTGAAGTCCAAATTGTCGAATTTTACTCATAAGTGTTTGCAAGCTTTTGAATTGGATGTTCAAATGAAAACATTTAATTGATAATGATACTGAAATTTTGATTCACAACATTTTCTCCATTTTTGAAAAAATGTATTAGTTTTATATTTTAACAGTTTTGATTATGTTTAGACCTATTAAGATGTTCACTGTTTTCCATGTTTGATGTATATATAACTTTCAAATCATAAAGATAATCAAACTGATTTCTGTTGCTGAAATTTTAAATACTTAAAAATGTGCAACTTAATCATTCAAAAATGTGCATTATTATTATTATTATTATTATTTTTTTGGAAATGTATAGTATTTCTTTGATAATGCTATAAGTTAACTAAAAAAGTAATTTGCAATTTTGTCCTATGACGAATTTACAAGTTTTTTAAATTTACTAACAGAAACAAACGATAGACTGGGTCAGGAGGGAAAAAATTTAGAAATATCTAAGTACATTATAAAAGAAACTAATAAATAAGATGTTGGGAACAGGATAGTAAAATTCTTGGGGGAAAAGGTAAAAACTTAAAAACAGACAAAGGCTTTATTTCTGTAAAATTTCTTCTTACTGCTAAAATTATCTAACTAAAATAATTTTGACTATTTCTGAAACTAGCTTCAACTGTGCTAGTTTAAAACTTAGTTTTTACTGCAACTTATACAAATAATCATTTTGTTTGAATAAAGAAAAAATATATTTTGTGCAAATGTTAAGACCCTTCATCTTTGGGCTTTATACTCATTAATAATGGTTTGTAATACTTCATAAATTTTTCAACTGTAAAAAAGGTACGATTTTTAGCACATACATTTTAGTTAAATCACTTGCAACTCTTTGAGTGATTCTGTGCATGAAATAAAAGAAGTATTGTTTCTTACAAAAAAATCTTGACTCAAGTTCTAATATAAAATTGCATTTTATTCACTCTTGATTCAGTATTTGACTAGTTTTTTCATGATGTCTATAGGTTTTTATGTGCCATGTTTTCCTGCGTATAGTCCACAGATTATCTGTTAAAAAATTGTCAATGTGGTGCGGATTATATGCTATATTTCTGATTTTGAATGCATGAATGACACTTATAGAGGAGTTAATTTTTTTGCATATGTATGAGTGTGTATGTATCTTGCATAATAAAGAAACAGTTTGTCGTTGTAGCAAGCCATCATTTGGAGGGCCTGAATTAAAATAATTAATGTTTTTCTTTATTAAGTAGACATAGTCTTTGTTGTTTTTTCAATAAAATTTACATTGAGTGTGCACCCTTTGCCCCCCCCCTGGAAAAATTTGAAACAACAGACCTGCATATAAGGATGAAATTTCTTGTGTATAAACTGTGCAGCATCTAGTTCTATACTTCCCTTTTTGCCTGTATTTCACATCTTCCAAAAGGACTACTTATGCATTGTTTGAAGCAAATCAGTATAAATTTTTAGTCATTTTTTTTTTGTTTCAAGACGTTTGCATCATTCTCTCCATTTCTATAGTTAAGTAAATATTTTGTGCCATGTGGCAAGTAGTACTTACTTTTCATAATTTTTTTCTTACTTTATTGTCTGCAGTCCCCAATAAATGAATGATAAAAGTTGAATGTAAGGTAACAAAAATTGCACTTCCTTTCTGTAATATGCCCTCATGACTCGGATAATTCCATGATCAGATGGGAGGAGATAAAAAAAATTTTCACACTGAATTTCAAAAGGTATTTTTAAAACAGCACAAGAGTTTTTTTTTTTACTCTTTTATCTCTGATTTAAGGAAAATAATTTTCTTAAATTGTTTAGAATAAACAAATTTTTGATCACAAAAATGGTAATTTTTTAATGTACTTATACACAACCGCTCGGGACTTAGCGATTCTGATAACCTTAAATGATTGATAACATTAGCTGTGATCACATAAAATGGCGTCCACTATATCACTTTCAGATTTCAATGGAAATCATTCTTTAGTTATTAAAAAGTATGAACGTAAAAACTACTGTGGTCCCCACGTCAGATATTTTCATATATGAAATCTTACTATCTGTTGTTAGTTTATCTGAACTTCTTTTAAATTTTCATTTATAAGGTTTTTAAAAATCAACATTTTCAACAATATTTATTTCAATTTTACATTTTACTAATATTTTATCAAATAATGGTTGAAATAAGTTTTCATCAGGTGTCCTGTTTTCATATAAATGAACATCAAACTTTTATCTTTCATTTTTGTAGGATATGCCTGGTGGAGGTGCAACTGCCGGACTGACGACATCCAAATCTCAAGTGCGGATAATCATTAGAGATTTGTGTGGAAAATTTTCTTGGGATTGTTCCATACTCTATGGTCTACCTGATTTTTATATGAGTTCATCTGATCTGGGTATGTTACTCTTATCTTACATATGTGGGATTTTCCCACAAAACAAGTTTGTCAAGTTAAAATAAATTGCTTTCACATACATTTAAACAAAAACAAAAATAAAAAGTGAACACTTTTTTACACCTTTTTAAAAGAAATTTTATTTTGTTTTCTAATGTAACAAAACTAAAAACTCATTAACTGAGCCTGCCGTAGCTGAATTTCTGCACTTTATTGTCTACAATACTAATGTAAACCATACACAACATATGAATAGTGTGTAAAGTGAACTTTATCGTAATGATGGTTCATAAATTTTTCATTTGAGTTCATTTTTCCAAAATAATATATGAGGAAATTCCACTACTTAAGGTTTTAAATTGGTTACAAATTTTGAGCAGTAATTGAGTGGTTGTCTAGAAGAAGGGCATTTGTGCTATGGCATATGCCTTTCTTTTAAATGCCCATTCAATTGCTCTGGCAGTGAGTCATTGTCTTGACTTTGATATCCAAAAAGTTGTTGACAGTTAAAAAAACTGCCAAGAGTAATGGTTGTTGAAATTTCCCCTTATTAGCGACAAAGTTTTCACCTCCTCAGTAATATTCTAGAAAATATCGATTACCCAAAAAAAAAAAATCAAAATTCTGTTTTATTGCTATCATTATGTTTTGTGCTCAAGCTAAGGAGTCAAAATTTTCTTAACTTGGCAAAGCTAAGAAAGCTACACAAAACACCAAAGAATTAATGAAAGGTATTGGTTGCAGAAGCCACCAAGATAAGCCCAATAACACATGAAAACAATGACAAGTTAACTGTCTATAGCCAACTTATGTATAGTAACAAATATGTAATAGTTATTATCAAGTGGGTGCAATTGTTTAGTAGTAGTGACTTGGAAATCAATTCAAAAATTGAGATATTGTTGCAACTGCCAAATATTTTGGAAATAATCATTTCATTCTGAGAATGTCAGCCAGGTGGAAATGCATTAGTATCACCTTGTCTTGTAAAGTACCAAAATCCTGTAGGCTGATTCTGGTACCCTGAAGCTCTTATTAATGTTATTATTAACTTATAGATTTTATTTCGTGAATATGACCATTTCTTAGTGATTGAGACTATCATATCACTATGAGTTCATCCAAATTAAAACTCTGGATTATTTTCTTTTTTTTTTTTTTTTTTTTGTTGCCAACGCAAAACTAAAAAATATAGTACAAAATGAATTAAACGAGTTCAATTGAACGTGACAAGAGGAAATTGTTGATGAAAGGAGAGCTTAGTAAAAACTTCTCCATGATAAATATAAACAGTTACAGTTTTTCTATCTACTTTCTAGAAGCAACTTTTAAAAATACTTTCTAGAATATTTTCAGAAAATGAACAAGTGTATTTAAATGTTTTTCTTGTTTAAGAGTCTAAAGATTTTTTTTTTTTTAGATTGCTTCAGTACGGCCTCAAGTTTAACTGTTCCTCAAGATTCTACTTCAACTTCCAGCCTTAATCTCAGTGGCCTTTCTAGTTCTTTATCTAGTCATACTCTCAGGCATAGACCCAAAGATGAATTACCTACTGTTGAGAATAGTGCTGATGATTTGGATAATTTGGATGATGTGAGTGCTTTGTACATGTTTTATCACCCATTTCTCTGCTGTTCTGTAAATTAAACTTGTTGTGCCTTTAAACCGATGATCTATGTAATGCAGTTCTCTATAAACCAGGGTTGGCAAGGTTTTGGACACTACGGTAAAAACCATGGTAAAAACCCTGGTTTTTACCGTCCTGTCCAAAACCCTAAAACTGTCCAAAAGTGTCCAAAACTATATTTTTAGAAAAATAGTATTGTGTGAGAAAACATCAAAAAACAGAATAAAATGTATCAAAATAATGTTTTATATTGAACATTTGTTCAATGAGAACATTCAACTTACTTATGCAGCTGATTTTAATCTAGTTGCATAAAAATTGAATTCTTGATAAAAATTTCAATTTGCATGGAAAAGTTTATTTATTTTTGATAATAGTAACAAAATTTCCTTATGTTTATGCATGTGTGCAAATGAAAGCAGGGTTTTCAAGGTTTTTACTATCCTGTTCAAAACCCTTGTGTCCAAAAATGTCCAAAACTATTTTTTTGAGAAACTATATTTTGTGAGAAAATATCAAAAACAGAACAAAAAGTGTCAAAATTATTTTGTTAACAATTTAATATATTTATCCAATGTGAACATTCAGGTATAAATGTATATGTAACTTATTTATGCAGCTGATTTTAATCTAGTTAAATAGAAATTAAATTCTTCATTAAAAATTTCAATTTATATGCAGGATATTTTTTTTTTTTTTTGCATAAACCAAATGTTTCGACATTTATGCATGTGTGCAAAAGAAAGTGTTCAAAATATAGTGCAATAATTGACTTAAATGCAATAAATTACAATTTTTTGTTGTTACAGAATGTATTATATTAATAATATGAACTAAAAAAAAATAGCACAAGTTTTGTAATTGTTTAATCATCAATTTCTTTTTCTTTAATCTAAGATTTAAAAAATAATTTTTGTTAAAACATCATGTAAAACTTGTTTGCAAAAACCATTAAAAAATTTTAGCTTTTTTTGCACCTAAATATTGTACATTTAATAACATTCCTTTGCGTTATGAATAGAACTGAAATTAATTGTCTTGGTAGTGTTGTTAATTTCTTTTCATAACTCTACCAATTGTTAAATAAAAAAGTTTTTATGTAATAGTTTTGGCAATTTTTTTTAAATAATTTTTTTTTTGAATGAACATTTTGAAGAAAAATATTATCAAATACTCATTAATTAAACCTCATTAATATCTTTATTTATGCATCATGAATATTGCAGTGAATACGAATTGATTAGATTACACCCCTTTAAACTTGAACATAGTTTTGGACAGTTTAAGACAGTTTTGAACACTTTTGGACGGTAAAAACCACCTGTCCTGTCCTAAACCAGTTTTGGACAGTCCAAAACCCAATCCTGCTATAAACTGCACAACTTTTCAGAAGTAAACAATAAGTTGCCTAATAAAAGAAGAAGAGGGGGGGAAAATAATAATTTCTGCATTGCAAGCATAGCAATTCTTTTGAAAATTAAATTTTGAAAGTGTTTCTCATTTCCTCACCTTAGTTCAAAGCTTAAAAAAAAGGTTTTTACAGTCAAAGTTAGTGCCAGATTGTTCTTGGAAAATGCTGTTGACTATGCAGGATAATGTCTATTATGAAGCCTATTTATTTGTGAGGGATAAAATGCCTTATTTGAATCTTAATACTGTCCTCAATTTAGTTATAACTTATTTTGATGTGTTAATATATTGATTTATTCTGAATATTTTATAAATTTGTGACATCTTCAAATCTTTATAACATAAAAACCTTTGGTTGCAAGGTGCTCAATCTTGATAATGTATTAAACTTTTTACAATTTTATTGACAATATTCTCCCCATGTTTATATTAATAAAACGATAAAAAAAACCATCTTATAAAAGTTTACACCTGTTACTTCAAAAAACAATTAATTTACAGTTATGTTTCTCCAGTTATGTTTAGTTTGTTTTATTTAAGCTATGTAACATACAAAAGAATATGTATGAATGTATGCAGCTGTTACCTGATTATTACGGAACTGGACTTTCTCATTTAGACTATGATTCCAGGCTTAGAAGACTAAAAATGTACTGTCTTGAGCAAAGAAGAGACCGAGGGGACATGATTCAGTTGTTTAAATTTATTAAAATGGAAGATGTTACAGGGCTGAAATTTAGCACTGAAAACAGGACAAGGGGTCATTGTTTTAAACTATTTAAATCTCAGGCTAACATGGATATTATGAAAAATTATTATTATAGCAGGGTAGTGGAACCCTGGAACAGCTTACCGGAAGAGGTAGTAATGAGCAAGGGAGTAGATAGTTTTAAGAGGGCCATTGATCTTAACTGGGGATTGTAAATTGACTAGGACGAGTCTAGCTGGGCCCAGAGCCTATTGCTGGTCGTCACATTTGTATTAGTAAACATTATCTGTTCTGATTCAAATAAGTTTATCTATTCTGGTAGACTTGGTACAAGAATCTGTGAGACAAACATATTGCTAGCTCTCTAAATCTCAAAGGCATTCATTCTAGTTTGAGACTTAGTAATTCTAGTCACTTAAGTTCTACAGTATTTCATGAAAAATTAAACAAAGGGGGAAAAACGTCCTTAAAACTTGCTTATTAAGTGCTTTATAGTAGAACTTCTGAGAGTTCCCCCCCTTCATGCCAAATAATGATAATTCTCTGTATATAAGAATACTTAATTGAGAAGCCAATTTATTTCATTGGTTTTAATTCAACAGCTGCTGCAATTTGTGGGACATACAAGCTCTGAATGTGTGTCTATCCCAGGACAAGCATTAAATGCTGCACCTAAGTTGCCCAATGAAGAAGGAAGGAATAAAGAAATGGATGTAATGAATCTCATTTTGAGTCAGCGGAATCAAGAACAAGCTCATTTTGGAAAACATTCTCTTAGTAGCTGGTATATATTTGATTTGTTATTTAAACTAATATTTATAAAAGTTCCTGAAATAAAAAATAACCAGCATTGAATTTCGTTTATTTTATCTTAGCATGGAAGCAAAAAGTGTCTCATCACCATTACCGTGTGAATCAAATGCTCAATTTCATCATTGCCGTTTGCTTCTGAATCAGTTAGGCTTCACTTCTTGGGAAAAGAGGTAAAGTATTATTTTCCTGTCGCGTGTTCTTGTGCTAAAAGCAAAGAATGAAAGTAATTTAAAAGTAGGGGGCCAAATGGGAGGTCACAGTTTTCTTATTCCGCAATTCTGAGAAAATATTGCAACATGGGAATTTTTTTTGCTTTAAATAATGACTTTTTTTTGTTAGATATAAGAATGATCATGCTTGTATTTTATCATTTAGTAAAATTTCAATAAGTTTCTTTCTGTAAATTAAGAATTTCCCCTACCAAAAATTTAGGTTTGTGGCACCTCTGTGAACAAGTAAAGTACTTAAGAAAACTTAACGATTTTGTACAGATTATTCCAAAGTATAAAAGAAATTTTGAGCTTCTTCTATATGAAATGATGCTAATCTGATAAATTTATTTTCTGTTTAAAGTATATAGTGCTTTAATGGTTTCAAAAAATTAAAAGATCATGTTAATTTAATTTTGACTTAGTTTCTTGAATGCGAAATTCAATTAGAACGTTTTTCACATTATTTGATAATCCTTTCATAAGTACTTAGTTAATCTTACCATCCAAAACGACTTTGTGTTTTACATAGTATTAAAATTTAAAAAAAAAGTTTAAATGTAACAGTTATAAGTAGTTTGAGTACTAAAGGTGTTATGGATTTTAAAAGTAAGAAAATGAATCAGACTAAGTACTGTGTTTTTTAAAATTATGTTCAGATTATGTTCAGACATGAAAAATGAAATACTTGAATTTGATGAAAATGTTATTAATTTAATTACCTCAAAAATCAATAAATTGATTTAATGAAATTAAAAGATATTCAAAAAGTAATTTGTAACTTCATATCTGCGACCTCTGGTTGATGCACTATACAACGAGAAACTGAATCTCTGTTTTTGTTGGATCATATTCAATTTTACATTTAATTTTACATACATTTTTACTCTTTTTTTTCAGATCAAGCTTTGATTTGCTGAAAAAGAATGAGCAGCTATTAAGAGAGCTGCGCAATTTAGATAAGCAAGTTTGGTGAGTTAATTTGCTGAAATTAAAATAGAACTTTAGTAAAGTACTATTTTGTAGCTTTGTGTTTAATGTATATTTTCAAAAGCTTAATGCTATTTGACGCAGGGTTCTCCTTGGTTATACTTAATTTGCCATCTGTTCTGCCAACCCTACTCTTTCTTTTTTTAATGCACTTTTTTTTTTTCAAATGCTGTCACCCTTTTATATGTTTGAAAAATTAAAGGGAGGTTTTATAAAATTAATTATTCACACTTGACCCTTTTGCTTAAATGAAAATGCTAAACTAGAACCAAAAAAGTTTATTCACTAAAATATTATGAAGCAGCAATAGCTACAGGAATGTCAAGACTGTTATTGGAATCAAATTTCAGAAGGCGATATATTTAAAAAATAGCAATGAGCTTAGTATGATATTTTTTACATTAATTTATCAAAACTTTTCAAATTTCTTTATTTTTCCCTTAACGGTTCATTTACTTATGTAAATGCAGTATAATTCAAATAAATGCTTACCTTTGCACTTTTTATATTATTGTTAGCAAATCATATTTAAAAGTTTATAACTAACTTATGTAGTAGTTCTTCTACACCTAGTAAATTTTTGTGTGTGTAAAAAAAATTAATAGGTCCACAAATTTTTACGAATTTTTGCCGGTTTGTTGGTCAAAACGGATTAAAAAACTGCTGTTTAGCACACTATTTTTTAATTATGCAAGATACATATTTCTGTGTATGCACATACAGATTCCCCCCCCCCCCCCCAAAAAAAAAAACAAAAAACTGTCGGTTATAAACTTGAAGGTGGTAAAAATGGATATTTTGGTTGTCCATGCATTCGTAGGTGCATATACCTGTGGGCCATAAACCAACATTAGTCAAAGATGAGTAAAATAGAAATTGTAGCAAAACGTGTGAGGAAAATTCTTCATGAATGCTTTACTTCCTGTTCTTAGGATGAGGAGGTAAAAAGAGCTTCTTACCAAAACAGATAAATTGTATGCTATCAATATAATGAGCATGAAAAAAATGAAATATGGATTGAGTTTCTTACAATTTCTGTTACATTAGAAACACTGACATTTAACTCCTAATTAACTTAGAAAGTTGGAACGGATTTCATCTTTTGCAGAGAAAAAAAAAAGCTTTTTTGAATGATATACAATGTTAAAGTGTAAGATGTGTAAGAATTTTTTTGTCCTTTTATTAGACAATTTATGGGAAAATTTAGCTTATGAAATTAATTACAAAATAATTAAAAACTAATGAAAAATCACTTTGGTAATGTAAACTTTTAAACTGGTAATTAATATGTTGTTCAAAGCTTGTGTTCTATTTGTATTTATCAATTAACTTATTCATTAACATAAATATTTTCCTCTTGCAGCCGTGATACACATAAAATTGCTGTCATATATGTAGCTCCAGGTCAAGAAGATAAAAATTCTATTTTATCCAATCAAGGTGGAAGTCAGGAATTCGAAGAATTTGTTGCAGGACTTGGATGGGAGGCAGGTGTTCATTAAATATTCTAAATTGTTCGAAATTTTGCAGTACGTCTGTGCTAAAAGTATTTGTTTAATGTTTAGGTTGAACTAGAGAATCATCCAGGTTTTCTGGGTGGTTTACAACGAAATAAGAGTACCGGTGAAACAGCTCCATATTATGCTACGCCATTTACAGAAGTTGTTTTTCATGTATCCACTAGGCTGGTCAACTATTTTTGAGCCAGATACTGTGCATAAGAAGGTATATTATCTGATTGAGATATTGCACTATTGATTAACAGTGCCAAAATTTCTCTTATATTAGCCTATTTCATATTTTTTTCCATATTTAGATTTAAAATTTTGTTGTGTTTTTCTTACACTTGTACTCCTAAATATAAAAAAAATTGCTTGAAATAAAACAATTCTATTTAAGAATAATCATAAATGATTGGAATTTAGTGAAACATACTAACATAATGGGAGAAGAAATTTAACATTATTCTTATGTTAATTTATCATTTTTGTTTTGCGTAAAAGATATACCTTGTTTTCAGGAAATAAGAGTTTAAAATATCCACTTGGAATAATTTGCAGCTAAAGCTAATTGAAAGAAAACTTTTATAGGGTTGCTACGCTACTGGGAAACCTAAAAAAACAGGAAAAATACAGGAAATTCAAAAATCTGCAGGAAAAAAAAAGGAAAATGCAGGAAATTTTGAAAGTGTGGGAAAGTGCAGGGAATTTTATTTTATTTATTTATTTTATTATTTTTTCGAATTAAAATCACAAAAATCAATGCCAGAATATATAAATTAACAATAAATAAATAAATAATAATTGGAAAATAATGAATAAAATTATAAATGGGGGTAATTTTAAAGCTTTTTTTTGTTTTTTTGTTTTGTGTAATTTTAAAATGCCCATCATATAAGCAAGCATTATTTATTGTTTTATTTGTCATGCATCTTGAATTTTATGCTGATTTAATTTAGAGAGCATGAGATTAGTCATCAATATTTACCGTTCTGCTTTTGCATTTTTTTAATTGAAGCCTAAGTAATGAATGGTTGTGGCAAGTTTTTAAAAAAATTAAATGTTAAATATATTCGGTCACCTCTCCATGCTATTATTTCAGTTATAATGAATTCTTTATTTTCTCGTTTTCTCCCCCCCCCCCACCCCGCGATGAAACTGTTAGGGCATTAAAGTTCCCCCCCCCCTCAAATATCAGTATTTTCGCTCGTTTTTTTAATGCTGCATATTCACAGAGGGAAAACACAGGGATTTTCTCCCCAGAATTTAGTATTTAACTAATGTTGGAAAATTGAATTTGATAAATGTGAAAGAAGGCAGATGTAGTTCTGGGCTAGCTTCTTTTGTTATGCTTATGCACAATGGAGAAAATTTTTAGTGTTTTTTTTGTTATGTGTATATCTGTGAACTTACTTTTTTAAAATTTCCCTCCAATGCCATTGGATATAATTAAAAATATAGCATTAATTGTAAATGATGTAATGCTTTTTTCTTATTGGTTCTATGGAAATTAAATGTAATGTAAATCCTTTTTAGCAATTGGGTTTATTTGATGTTTGACTAATTAATAGTTAACTTGTGGCATCACAATCAGTACAGTTCATTTAGAACTGAAAATGTTTAAACATCTGGGTTATCTTTCATTGCATTTGAAATGTTTAGTTTTCAGTTTAGTTTTGTGTTCAGTATATGTTTTTGATATTGTATCAATATTGAATTGATTTTTGAAAATAGGTTTGCCATTTGGGTAATGATGAGGTTCATATTGTTTGGACTGAACATTACAGAGACTATCGTAAAGAAATTATTGCCACTGAATTTTGCGATGTTTTGATTGTGATATGCCCTGTTGGTGGAAGACTTTATCGCATCCATATTTCCAGAAAATTGGGAGTGAGTTTTCTTTTCTTTTTTTAAATTTTATGCTCAATGACTTGTTGTTATTTATTATCAGTCTATTTCATGCAAGATTTTTGTTTCATAACCTTGTCTCTCTTTTTTAAATTATTTTAAAGATTCCTTTTTTTGGGCCTTTATTCAATGGTGCCATAGTGGGGCATAGAGTTTTGCCTGGTCTTGTACGAGCTACTGCACTGAATGCAAATAGAGCCAAGAGATCATTGATTTCTTTGTACATGAACTAGTATCCTTATGTTAAACGAACTTTTAGGACTTGACATATAATGTCATTTCTTAATTTCAATTATTGTTTAATATGTATTGCTCATTAATTCAGTCACATAAGGCTTTCCTTAAAGCCTGTACTGTTAATTTTATGAAGTTCTCTCACCATATTCTATTCAACTGAAGTGTTTGTACTGTTCAGTTTTTGTCTCTTTATCTTAAGAAAGATATTAATGTATTGGAAAGGGTTCAAAGGCGGGCTACAAGGTTAATAAATGGACTTTCTCATTTAGACTATGATTCCAGGCTTAGAAGGCTAAAAGTGTACAGTCTTGAGCAAAGAAGAGACCGAGGGAATATGATTCAGTTGTTTAAATTTATTAAAATGAAAGATGTTACGGGGCTGAAGTTTAGCACTGAAAACAGGACAAGGGGTCATTGTTTTAAGCTATTTAAATCTCAGGCTAACATGGATATTAGGAAAAATTATTATTATAGCGGGGTAGTGGAACCTTGGAACAGCTTTCCGGAAGAGGTGGTAATGAGCAAGGGAGTAGATAGCTTTAAGAGGGCCATTG
Organism: Uloborus diversus; assembly: GCF_026930045.1. Lineage (NCBI taxonomy): Eukaryota > Metazoa > Arthropoda > Arachnida > Araneae > Uloboridae > Uloborus > Uloborus diversus. Next base: position 10,433,471 of record NC_072735.1, read on the forward strand.
ATCTTCACTGGGGATTGTAAATTGACTAGGACCAATCTAGCTGGGCCCAGAGCCTGTTGCTGGTCGTCACTTTTGTATTTGTATTTGTTTCAAAACTTCTCGTAATGACAAAGCAAGTACGATTCAACGAAAACTGATCATTAAATTTTTGGGCAGTGAGCTGCTGAATATTCAACTAGCCCACACTGAATAGTAAAACTTTTAATGGTGTAATTAAGTAGTTATGTTGCTTAATGCTTGCCAAAAAATATTTTGTTAATTGCTCTACTTGTTACATTCAACTGATTTCACCTTCATCTTACATGAAGTTGAGGTAATGATAATTCTAAAAATAAATTCAGGAATTTAAAAATCTTTTTTCTTGCTAGTCGCATATTCAGATTCAATGATTTTGATAAGTCAGAAAAGATAAGCATCTCTATATAGACACTGGATAAGCTTTATAATGTAGAATAATAGTTGAAAATTCTTGAGAGTGAACCGATAAAGAACTCTTGTATTGCATGAACTAAAATGAAAGACTGCTTTGTCCTGTAAAATGCTGTAGAATTGGGAAGAAATAAATCTCCATCCTCTATGATGACCATGAAACCTGAAATCTGGTCCTCTGCACTTTTAGTGAGGGATCACATTTGCATTTTCTATTGAAAATTTTAGTGTACTTAAGCATTGGTGTTTTATACTTATGAAGTAGTTTTGGTGTTCTACATTGTACTTTTATCATAGTAGTTTTCTATTTTATTGTAGTGTGATTTTATTAAGTAGTGCAGTTGTCTGTAGTGAAAAAATGTTGGGGAGCTTTGTATTAATTTTGCATTTTGTTTTTACTTGAGTGATTACTATGTTATTTTTTTTTCCTTTATTGAATATGAAACCAATTCGTGTTTTAGAGAATATGTGATTTATTCGATGCTTTGGTTAATTTTCTTAACAAGTGACTAGTTATGAGGAACGCAATAAATCACTTGAAACTGTTGTCCCAAAACCATAAAGATCCAACAACATTTGAGCAGTTTGCAACAAATGTTTATTCTCCTGTTCCTCCAAAGCCATTTCTTCCCAGCAGATCATCAGGGTAACTTGATTTTAATAATTTTGGTAAATTTTAAACATGGGCGGATTTATGGGGGGTCAGAGGGGGGCAATGCCCCCCCCCCAGTTTTGGGAGGACTTTATATAGTAACAACACATCTTCCAAAAAAATGTTAAAAAATCATTTTTTTTTCTTTTTTGACTTGTTCAGAAGGGAGAATGTTTATATTTGGATTATTATTTGGATTTATTGAAGGGGGGCATAGAGGGGCAATGCACACAAGTTTTGGGGAGGACTTAAAATAGTAAGATCACATCTTCCAAAATCTTAAAAACAAAAAAAATCATTATTTTTTTTTCTTTTTTGGATAGTGCAATGAAAATGAAGAGAATAGCGAATGTTTTTTTCTGATGGGAGAAAAGAAAAAAAAAAGAACAATAAATACAAATAGTACAGCTGTCACTGGAGTGCTAAATATATGCCTATATTCACTATTTTGGACTGAAAACCATTTGGGCAAATATATAAATGAAAATATAGGCTAAACGAGCTATGCATTCAGCTGCAACTATTATAATAATTGACAAGTATTAAATTAGAACCTAAAACAAAGAGAACCCCCCTCCCCCATTGCGCTAACAGAACGATCTACTCATTATGATTTGTTTTCTTTCTCAGAATGTTTATTTTCAATTTGCTGTGGTTTCAAAAACGAGATATTTTGTGTTCTTACAGACAAAACATTTTGAAGAACCTTCTGGAATTCACACGTTCAGATTGGTAAAATTGTAAAAATCCTTTAACCATAAAAACTGACGAATTTTTGTAAAAATTACAAAAATCTGCAGGTAAGAGTGAATTACATACAGGGCCGGATTTGCCTATAAGATAAACAAGCCATAGCTTCGGGCTACTGCTTTGAAGTGGGTCCGTAACTCGCAAAAAAATTGCATTCCTTAAAAAATGAAAAGTGCTTGAAAAAACTAATTTCATTTTCAAGTGCTTGAAAACCTTGAATATTTGAAAACGTGTGGCTACAAACTTGAAATTTTAAAATTTCTAACAAATGGTAGGGGGAGGAATGCCAAAATATGTCAAATTCAACTCCTTGCTACAACCTGCATCAAAAGTGTAAAAATCATGGTGCTTAAGTTTTTAACAAATTACTTGAAATAAATTTTTGTGACTCAGATGTTTCATATCTTACTATTTATTTAATCCCAAATGCAGTATTTTGGAAAGTCTTTTGTACTGATTACTTTTATCTTGCTTCTACTGCATATTGTTAATCTGTTTAGCCCGGAAAAAATGATACACTACCTCTATTCCTTTTCGTTTTCTGCACTGCTTATAATTTAAAAAAAAGATTATTGTAATGAGAATTCTATAGTTTATTTTTTCTTTTAAACTTAAAGTAGCTGTTTTTTTTTTTTTTTTTACAAAGTTTGAATAATACTGTACAATTGTATAACCTAGAACTCAATTTCAGAGACTGGAAAGTGTAAATGAGGCGCCTTAAATTATTAAATGTTCTAAAATCCTTGAAAAGAATTGGCGCACTATAACCTACTAGGGCTCTTGTGCCAAAACACCCAATCTAACCAACCAAACCTTGAAAATAATTAGACAAGCCTTTGAAACTCCTAAGCAAAGTGTGCTTCAATTTTATTTCTTATCAAGTGTATAAATTATGAATTGTTCTAATAAGTAGTATGCTACTCTCATGTTACATATTTTCTAAATCTGTATAGCATTTCTTTTAAAGTATTAACTTACATCACAAAGCACATTTAAATCGTAAAACTTAAAAAAAATATATATTTGTCTTTTTTTTCCAGAGATTTTTGTCTGTCCAATTAACCCTTATAAGGCTTTGAAATGCAGAATTTTATATCCATTTTACAAAATTTCCTACGGGGGACAAACCCCTGGACCCCCTACATTAGGGAATATTCTATGTCCTACTTAAAAGGGAGCCCTGCGTCACTCTCTTGATACCAGTCACCTCTCTTAAGGTCAATTCAAATAGGACAGCATGAAAACACATTAATGAAAACGACACAAAAAAAGTAAAGCATGGCCTTATGCATCAGAGGAAAACAGACCAAAACATAAGGGGGGGGGGGGGCGAATTTAAAATGTTGCTCAAAAAAAAAAAATCTTGCCCCCCCAGGAACTTAGTCTTAAATCCGCCTATGATTTTAAATATCTAATTTTTTAGAAATTTTTAAAAACTATATTTATAACTCAGAGTCAGATTAGCATATGTCTAAAAATTGCAATTTTCCGTTTATTAGTGCCTTGTTTGTAGAATCCTATTTTGCATCAAGCCATAAGAAAAAAAAAACCTTTGTAATAATTTACCACTGTTAAAAGAGCTTGAGTTCTTTTTTTTTATACATCAAGTAACCGTTTTTCCACTCTCCTGTAAAGTTGCGGTTAAATGTGACTTACGTTAGTCAGGCTTTAAGGTACATATATTAGTATTTCGGTACATATATGTTACCGGCAAGGGTTGAAATCACTCTATAGAATGCCTAGACATTGTATATAATATTCAGTAAGTTACCGCCCTATAGCCAGGGCTAAGGCAAAAATACATGAAATACACCGCCAGCTCAGTCAATTCCAGCCAAGGACTGCAGTTTCGTGCTTATTATCACTCATCAGCCCGGCATAGGACTAACTGAGCTGGAGGTGGAAAACTTCTTAAGGAAGCCAAGTGAGCCAAACAAACTGGTAGCTAACACAGAATTAGCACTGACCAGATGAGTGACCGAAACAATGGTTCGGTTCAACTCGAATTTTGAAGGAAAGGCAGGTATATTCAGTAAGTACCTCAGTTACTCCTATGCCGGGCTGATGAGTGCTAATAAGCACAAAACTGCAGTCCTCGGCTGGAATTGACTGAGCTGGCGGTGTATTTCATGTATTGTATATAATGCTTAAACTAGCTGGTAATGTATGAAACAATACATATTTCACCCATTTCCTAGGTATTCTATAGAGTGCCAATTGAGAAACCAGCAAAACTGAAATATACATCTCTGATTCATTTCGAATACCAAGTGGCAAGGCACATGACTTTTAATGCACACTTTGTGCTCATAATTTGTCAGTTGCACTTTGGGATTTGTTTGGGTGTGTCAAAATAAGCAATTTTGCTTAAACTTATCCAACTAAGAATTTGTTGTTTACTGTTTTAGCTAGTTTAAGGTTTTGTGTACAATGCCTAGGTATTCTAAAGAATGCCAGGCTTTGTCAGTAGCATATATAATAGCGTTATCAGGACCTTTTTTATTGCTTAGCCTTCATAACATTTGTCAATCTGTAGAATGCCTAGATATTATATACAATGCCTAGGTATTGTATACAATGTCTATAGAAAGCACCTATGTAATGATTTTCATATTTCATACCTTGCCTAAAAATATCTGACATTACATGCAATACCTAGCAGGGGCGGATCCAGACAGAATTCTCGGAGGGGGCCATTTGGAAAAATACGATGCTTTGGAAATTTTTTGAAATTTACAAATATTAATACAGCCTATCTTTAACTAGAGCATATTTTAAGGAATTTTCACTAGGCAACGCAAGTTTAACATAAAGGCTGTAACCTTTCCAATATTTTTTCTCTTTTCTTAACAAACATGTGCATATATCGTCGCCTCAAAGTAGCATTCTTGTAATCAGTACTGTGTTCTGAGGCGACTGTATAGGACTTCTGATTTAAGGGGAAGCCGATATAAACCAACCGCAAATATAATATTAACCCTGGAGTAAATGGGGGCCGGTGATTTCTCCCCCGGGAGAATTTTGAATTTGTAGTCTAAAAGACGCATTTTAGACGATCTTTGGTAATGTTAGGGGAGAAGAGGTTCGATGGCGCTCCCCTAACTTTTGAAATAGTAGCTCTAAAAATGCAGTTTTAAACCATCTTTGATGATGTTAGAGGGAGGAGAGATATGAGGCCCCATCTAAGGAACTTTTTCTGATTTGTAATCTTAGAAATGCGTTTTAACTGTCTTTCATAATATTACGTGCTCGGGTGCAAACTAACCCTCCCGGTCATTTTTCGAAATTGAAACCTTAAAAACGCAAACATTATCTCCAATAATGTTAAGAAGAGGGAGGTTTCTCCGGCCAAATTTTTTCGCCATTGCAGAGCCAAAAACGTAGTTTAATACGATTTTTTCATGATGAAACGTGGAGGAAAAATTCGGGGGTTCACACCAAGAAATTTCTCTAATTTGCAGTTTTAAAGATGCATTCTAATTATGTTTGGTAATGGTAGGGGAGAAGAGATTTGCAGCGCTCCCCCCGAAATCATAGCTTTAAAAAGGCTGTTTTAGACTATTTTTGGTGATGTTAAGGGGAAGAGAGAATAAAAGGCCCATTCCAGGAAATTTTACTAATTTAGAGACTTAAAATCGAATTCTAGACCATCTTTGGTACGGTTAGGGGATGAAGAGATTCTGAGGTCCACTCCCAAGATGTTTTCACAATTGAACTCTTTAAATTGCAAATGTAGGCAATCCATGATTCATGAGTAAATTTTGGAGGACCAGCAATTTTTCGAAATTGAAGCTCCAGAAACGTAATTCTTGAAGACTTTCAATGATGTTAGGGAGGGAAGAGTTCTCCCCGGAAACATTTTGAAACTCAAGCGCTTAAAACAAAATTTAGGACGATCTTGAAGGATGTTCGCGAAAATGAGAAGTGGGGAACCCTCTCCTGGAAACTTTTACAAGTTATTTTTTTAAACATGGTTTGTAGATGATATTTGGTAATATTAACTAGAGGAAGAGGAGTGGTTTGGAGGGTCCCATATTAAAAGAGAATGAAGAATATTTACATAGCTCTGCATAACGCCAGGTTAAAGTTTAAATCTAACTTTAACTTGATGCACAATCATTAAATGTATAACTTTTTTATCGGACACTTGCTAACACATTTCCCTTTTCTTCCCCCATGAGGGAAGTAAACACATCTAACAAGACGAGCCCATTATGCTAAAGCTAAATGAACCCAAATATTTGGTATACACTTGATACTTCTGAAATTTTCGTTGGGTGGCCGTAACTTTCCTCTGGCATTGTTTCTATTCTTGTTAGACTTCACATGAATTACACTGATTTTTTTTTTTTTTTTTTTCAATTTAAGCTGGGAAAGAGAGTTTAAAAAACTATACTTGAAACTTCCTCATTGTGGTTTTATGGCTCCCCGGCGTTGATTTTATATTCTTGTTAAACTTTGAGGAATAATAAAGATTTTTTTTTATATTTAGCTCTAAAAAAGGTTTTAAATTATTTTTGAAACTTTCTCAGGGTGGTCATGGCCTCCCTCTCATTGTTTTCCTTATTGTAAGTCTTGTATGTATTATAAGGGAAATTTTTTGCATTTTTGCTCAAAAAAGGGGATTTTAACTATTCTTGAAATTTTCTCGGAGGGGGCCATGGTCCCCATGACCCCTCCCTGGATCCGCCCATGATACCTAGGCATTGTGTATAATACTGAACATTTTTGCAAATTCTGTAGAATGCTGATATTTCATATTGTGCTGGTAACATATATGTATGCACGTGATTCAGAAACTTGAATACCCTTGTTCTTTATTCCTTTCAAAATAAAAAATTGATGAACAATTCTGATTTCAAGCTAAAAATCCATTTTAAAAATATTTTCTTGAATTTCTCCTTTTTAAATGTTATTATTTTTAAAAGAAGCATTTTTCTTTTTTTAATGCAAGACCTGCCAGAAATCTCAAATAAATTCAAAGCTTCTGACAAGGTGAAAAGAATTTTGGAATGAATTTCGCAGCTGGCTTATTTATATTACCTTAATTGCTTATTGTATGCATAATTAACACTTTTAATGACAGCAGACTCATGTTTTCTACTCTTGTGAGCTTAATTGGAATATGGTTTATTTATTAATTTATTTTTAATGCTAGGACCACCAAGTCGCACTGATAGCGCATGTTCCAAAGGCATTCCTAATTTAGCTGCTGCTTTACTTGATGCACACAGCAAAGGATCCGCCTACAGTTCCAGCATCCGAAGTCGAACAGTGAGCCAGTCGACGGCCGATGACATGTCTCCTCATAGTTCTCCACAGACTTCATTAAGAGGTAAGTGATGTATCCAGTTTTATTGTACTGCTGTAAAAAATAAATGCTGTCTTCAGTATGTTATATATCGCTTGCGATCATGAGCAATTGACTTTCTTTTGTGCCTTTGAACTTTCTTTTTGAGACTTTCACTACTGATTGGTTTAATTAACAACAAAGAAGAAGAGAATTAAAGTGCTTTTGAACAAAAAGTTTAGAGATGAATATCCCTTTTTTCTCCTTAATTTTTATTTATAGTGTGTGTATAACTTATAAACTCTTCTGAAGATATTAAAAGTCGGCAAATTTGAAAATTTAATAAGGAGTTGAAAAATTAATAAACTATTCCCAGTTTAACTGGATTATCAGATATTCTTTCATAAAGTTTGCCATTTTGCAAGAGACGATTGATTTAAAAGGTGGTAAAGCTGATGTTTGTTATTCACTCTGGCAACTTGCTAAAAAAGTCTAAAATGAAATTTTTTTAACAAATTTTAATAAAAATTCAAATTTTTGCTCCTTTCTGTAGATTTTTATTATTAGAGCTTTCTCCTAACTCTTTTAATTAGAGTAAATAGACAAACAATTATTAATTTTTTGAAGAATCATAAAAGAAATGCATATGTAAGTTTTACGTGCTGCTTGCTATCTTTTATGAATTTAAAATGGGAATACTTTCGTACACTTTTAATAGTTCATCAATATGAATTTTTATAGTAAGGTTTTAGGTAGAGTCCAAGAGCCAAATTAATGTTTTTATAAATAGTTTTACATCTAAATAATCACCAATAATCACTGGACTCATCTGGGGCTATTTTCAGAGCTTTCACTAAAGCACAATCCATTTTATCGGTTTGATTAAAAAAATGTCAGAATAGTTGTTGACAGGGTTCTTTGGTTTGAACCACGTTGGTAAACCGTAGTTTAAAGCAAGTGGTTAAAAAAAAAAAACATGTGGTTTTTTTTTCAAAAATGGTTATTTTGAAAAATTTTGTTTTTTCCCCTAAATGTTTTCATAAATTTTACATATTATTGAAAAGAATAAACTCTTAATTAATGCAAAGTAACTAGCAAAGCTTTATAGATAAATAACAGATTTAATAAATTTTAAAACTTGTATTAGAGTAGGCATAAAATTGTGCTTATACCTGCATACTTTTTGCATCCCGATAGAGGATGCAGTCAGAGCAAGAAAAGAAAATTTATAAAATTATTGAAACAGAAAATATCCATGAAACTGTGCTCTTATAAAAAAGAATTTTAATGCCCAATTTTCACATTTCAAAGAACTTTTTTGATGCCAATATAACAACAAAAATCTCATGTATGAATGGTGGAAGAATCAATAAACATTAATTTTTATGACAGTCTTCATTATTAAAAGAGTATTTTCATTTAAATTTGTATTGAGACTTTTAATTAAAATGATTTTTTTTCCTTTGATAAACAAATTGTATTCCTACATGCGTTAAACCAGGGGTAATAATGTCTACAATGGAAAACATATAATAATTTTCTTAAAACCTACTTGTCCTGTTTCTATAATTGTTGTCACTGATACATTAGGAAATAAATTATATGATTTGTAACTTTTTTAAAAATCATTAAACAAAACATGCGTTGATCTTTTGATTTTAAAAATTGTATAATGTACATCAGACTTATGATTTATTTCTAGATACTGCAAAATACTTTTCATGTTTAAGAATGCGTGATTTTAGTTTTACTTTTTTATTTATAGTAGATTGCTATGATTATGAGGAAATTAATTTGCAAGAATTTATTCTTGGATAGCTGTAATTAATAATGTCTGAAAAGTAAATGATTTCTTTGATTATTTATACCAAGACCCATTTACGTATTGCATTTTTGTAAGAGTTATAAAAATTTTCAAATAATATTCTCCTATAAAAATCTCTAAGTATGAAGAAATGAAATTACAAGATTTTACTCTTAATTATTTATTAATTAAAAAGAAATTAGGTACAAATATAAATATTAATTATTCCTTAACAATTAATTCATAAAATCTTTATGATTTTCCTAAATTAAAATTGTTTTTCTTACAAATACTAATAAAAACCAAATAAACCCATTTTAAACCAAATTAAAAAAAATCTGGTTTAAACCAAAAAAACCAGTTTTTATACCAACCCTGGTTGTTGAAAATCTTTAGACCGTGTAATTTGCAAAAGATTGTTTCTTGCATTTTGAATGTAATTAATAAAGGCTTGTATATTCATTGTTTTAAATTTTTTACGTGTCTAATTTATTCTTTCATTTTTTGTTTTATTTTTCTAGATCGTCCTTTCTCCACATCTCAAAGCCAGTCGTAGTATTTTACTTAAATACCTAGCTCTGACGTAAGCTAGCGTTTCCATGCCACACACTGATACTTAAGGCAGCAGCAGTTTAGTTTTGAAGGCACATTTGCAGGTTGCACATTAGCGGCACCTGAATCCAATCAGACATGGAACATTTTTAATGTGATTTAAGTTTGTATGATCTGTATCAACTGGTTGATGCATAAAACATCTAAACAATAACTACTGCAGTTGTAAGATAGCACAATTCCAATGCCTTTGATGTGAAATACAAAGTGATTTGAAGTGCCATTTATATGGTAGTGATATTGTTTGTTGAAGTTGAAGTAAATTTGGTCATTGTAAACATTCCAATTAGGCATTGTCTGATACTTTAGCAATGTACAGGTTGTTTTCCACATGGGGAACCAATAAATTATTCTTTTTTATTAACCTAATGTGTAAATTAAATTTATGTTGAAACTGAATTTTCTTTGTAAATGTTTAGGAGTTTATATTCTTTTTTTCTTTCTATCTCTCACTCTTTTTGAATATTTGGATTTTGTAAATTGTGATTTTGTACATTAGTTTGTTGAAGTTAAAATTTATTCATAGTTTTTATTATGGTTATATATTTATCTTAATTTAAATATGAATTGAGATTCTTTAAATATTTTATGATTGATAGTTGTTTTGGTGCAAGGGTGGCTTTTTATTTTAACTTATCTCGAATGTAACAAAATGTAAACTAATGTTAAGCAAATATTTTATTTATTGTAGATTATTGTAAAATAAGAGTTAACTCTGATTTTTATAGTCAACAAATATCTCAAGGAAATATAATTCAATTTATAGAATGTACAGTTTTCTATATAACTTGTAATAATAGTTTATTTCACTTAAGGCTTTTATGTTATTTAGATTTGAATAAAAATATTTTGTATAATCTATCTATATGTAAATATATATTGTGTCTTAACTAAATATATAACTTAAAGTACTTGTAATAATTGACATTGTGTTTCACTTAAATAACGTGCAATTTTAAATATTTTCTTAGTTTATTTTGTCTTTAAATTTGTAAAAAATAAATAAGTATAGTTTTCATACACTCATAATGTTTTCCATGTGAAATATTTAAAAATAAATTGATTTAGAGGAAGAAATTTATGTACTGAATGATAATGGATTCAGCTATCCCTAAAAATTAAAAAGGGTATGATTCCCCTCCCTCCCCACCAATTATAAATATTTTTATGGATAAAATTAATGATTGTGAAAATTGAATCTTATTTGCTTATTGTGTCTACATTTCTTGATCCCTGATACCTTATTTGTTAAACATAGTTTTGAATACAGTAGAACCTCATTCATCCAATCCTCATTGATTTGGATATCTTGATAACCTAAATAAAATTTTTAGGCTTGTTAAAAATGTCATGTTCACATAGAAAATAGTTTTAAATTAATGAATAATAGTTTTAATGGAAAATTGTTCTAAAATGTGTAAGGAATGTAGAATGCAACTTGCTCAATCCATTTGAACAGATATGACACTTGCCCTTTATACCCAGAATTTGAAACTTTAATTAGTTTTTTTTTTTCATTATATATCATAGTGTGAAGTACTGTATAACTTCTATTTAAAGATACCCGATTTAACGATTTCCTCAATTTAATGATACATTTCACTGGTACGGATTTGACTGCATTGAATGCCTGCTTCTCGATTTAACGATAACTTTTCCCAGTCTCTTGACAATCGTTAAATCAAAGTTATACTGTATCAACTTTCTAAAAAAAATTTGTATTTGAAAAATAATGATTTGTAACACATACAAATAATTATTTTTTAAATGCAAGAAAACTTTTTACAAAGTTGATACTTTATATTTGATGCATAATGGTTCCTTATATTTAAATATAACACAATTTAAACCCAAAATTTTAAAATTCCGCGTATAAAGAGCAAGTATATGCATGAAAGAGTCACATCTGTTTAAATGGATTGAGCAAACTATAAGTACGTCAAACATTCGATTTTTATTGTGATCTTATTAATGGTAAAGCATTTGAGTGATGCTTCAGTCAAATAGCACATGCACTTGAAACATAAGACTTGACCAGCTCTTCGTTAAAAAAGGATGTGAAAAATTAATTATATATTTTTTAATATCTTGTAAATAAAAATAGTGACATAGCATTAATCTATGTAATTTTGTTATAAAGAATGTTTTTTTATTGTAATAAATGGTAAGACTTCGGATTTGTTTTGCTTATTACTTACATTATAATGATTATCCTGGTTTTCACTTCTCCAGATTGCCTTTAGTCCCAGTTAGTCTGAATAAATGAGGTTGTACTGTATTTTAATTGAAAAAAAATTGAAGAGTTTTGAAAGATTGGTTGTGCTATTCGAGATTTATGATTATGCTTCAAAGTACTTATGAATGGTAGTAAAGTTTAAGTGTGATTTGTTATTCATAAATATTTTTCCCAGTGAATTTTTCCCAGAAATGCAAATAAATAAATTTAAACAAACCCTTTTTAATATAAAAATTGTTTTTTAGCTTTTGTTCAAAAATCAAATTATATAATATTGACAAACTATTTCCTAAAAAGAAAACATATATTGACTTTACCAATTACTGATAATTTAAAATAAAACTTTTTTTCGTTTTTAGCAAAAATGTATGACATGTGATAAAAGTTGTAACTTTTAATTTTAAATTATTTTACTACTACAATTTTGTACTAATAATTGTTGTTTAGTTATTTGTTATGCAAATAATGCAAACTACTTCAATGTAAATAAAATTAACTTCAAAGTGATAAAAGAAAAAATAAATAAAACATTTTAAAACATACCTTTTGTATGCTGTGGTATATTTTTTGTGTGTTTTCTTGTAATTATTTGAGTTTATTTTTGTAAGAGTTCTTCATGTTCTAGCTAGATCTTACTTGCCTTTCATCCAAACTGAAATGCTGTACAGACAAATCATGTCATGCGAAATTCTCCAATAAACCTAAAAATAATTTTCTTGTCAGCTAAAAAGTTTTTCTGGCTCCTGAGCTTTCTTAATTTTTGTCGAACTCGTATGTGTGTGTGTGTATATATAATATGAAGTAGCTTGTCCTGTTGACTGATAATCAATGCACAGCCAAAACTACTAAGGTTAGAGAGCTGAAATTTGCAACATAGGGTTCCTTTTATAACATAGGCATGTGCTAAGAAGGGATTTTTGGGAATTTCGATTTTAAGAGGCTCAAATGGGAGGGGTTACTTTGCATACAGAATCCTTCAAAAATTTGCCTTCACTTCGGACACTGAAGTGCCTAAAGTGACTAAAAATAAGTTATAAGTATTTTTAAGTTAAGATAAATTTATTTCAAAAAGATTCTCCTTAAGATAACTCCTCCATCTTCTGCGCGATATTAATTTTCGATTGAAGGAAAGGCTGAACAATACTACTTGCTGCGATTTCTTGCTTGAGCATCCAGAAGTAAAGTTTTTTGTAATGGTTTGTTAATGCTTGGGGCTTTGTTGGTAAGCTGAACATTTAAAATATATTTCCTCTTTTCATTACAGTTTCGCATATTAATAATTATTTTTTTGTTGCTTATTATTATTTTTTTGTGCAGCCGACGGCCAAGTGATGTTTTCATTTCCAAATTAATTAAATGTGAACGCTATGATGATATGGGGTGCTATTGCCTTGAGAGGTTAGACTTCTTCATTGACATATAAGGCAATACAGGAAAGGTTTGCAACACAAAGAGAAGAAAAAACATCTAGGGCTCCGGTAGGAATCGAACCCTTGGCTTCCGACATTCAACCTCAGAGCCGAAGACGTTTTGTTTTTAAAGATGGATGATACTGATTAGGGTTTTAAGGAACTGATGTTCTTATTTGAATGATGTCAGGGAATACTGTCCTTATTTCAAAACATGTTTTTTAATGCTATTAAACGTATTCTAGTGAAGATTTTCTGAACTATTCCATGCAAGGAGTTTTAGAGGGAAGCTTAGGTTATTTGAAAACTGTTGCCTTAATTGCATCAGGGCACAGTACTTTTCCGTTATAAGTATGTTAATGTAATTTTTCATCTTGTCAAAAAATTTTCATTATATTTATTATTTCTCTGTTTGCCCAAAGCTGTATAAAAACTATAGTATTTGGCAGTATTTTGTCTCTTTAAGAAATTTTTAAACGAAGCAAGACTAAAAGAGCTCCATTAAAAAGTAATGCCCTAAATAATTATAACATGTCATTAAAAGTAAAATAATCCGCCTAGTAAAAAGACAAGCTAAAATAATATGAAAAGTCCTATTAAAATAATTTGTCGAGTCAACTTTAAATGCTTCAATCAGTTAAATAAATACATTGAGTCATGAATAGACATTGAAAGTTCCATTAAAACACAAAATTAGAAGAAAAAAAAAGGCAATCATGATGATGATGCAAACATAAATTTTTGATTCTCGCAAAGATAGCAAGAAAACAAGTCACCAAGCCAAGTGATTTACCTACCTATCTGTAACGGAGAAGTACCGTAGACACTGATGTCCTCAGTCTAAAGATGATTTTGTAGGATGTATTCCTTATTCTATATAATGTAGAGTTTTTGGCACTCTTGTCCATATTTAAACGGGAGTTTTTAGAGACATGTCCTCGCTCTGATAGGTATTTTTAACGGACCCGCTGACGCTTTTTAGGAGCTGTTGTCTTCCTTTTGATGGAGATTTTTAAAGGACTGTTCTTTCACTTTTATTGGGGAGTTTTAGGGAACTTTTCTTCTCTCTCTCTCTAATGGGTATTTTTAGGAACTGTATGCCAATGAGTCCCTTGATTCTAGTTTGAAAGTTGCAGACTTCATAATTGTCCTGATATTCCTAATTTTCTTGATAAAAATTATTTTGTCCTGATTTTTAGCTTTTTGTCGTGATGTCCCTGATTTAATGGGGGGAAAAAAAGATCAATTTTAGGGCTCCCAACAGGTTTTCAAACTGTCCCAAGAGCAAAAGAGACAATCTTAGAAGGTTAAAATTTGATGCACTAATTAATCGTCAGTGATCTGTAATCGGTAACTTTGCCGATTAACCTACTTTGTGAAAAAAAATAATAGGTCAAACGAAGTTAATGGAGAAATTTTAAAGGAGAAAAGGACCATGTTTTGAAAAAAATAACTTTTAGGGACTTAAGGCCAAAAAATGGGACTAGCCCTGCAATTAGCATTGATTTCTTTTATGACAGTGTTTCTAGTGCAGAAAAGAAAAAAAAAGTGATTCTGATGATGAACCTTTTTATTGTGATGTATGGAGATAATATAGAGTTCAATATATAGGTACACACCTTTAAGAACATTAAAGGTGTCCTGATATTTTTGCATTGTCCTGATTATTTTTCAAAGCCATTACCATGTCTGCAGTTTACTCTTTGTTTACTCTAAAATAGCTATTTTAGTTATATTTCTCCTTACCTTAAAAAAAGGGTCATGGTACATGATCTTCTTCAGGGGGTGATCAACAATCCAGATCGCCAGTGCTGCGTCGTGTAAAATATGTTAGGGATTGTGATTTTTTAAATGGAAGTATTCACTTTATTTAAAAACTGTTGACCTTTATGGAGTGGAAGGTTTTAGAGATAGCCCGTGCAACTCCGAGTGCAGTTTTTAAGGGTTTGCTGTTCTTAGTCTGATGTTAAATTAAACTTTTCCAATATGTATATATACCGGGTGGTTATAAAATAACTATTTCTTTTTGGAGCAGTCTGTAGCTTGAAGGAATCATCGGATTGCAACCAAATTTGGAACAGTTACTAATCTTGAAGGGCGGAAAAGGATGGTGCAATAAGAAATTTTAGTTGCAAAAATTGCCAACAGGTGGCGCTGCAGCCTTCAAACAATGTCGCTGACAGTGTAATCACTGTAGTAATCATGAGTAAATTAAAGAAGCAGTAATTTCTCTCAGCAACGTGGTACGAAATACCCCTCAGTTTGCTTGATCGCGCTTTGAATTTAAAGTTATTCTACACTCCTGTTTGAAAATTGCAACACCATGAAGGAAGCATCATAGTGGAATGAAATTTAATACACAGTTGAGTGGTAATGGTACCAGGTGTCTGTCATCACGAGCTGACGTCACATTTCGGGGTCCATTCCCGGATTTCCGAGCTGTCCGACCCCTCGTCCGTCCACTGCTACAAAACACGTAAGATTGTGCTGTTGTTACGCTGCACACGAGCGGCTACTTCACAATAAGACAATACAGCTTCACGAAGGCCGACGATTCTGCCCCGTTGAAACTTCGAAATTTGCTCAAATTTCGCTTTCTTTCGTCGAAGAGGCATAGTAAAGATTCAGTTAATGTTTACTCTAGCATATAACCCACCGATAATCATACACGCCTCGCTACAGCCGTCTATTTATATTCGGCTCGATCCGCCGTTCAGAGGGCGCTGCTCAGCATACGCATGCGCTACCGGTCGGCAATTCTAATCATTTGCATATCATGCCCTATTTTACATTTCCTGCAATTTTCAGCTCACTCGCGTAAGTCCTTCGTGGTGTTGCAATTTTCACAAACAGGTGTACATTAGCTTATTCGCTGCGTCTGCTTTACATGAATTTAGGAATGTAGCCAGTAAATTTAGGCCGAAAATAGGGGTCGATGCACCACAAATACATAATTAGCTGAATTTTTCAGGATTAGTTCCTGAATATTGTGTGGAGCAAATCCTGAAAAGTCCCGTAAGTTCCCTTGTGAGCTTCTATTCAAAATAGCGGATCAAAGATGGCTGCCTAGTACTCGTTCAGAAATGAAAAATTTTCAGTTTTGAAAAAAAAACTAGAGTCTAGAAGTAATATTGTTTCGATGTATAACCTAAAATAACCCATAAAAAAATTTTCTAACATTTGTTTTGACACAAAAAACCGAAATGTCTGTGTTGTATGTAATATGCAGCAGAACACATCAACTACAAAAATAAATATTTTTAAAAATTTTTTGGGTAGTTTAAAAAAAATGTTTTCCCTCATATATTAGTCAATAGATGTTATTTTTTCACTTTTAAAAAATGCTATCTATGTTTGAATTAGAGACGTACCGAGTAGCACTTTGGCCGAGTAGCCGAGTACCGAGTACTCGGCCTTTCACTACTCGGCCGAGTACCGAGTTACCGAGTACTCGGCCTTTCACTACTCGGCCGAGTTACCAAGTACAAATTATGTTTTAAAAAGAACCACCGACACACATGTGATGAATTTTGAACTTATTGGAATAGTTGTATAGACCTCCTTGTCCATACAATAGTTTTTAAAACTAAATTCCTGCTGAAATTTAACTATGCATTATATAAACAATTTTGTTTGTGTCAAAAATTTTACAAAAACATTATTTTTAAAATTAAAAAGAAATAAACTAAAGGTATGATTAATCGAGTTGGTATTAAAACAAATTACAGTAAAATCCCTCTAATGTGGACACTAACAGGACAATTTTTTTTGTTCGCAATAGAGAGGTGTCCGCAGGACAGGGGTTTAATAATGTTATTTGCATTGGAACTGGGGAATTAAAAATTGTCGGCATAGAGGGGTGTCCGTTAGGAGGGTTTCACTGCATACCAATCAATTATAGTTCTAGTCCGCCAAACATAAATAATTTTTAAAAGCAGATAAAACAAATGTGCAGGAACACTACAGACATGTGTTTATGCCCCCCCCCCCTCCGTTACAAGGAACGTCTATTTCAATGCATACATGTGAGCTAAAGAATGTAAAGACATTCGACAAAAAACATCCGACTTTTGTCGGAAAAAGGAATTTCTTGTAACGCCAAAACACGTGTCTGCAGTGTTCCTGCACTGTGCTTTTAACATTGTTTTATTTCCTTTTATTTTTTCAGCAAAGGTATTTTTATATTTTTTATAACTAATTTTTGTTTGTAGCAAAAATCCATTTTTAATATGAAAATTCCATATTTTCTATACTTACCTCTTTTGCATAATTTTTAATAAATAAGTTTTATTAACTTCGCGGACATTAAAATAAAGATTTTTTCCATTGAAGCATTACAAACTTCATTATTCTCAAAATTTAAATTTGACTTATAAATTTTAATTGTAAATGATTGCAGAATATAATGCTTGCTCTTTTTTTTTAAATTTTAGTATCTGTCTTGGATAATATTCAATTTTTTGCAACTACTCGGTATTGGCCGAGTATCTGATCAGAATTTGGCCGAGTACCGAGTACTCGGCAAATTGGCCGAGTAGGCCGAGTACCGAGTAGTTACCGAGTACTCGGTACGTCACTAGTTTGAATTGGTGCTTGTGTTTTACCGGCATTTCCCCATAAAAAGCTATAAACATATATGATCTACACATTGTGCTTTTTTTTTTTGTCTGAAATGCAAAATTTCTGATGTGAAAATTCAATGCTGATCTGTTTAGCTCTTTGAAACTAGCGTAAATCGTAAAGTGGCTCCAAATTCCTTTTGTAATATTAAGTGAGAATTTAAAAAAAAAGAAAAGAAAAGAAAAAAAAAATCACAGTAACGATAGAAATTCGTCAAAAATCGTTCAATTTTTTTATATTTTAACAAAAAGATCATTGTTCTCTCAAAATGGTATATTTTGTGCATTTTAGGTGCAAAATAGTTACTCAAGAATGATCTTTTTCTAAAATTATGTTTCCGTATAATTAATTATGTGACAATGGAAAAAATGTCGGTGAAAAATTTCTGCCTTCAAATTTAGGAAGTTCTTTTGGGGAAGTTAAACTTCAGAAGTAAAAAGGGCTTATTATTAAAAAAAGAGCGTTCTGTTCAATCTGCCACAATTTTTCGCCAGGATGTCGCTGTTCTCAAATCAAACGATAATTTACGAAATCTGAAATATTAATTGAGAAAAGATTGAAAAAAAAACAAGTGTGGCAGTTATCATTGAAGCAGTAGAGCCTTATGGTAATTTGCTCGTCCATGTTGTGATAATTTGCTCGGTAAAATGTTCTTAAGAGTGGAATAGACAGAAAACAAAATCGAATTTTCGAAAAATATCTTCGAGGTGCATACATGCTACAAACTAATTCTGTGCCAAATTTCATGAAAGTTGGCCGAATGGTCTAGGCGCTATGCGCCTCACAGACATCCAGACATTTAGTGATCTAGACTTTTAGCTTTATTATTAGTAAATATTTAAAAATGTAAGAGCTATAAATAACGCCTTTAATTGACGGATTTCATTAAACGTAAAGAATATTCGCTGTTTCTGTTGGACATGTGAGCAAAAGACTAATTCAAACCTGACAGAGGTTAAAATTAGTCTTCGCTGCCGAGGAGTTAAGAGCTATTGTCTGAAAGAATCAGGCAGTTTAAAGCATTTGTGATTGTTGACATTTTTAATTTTTTTTTATTTTCACATATGTTGTTCCTTATCATAAATGTAATGTAAATCCGAAATTTGAGCTTTGTCTGATTCACCATTTTTGAGAAAACAATTTTTTTTGTTTAGGGGGCGTGGCACATTTTTGCCGGTTTTTCAAATTTGCAGATTTTAATGTGCTTGTTGCTTGAAGCGCCCTTATAATGACATGGATTTTTTAATTCCATATTACTATATGGTCTTGTTAGATACTGTTACAGCTG
Organism: Uloborus diversus; assembly: GCF_026930045.1. Taxonomy (NCBI): domain Eukaryota; kingdom Metazoa; phylum Arthropoda; class Arachnida; order Araneae; family Uloboridae; genus Uloborus; species Uloborus diversus. Next base: position 10,452,561 of record NC_072735.1, read on the forward strand.
TCAAATCGGTGATACTACGAGGGCGACTCCCACAAACTCCGTTTAAAAATGACCGAAAATGAATTTTTTTTCTATATTCAAGGCCAATTTTCTCAAAGCGCCTTCATGATGACACCAACATTTTTAGATCATTAATAAAAGATCTGTCTTATGTATTATTTTTAAACTAAAGACATATAAATAAGGTTTTACACAATTTACATCCTTTAACACGCTACAGCTGTCTTTTACAAACGATGGATTTTATTGCATTTTTAAATATTTTATTGCATTCTTTTAGATAAAATTTATTGCATTCTTTTAGATGGCATTGTTTCAGTTCGTGTTAGTACATATCATCATAATTGATGTCCTTGGCACGTGCATAGCTTATTGTTCAGTTTGCTGATTCTGGCCATTCGTTCTAAATCTTGTTTAAAAAATCATAATGGGGTCATTTCCAAAATTTCAAAAGGTTTTTTTTTCTGAAAGAGCATGCTTAAAAACATAGGATCTGACCATTTTTAAAATAATTTGTTTAAGTTTAATACCTTAAAACAATTATTTAAATCGGTGCGCTTTCATTGTTTAACGCTTCTGCCGATGACATCACAAATGATGAAATGCCATTCTGTGTTGCCACTCACAGAGCTAAATTTTAATTCGCATCTTTACTCACGTGTATTGGCAACGATATGGTTGATAGCATGCATAGAGCGCAATTTTAATTCGCTGCTTGATTATCATAACGAGGAAACGTAGTAGAAAGATGAGCCAAAAAGCATCATTTGTGACGTCATAAAGATCACGCCTTGTTTGAAAAATCGAACATTTTAAAAAATTAATTAAAAAAAAAAAAAAACTCCTGGGAAAATAAAAGTATTTTCTTGGCCCATGTTATATTATTTTTGTTCATTCTATCCATTTCAATGACTAAAAGTAGTACTTTTGATTGAAGGAAACCACCCCATTCGGCCAGTAAGACTTGCTAACGCCATTGTTTGTTCTCTAATGTTTTAAAGATCAAAATGTGTATGTGACGTCCTTTTAATTATTTATTCTTAATAAAAATCAATGGAATTATTATACAGCTAGAACTTAGAATGCAATCTTTTGCGATTCACAATGCATTTAGTTGCTTCTGGGATGTTTAGTGTTTAGATCCTAGACATTGCTTGGCGTGGGCTTTGACTTTTCTGTCTGCAAATAAATATTTTTGGAAGTTTGATAGAAACACGTAATCAATGTGTTTCTATCAAATTTCCAAAGATATTTACAACTACAGCGCTACAATCACAGATATTTAGAGAAGTTTGCAACTCGTGAAAATCAGCCGTGCGTAGATGATTAAAAGGATTGTATGACAGGGTAATCTGCCAGAAAATTGACTATTTTGTGGAAGTTTTTACAAGTTCTATTTAGTGTCACAGGGGGAAGAAAACGAAAATTTTTCTACGTGCCAACAAAACTATTTGGATAAACAATAAACAATTCTTTTCTGTTTTATTTATTCTTTTTCTAACTTTTTTTTGCGCCTTCGAACCTGTGCTCCCTTTGGGGGGTCAAGGTTCGCACCCTCTTGGGGGACCCAATCCCCGTCAATTTATTTTTTTTACATACATTTCAGCTGAAATATTCATTTGATTCCGTTAATAGGAAGTTAAATTGAAAGTCAGTTATTTAAAATGCTTCTCCGAATATGCGTGGATCATTTTCTTTCCCGATTTTGAAATTTTACTTTCTATTCTTCTTCCACAATTTAAAATATTCTACAACAATGCAGAAGCATGAACTGATTATCATATTTCAAAGGCTGAACAATAAACGTAGTCTCGGAGACATAATGAAAAATACATGATTTGTGCAGTGGAAGAATTCTGCATTGATAACGTTAAGCTCCTACTCAAAAAATTAAAGGAGTAAAAAAAAACAGGAAAAATATCTTTCACTCCCAGGGGGAAAGTTAGAAAAAAAAAAAAAAAATCGCTGAAATTTCTTTGTTGTAACGGCAGAAAAGAATTTTCCCTCTGTACAAGTGTTAGATCGGAATAAACAATTTCGCGCCTCAACCCTTTTGAACCCCTTTACTTCATTTCGGTGTGATGGGGTGAAAAGAGAGAAGTGAGGGGAAGGAAGTATGTTTTGTATGAGTTATGCCAGTTATTTTTTTTTAGTGGTTGTGTTAATTTATGCATCGCAATGAGAATGACGGGGCTGCATCAATCAATAATAGACATTTTGCAGGTTTAATACAGATTTAATTGTCAGATAATACAGAAATTCAATTAGAAGTTACGTTTCTGCTCTCTCAAGGGACTATTTGGGTCTACATGACAATTAATTTACACTTAAAGGAATTTTATTGAGCAATCACGATTGCTTATTGCTTTCAATTGGCTGTTTTGACGCCCTATCATTTTATTTTCCCGCCAGCACCCTCTGCAGCATCACCGTCGACCGGCTCCTCACGATGCTGCTCCTATAGCGAAAGCCATCTCCAAGTTGCGTCAATATCCTACATTTACACGCATACATACATGCACGTATAAACAAACACTTACACACACATACACAAACACAAACACATACACGCACACGCATGCATACATACAGACACCTACACATACACACACGCATGCATACATACATACAGACATCTACACATACACACACACATACACACAACTACCCACGCACTCATGCCTACACACAGACACAAACACATATGCCTACACACACATACACATTCCCCTCCCCTACCACAAACACTCATACACACAACTATTCACACACTCATACCTGCACACAGACACAAACACACAAGCCTACATACACACACACACACTCGTGATTGCGAAAAACATAATTTGAATTCCAGATGTCAAAATTCAAATTAATTTTTATTTATTTTATTTTACTTCATTTTATTTATTTATTTATTTTTTTTGAGCAATCACGATTGCTTATTGCTTTCATTTGACTGTTTTGATGTCCTATGATTTTATTTTCCCACCAGCACCCTCTGCAGCATCACCGTCGACCGGCTCCTCACGATGCTGCTCCTCTAGCGAAAACAGTCTCCAGGTTGCATCCATGTCCTACAATTACACGCATACATACACGCACGTACACACACAAGCACATACACACACATACATACACCTACACACATACACAAACACATACACACAATTACTCACACACTCATGCCTGCACACAGACACAAACACACATACACATTCCCCTCCCCACACACACAAACACTCTCATACACACAACTATCCGCACACTCATACCTGCACACAGACACAAACACACATGCCTACACACATACACATACCCCTACACACAAACACACATACATAAACACACACGCCTACATTCACACACACTCGTGATTGCGAAAAACATAATTTGAATTCAAGAAGTCAAAATTCAAATTTTTTTTTTCTTTTTTATTTTTTTTATCGTACTTTGAGTTAAGCTTTTTCTTTTATCATATCTAACAAAAATCAATATATTTTAAATTCAGAAATGGTTCATTATGGCAATACCCATCTTGGGTATATTGCTATAATAACTCATTTTCGTTAAATTATTAAGTTTGTGAACAAACTTTATTTGGGGCAAACTTAACCTGGCAGTATTGTGAAGACTACAAAACCCCTAAACACAGTCTGACGACTCTGTCAGGTTTGGTTTGCCCCTACTATAACGGTGTCGCTCTGCTTTGCACGTCTGCCTCGAAAAAAAAAAAAAAAGGTGTGTCAAGTGAAGCGGATGAAAAAAAAAACATGTATAAAATTTCCCGTCAGAATAATGAACGACAGTTCCTAAAAGTCCAATTTAAAATTTAAATATTGTTCCCAAAAATTTCAATTTGAATGAGAAAACTTCGTAAATATAGTTAACACCCCCTTAAAAATACCAATGCCCGAATAAAATGAAGAAATATAGCTTCACCCCACTCGCGAATTTTTCTTTCACGCTCATTATCTTTGCTCTTACAGACGGTAATTATTCAATCTGAAATGGATTTTCCCCATTAAAAAAAATGCTTTTTTAACTTTTCTCCTGTTCAATTTTACTTTGAAATTTTCGAATCAAGAGCTTTCCAATAAAACTAAAATCGAGACAATCCGACAAATATTTCTAACAGAAAGAGCAATTTTGTGACATTTTTGGCCAATAAAAATGGAAGAAAAGCATACGCTTTTCCAAAACGCATTATTATTTTTTAAATGAAAGTTACCCTATGTTCTATTCTGCAATCCTGACAACGTGTATGCAGAATTTCATGACGATCAGTTGAGAGTTGAGTAGTTAAGGCTAAACTGAATTGAATAAAATAATATTATTATTTCGCGTTGCAAAATTTGATTTATTTTGAAAATTAGCTCGTTTATTTATTTATTTATTTGTATTATTATTTTTGTTTTGAAGATTTTCGAAGAAGTCATTTAAGTTCTATAGTCTTTTGAACATGACGTAGGTATACATTAGATTCCATTCCACATCTATCGGTAGCCCTTTTGCTCCACGTTTTTGCAATTTAATTCCGAGTTGAGTAGCGTCCCCCGTCTTCGCGCGATTAACCCGCTCACTGAAAGAATGGAGGGGCTGGCTCAGGGGGGCTGTGGCGATGATCCACACTTCAGCCTAATTACCGCTGAATAATGAAATGATGTCGCCTTTTTTGTGAACTCTCTTTCATACCTTAAAACCGTGGGTTGCCAAATTAACTCAAGCGTAAACGGAATAGCGCCAAGCTCCGAATTTGGCATAGCATGATATGAAGCAGTTCATCTATTTTGTTGTTTTCGAAACATAGGCATTCGAAAACTTCTTAGTCAATTTTGTCCTGTAAATAAAAGTTAGGCTTCAAAAATAGATCTATTTTTTATGTCTAGAAATTATTTCTTATATCAAGAAAGAGCAATTTTATAACGAAAAGGAGCGATTCTATGACAGGATTGAACAATGTTACTTGCGAAAAATGTTAAATATTTTTTTGAAGTAATTTCACATTCCAGGATGTTTAGCTTTATGTTATTTATGTCACTCCAATGGAAAATTAGCAACTGAAGAATGAAAAATACGGTGCAAAGCGTGCTTGAAAACTTTAACTCGCTTTTTTTTTTATTAATAACAATTCCTGGAACTTCCAAGCCCTTTTAATAAAGCACTATAAAAAAAGAAGTAACTACCAGAAAACTCATAAACTTTTCTATCAATGTCCAGTTCCCTAGAGAATTTCTAGTAGTGCTGTAAGTTTTCTTTTCTTCTTATTTTTTTACAGTGAGGAAAAACAGGACTAAATTATTATTTTAAACTAAAATAAACTTTTAATTCTTCTCTTTTACTGTAGAATACTGTTGTGTAAAGTGATTAGGTCATGCCTGCAAGTTTTATTTTTACATTACGTCATCAAAAAGAAGTAATACATTTTACTCTCTGTAGAAAGAAAATGATAACGCAATACTGAAATACAAAATCACAAAAATTCGCAACTCCAGCGCTCGCACCTTGCGGTGATTTACAAAACTGCCGAAACAACTAAAACATTGCCACATTGCGTTCCACGTGTGTTTGTGGACGTAAACACAGGCAGTTTGTTCTGAGTATTTTTTTAACGCAATCGATGTGTCTTAGATTGCTTTCAGCTACAGAAATTGTTTCGTCCCTTAATAGTATTCTCGATCATCTCAAAATAATGTTAGTTTTCCTTATTTCCTTCTAAAAAGTGAGCTGATTGAGAAATGGTGAAATCCTCAACACAAGAAAACTCTGGATTAACAAACTTGGATAACGTTATACCAGGTAAAATTTTTTATTGTTTTGTGTGAATTTGTAAGAATATGAGTTTTTTTTTAATCTTAAATTAATTTAACTAACCATATTTTACAGCAACATTTAGTTGGAATAGACAGTATGCAAAATATTTTCTTGAATATATTAACGTAGAACGAAATGAAAAATGTTTAACAGAGAAAGAATTTACTTGATTGCTTTTATTCTCAGCTGAAAGGTTTCGCCAAATTTGTTTAGGGTTATAGTTTTAGTATTGTGCGAGCAAAGTACCCTTGGCGAGATTCCACATGTTAGTTAAACCATTTTTAACTTTTATCATGAGTGGAATAAAATGGTAGAAAGATTAACAGAATTCGATTAAGTAAAAAGAAATAATGGCAGATCAACTAAAAAGAAAGCTACCACCATATATCCGTGAGAATTTTGTTGATGATTTGCATAGCATGACATAATTAAATCATAACTCAGAAATTAGAAACATTCGAAACAGAAAATTTTTAAATTAACCGATTGCGAGAGAAATACCTCAGCTACAAATGCAAAACAATAAGCGTTAGCCAAGCAAGGCAAAGAAGTATCATTTTCTTTTGATAATAATTCGTAATGTCATATTAAATTTTCTAGCATTAATTGTTATTCTTGACAGGCCACAATTATTATTTAGTTTTATCAAGAATTGATAAATATCGAATATAACATCGTGGAAATGGCTGCTTAGAACTACGAACTGCGTAATTTGCATTAATTTCTAACGTTTTGTAATGCTTCTTGAATTCTCATTTCTTTTTACGTGGGCCAGAATATCAACAAGACTTTGAAAATTAATTTAAAAAAAAATAAAGCGAAAAAATCATGCTTACGAACAAAATTTACTAGGCTTATTATCATTTTCTTCGTTACCACGTGCGTTTGTTTTACCTTTTTCGTCCGCCGTTAGAAAGTGGTTACAGTGCCCCCTATAGTTCATTGGAGTTGCGAATAGTTCTTTAAAAATGTAGTTTCCACCGTTGATAAAACCATAAAAGTTTTGAAGAGCTGAAATTTTGAACAACCAATTTTTCTCAAATTGGTTGCTCAAAATATTCGTTTTTAGATGTACAACTTTCAATCTGCATGTCCCTACAAAAGTTTTTACAATTGCTAAAAATAATGAACAAATAAAAACAAATAAAATTACAGGAAGAAAAAAAGATTGAAAAAAAAAAAAAAAAAAAACCGATTTTAAAACTGCATCTAGAAATGGCACTAAAAAGTAAAAAACAAATAAAATAAATAAATAAAAAAACACTATCGCTACTGATTTGAATTATTTATTTTTGAATTCGCTCTAAAACAACAGATGAAATGATGCCATATTTCGTTTACAGTTTACAGAAAAACCACTCAAAATTAAGAGCGAAATATTTATACAGGTACACAAATATGTTATCAACTGTATGTTTCACATGCTGTTGAAGAACCCGTGATCAGAAACAGAGGCGGCCAAAGCACCAAAAAAGTGGTGTTGGGGGAATACTTTTGGATTGTTACGTCATTTCTGATTGGATGACACTCTCAAAAAAAAAATCGAGACGGTCGATTAGAGTTGCGAAAATTTAGTTCTTACTTTCGTAAAATAAATGCATCCACAATGTAAGAAATCTTTTTGCGATCGTTAATTTCGAACTTGAAAAAATGGAGACATAATACACTTTTATATTTCCAGAAGAGAGAAGGAAGCTGTCCTCCTCCCCTCCCCGAAGGAGTCAGAAAAGCATTACAGTAGACCCCCGTTTTTAAGCAGGGGTTATGTTCCACGGAAATTCCGCGTAAATTAAGACTTATTTGAAGTGTTAAAATAGGGGCTAGGTTCTATAGATTAAAAAAAAAAAATACTTCATTCTATAAATGACTAATTACATAATAAGTTAATTGTGTACTTATGTCGATATATATGCACAACATGCATAAAGAACACATAAATTAATTTGGTGTTTGTAAAAAGGAGCTGATTATGATAGTCTTTGGGCTGTCATTAAGAATTTTTCTCTGCAGTTCTTCGCAGAGCATTAACGCATTCATGGTCCCTCGCGGCACTTATGGCGACGTCTTCTTTCACTAACAAATCAGATAGATCATTTGCTATTGTCAAGGAATGGCTCAAAACTTGCAATGTGAGCGTTTTTTGGTAGTGTGTCATCGATGTCGGTATCCTCGTTGGCTTCGTCCTCCTTGGACACTTTTAAAAGCTCCTCTTCCAGTTAGTTCTGAACTGTGTAAGTTTAACAACTTAACTTCTGGAAAGAGCTAATTGCATAAAATGTCTCCAGTGGCCCAAGTTCGATTATTAACACGCCAAAATGAAGTTGATTACATCTTTATCTGCAATCTCAGGAGTTTGGATTTTGAAAGAGGGGAAAATTTTATATATTTGCGATGTTGCATCCACGTAAAATCAAAATTCATCTGCGTAAAATAAAACAAGGATGTGAAATCTTAAATCGCGTAAAATGAACCCGCGTAAAACGAGGATCTACTCTATACTTAAAACCAACACAACTCAGTGGCGCACCCACGGAGGGGGCTAAGCGGCTCAAGCCCCTCCTAGAAGCCAGAAGAAATTTCAAAAAGGGTCATCAACCCCTTGACCAAACCAAAGAGAATGCATAAAATATCATTTTTTGGCTTTTAATTTTGAAAAATTTTCGAAATATGCCCCTTATTTTACGAATTAGAGCTCCTTACGAAACTTATAGTCCCTTCCAGGAAAAATTCCTGGGTGCGCCACTGACACAACTCATTTTTCATTCGAATTGAATTCTTTTGCAAAGCCAAAAGATCGCTCATGAGTTGTTCTGGCAAACTACTTTTAAAAATAATTCCACCATTCCCTGGATGGTTCTCTGAAATGCGGGGAAGCAAAGAGTTGGATCGCTCGAGTTCAACACGTGTCTCAGACGATGAGGGTTTACTGCGACCGCGTGAATAACCCTTTCGTCTGATTGGATGAATCATTAATCACGTGATTAAAGATGCTTCTGTGCGTGGGAATCGGGATGAGGGATATTGGAGTGTGAAAACGCTACCAGAGGGATTTCAGTTTTAATTTTAGAATGACGCATTTGCAATTCAGTGTTTTTCTTTCTTTTTGCTTTGTTTTTGTGTGGAAGTATTATGCAAAAGGCATTCGAAAACTATTTTGAAGAAATTGCAGTGTCGATAATGCACATAAGGACGAGATGGATTTGTAAAACAGCCTGATAGTTCAAGCTTACTTGACATGCCAGAAAATTCTAAAATAAATATTCTGCCCTCCTAATAACAAGTTAAAAAATATATAGTCTGGTCTTTCGCTGTAACGCGATCGCTACGTGGAATCCTGGGCGCTCATATGCAAAATTGCAAGGGAGGGGGGGGGGGGCTCAGATATTTTAACCATGGTTTAGCAGGATACCGATGGAAACCAATTTCTGGACAGATTAGAGTCATTAAAATCTTACTTCGTTAAGAATTTTTTTAAAAACAATTATTCCAAGCATTCTAGTCGTCACACATTGTTCGAACAAACAGCATCTGAGGATTCAACGATACCAAATACGAAACGATAGGGTAAAAGTGGGAGAGACACCATAATTTCAGAAAATCAGTGATTAAGAAAGACATGGTGTATTTTTCAGTTTTTATTTACTCATAGACACTTCCTTCTTAGCGTGTCAGTTCTTGTTCGACTGCACTCAAGTGTGATGTGTGTATGACGAAAAGGTTATTTTAGTGGGAGCATTTTTCGACAAAAATCTTGAGTCACTTTGGTTTCGGTAAGTGTTAATTGTAAAATAAAGACACCGTGAAGTAAGGACTGGTTTTAAAGTGTTTCATTTATATAGCTTGTTATTAACTTATTTCAACTACATTTTGCAAAATATGTTAATACTTACGTATTTTTTTACCTATGTGGCATCTTTTTCCCACATAATTAGTAGAGATGCCAAACTTTTCAAACGTGTAAATTAAAGGGTTTTTTGTTTACTATTTTTTTGAGCAATCACGATTGCTTATTGTTCTCACTTGACTGTTTTGACGTGCTATCATTTTATTTTCCCACCAGCACCCTCTGCCAGCACCACCGTCGCGTCTAAGGGCCTCATGATGCTGCTCCTCTTGCGAAAACCGTCTCCAGGTTGCGTCCGTATCCTACACACACACGCATACACACACACGCTTACACACACATACACACACACGCTTACACACACATACACACACACGCTTACACACACATACACACACTCATGCCTGCGCACAGACACAAACACATATGCCTACATACATACACACACACACGAACGCCTACACACACGCGCGCGTACACACACAGCACTGCATACACAACATGCACACACATGCATACATACACACACACACGCACCCACACACATGCGCCTACACAAAAACTCACACATGCGCCTACACAAACACACACGCGTATTCATACACACACGCTCGTGATTGCGAAAAACATAATTTGAATTCAAGATGCCAAAAATTCAAATTAATATAATATTTTTTTTAAAACAAAGAAAATCCGTGAAGAAGCATACGGTAATTAGGGGATAGTGGAGTGTGAAGATAATGTAATTCTGGCTATTGAAAAAGTAAAAAAAAGGAGAAATATAGAAAAATGAAGTTCAAAAACCTTATGGAGTGCCATGAGAAATGCTACATCAGGTTTTAAAGCTTGTGGAGTTTTCCCACTCAATCCTAATGCTATTCCAGATCATTTCTTTGTTATATCTCTGATTTTATTGAAGTAGCTACTCCTGATATTCCCCTTGAAAGTGCTACAACTCTAGCTTTGTCTCCACAAAAAGAATCAACTTCCAGACAGACATCCATTAGTAAAGAAAAAAATTTCAGAAGTTCTATCCAATACCAAATCTACCTCTCTCGACAGTGAAGCGAAAACAAGTTGCTTGTGTGCTCGGAGTGTAAAGAAAATTATTATTTAACAGAAAAGAAAACTGAGTGGATTAAATGTTCCTAACGCCAAAAATAGTTGCACGAGTCATGTACAATGAACTCACCGCATTGTAATCATTGTGGTAGGGAAATAATCCGCAAAAATGTCAAAAACAAGGAATAATAACATGTATGGCATCACCCCACACTATATGGCATCCCTACCACACGTTATGGGAGAGATGGCCTGCTGTCAACTTAAAATTTTTATTTTTTATTTTTTTTTATTTAAGTCTAAAGCTTCGTTAATGGTAATTTTAATACTTAATGATAGTGTAATTTTAAAATAAAACATACAGGATTGATTTGTATTGCATTTTGAATTTTTAATCTAATTTTTAATGTAATTAAGTATTTCGTGTCTCTCACTTTTACCCCACAATATTGCTTTTGCATACAAAAGAGTTTTTATCTGCAGTCTTTTGATTTTAAAATAATATTTAGAACGCTTTCGAGCATTTCAAACGCATTTTTACTTTCTTCTAGATCTAATATATAGAAGAAAGTATTGGATTCGTGCAAATTTTGGAATCTCAAATTTTGACGGATTCGAACGTTTTGAGGTGTGCTGAGCCCATTTCGACTATTTTTGGAAAATGTCTGTCTGTCTGTGTGTGTGTGTCCGTGTGTCACGTCTGTGTGTGACCAGTTTTTTGTGGTCGCTCTACAGCAAAAACTACCGCATTGTCATCTGATTCTGAGCTATGTTAAAAATTTCAAGTCTCTAGCTCATCGTGAAGTTAGTTTAAAAATCAATTGCAAGATTCTTCCTGAACAAACACACAATAAACCGAGTTAATAAAAATATGGTAACAATAGCTTTAGTTGAAAACTCTCCTAAGAAAATGTTCGTAAGCAGTTATAGTTTACTGAACGCAACAACTAACCGTTTCAGAGAAGAGATTTGAAGCTAGATATTAACTAAACTTTAGTTTCGCACAAATGAAGTTCTTAAAAACATTTAGTTTTCAGAAATTCGCTTAAAACGTTAAAAATGTGCTTGAAATACGTTGCATCCTACTTCAATTGATATGTAGAGAAATTTAACGTTGAAAATCGAGGTTGGTGTACGGGCGAAAAAGCTTGCTTAGCTCCAAACAACCTTCTTGATTTTAAACAACTCATAAGGTTTCTTTGGGCAGTAATGCAGTTTTTACTATTATCAATTAACTATTATTATTAACTATTTTCAATAGATGTTTGCGTAGTTCGATCAAGTACAACTACAGGTGTCCCTCGTATAATAAGGCACTTGAACAATACGGTTTCGATATTACACGGTACCAAATTTGCTATTATTATAACACGGTTTCGATATTAAACGGAACGGAACTTGAATTTAATGCTTCATGGTTTTGATATAATACGAACGTTATCTTTAAAAAAGATGGAATTTCATTTTTGTTTGGTACATTCTATTAATGTTTGATAACTGGAATAAGTTTTTAATTTGTTTCTATGAAACTTGGTTTCGATATAACATGGTACACATCCCTTGATTTACATTATTTCTAAGTCTCATTAACATGGTTTTGATACAACACGGTACATATTGACATGATTTTTACTATGTGCAAGATTAATTAGAGTAAAAAATAAGTTAAAAAGTTATTTAAAAAAAAAGTCTCGTATAACACAGTTTCGATACTACACGGAACGAATTTACCGAATTTAACGAATTACGAATGAATTCATAAAAATAACGATGTTAAGGAAAACGAGCTGATGTGTGCATAACATGACTTCTTTTTACTCCAATTTAATGTCATTTTCTCATTTTTGGCAGTTTTAATATGATTCAATAGTTTGCTCTCTAAATATCATCAACAGTGGGCAAATTAAAACTAAATTAAAAAAAAAAAAATAAATAAATAAAAAAAAATCGCCAAATTTGTCGCCAAGTTGGCGACAAAACTTGTCGACCAAAAGACTGGCGATATATCGCCAAGTGTCCGCCAAATTATAACACCACTTGAGTTTACATCGAAATTAACAATGATTTCCTCCCAAAACGGGGCATAAGACCCCCTTTGGAGCATCTGAATACAACCAAAAAGAAAGATGCATAACTAGACCTCACTAGGAGTCTACGTACCAAATTTCAACTTTCTAGGACATTCCGTTCTTGAGTTATGCGACATACATACGCACATACAGACGTCACGAGAAAACTCGTTGTAATTAACTCGGTCATCGTCAAACTGGATATTCCTATGCACATATCCACGTGTGGTCAGGTTGAAAAAAAAAAAAAAAAAAAACTCAACATTCATTTGGGGGTGAGCAAAATGGAAATTAAGGCCGATTTTTGGGTGAAATTTTTTTCGCGAATACAATATTTCCTTTTTTGTAAAAGGAAGTAAAAACATGTGCTAACTCTTTGGCAAGAATGCCTAATAATTCTTATTTTGTAAGAAGTTATATCTGACCTGCGCTTTAATTCAAAAGAAAATTTATTACGAAACCGTTTTTAGAACTGCATATTGTCATGTATTCGAGCTTTATAATTTTTCATACTTTAAAAACGAAATGTGATTTGGAATAAACTTCTAGAGCTTAAATTTAAAAGAAAAAAAACGAAAAGACGAAGAATTAGCATCTGGAGTGACATTAAGAGCTTAGCAATAATATATGTAATTAAAGCAATTTTTTTATTGGAAAAAATCTGAAACTTTAGTTATTTGAAAGAAATGGTCGTTAATTGGCCCAATTAGGATGTTTTTCTACCGTTAATGGATTAAAAACTTTTATTCCAGAGCGCATTCGTGCAGTTCTTAATTATGGGTACAAAAATTCAGCGAAAACTTTGAAAGAAATAACAAACTGGATTTCGAACGAGAGTGAATTCTTCGTTAATTCTTGAAAATACTATTTTAAACGAGGGGGGGAGTAAAGCATAATAGGATTTGATTAAGCTTCTTATAAAAGTTTTGTTTTTGAGCGAGAGAATTTTAATACAAAATAGTTTTAGTTTTAAAAACATAGTTCTTAGCGTCATAGCTGTAGTTAACTTACGTTCGTGTTCTTATCGTTAAAACTTTAATTAAGATTTCCAACTTTTTTTTTTCTTGAAATCGAATTGCTTTAAAAACTTGGAGTTTCTTTTGAAACAAACGTAGATTTTTTAAAAGCATAATCTTATTTTTAAAATGCTTAATAGCTTATAAATTGTCACGATGCAAGCTTTCGTATGTTCTGAAGTGTCAACTTTAAATTCAAGTCAAAGCTTCCAAAAAAGTATAAAAGTTAATGAAGATTTTAAAAACAATTTGAAAATATCGTTAAACACGATATCGTTAATAACGATACAAATTACACAAATAAATAGTTATAAAACCACATTTAAAGCACTATTTTAGGTTTGCAGTGTATCCAGCTTTATTTATGCACTCATTTCGATAAGTTTATCCATATATTCTAAACTAGTGGGACCCGCACGGCTTTGCCCGTAGTTGAAAAATTAAAAGGTCATTCGGTTCGCTTGTATATTTACAAATAATGGATGACGAATTTCTCCCCAATTGGCTGTGTTCATTCGCTCTCTCATTCCACGTCATGATAATTTCGTAATTTACTCGTCCATCTAATGGTAATTTTGATGTGGAAAGCGTTCTTAAAATTGAAATAGAAAAAGAACAAAATCGAATTTTCGAAAAATCGCGTCGAGGTGCACACCCCCATGCTACAAGCTAACTTTGTGCCAAATTTCATGAAAATCGGCCGAACGGTCTAGGCGCTATGCGCGTCACAGAGATCCAGACATATTCCAGACAGAGAGACTTTGAGCTTTATTATTAGTAAAGATTCCTACCTAGTCTGTTTTCTACTGACTTAATGAACTTCGGAAATTGTTTGTGCGAGAAATTATGAAATACCACATTGTCCGAGATTTCAAAATGAAAACAATGTTTTGGTGATTCATGTTTTATGTTAATGCTAGTGGTACCCGCACGGCTTTGCCCATAATAGAAAAATTAAAAGGTCTTTTGGTTCGCCTGTATATTTACAAATAATGTATTGTGAATTTTCCCGCAAATTGGCTTGTACCCATGTTACGGTTCCACGTTATGATAATCGTAATTTACTCGTCCATCTTATGATAGTTTTGTTCTTAAAATTGGAATAGAAAAAGAACCACATCGAATTTTCGAAAAATCGCTTCGAGGTGCACACCCCCACACTACAAACTAACTCTGTGCCAAATTTCATGAAAATCGGCCGAACGGTCTCGGCGCTATGCGCGTCACAGAGATCCAGACATCCTACAGACATCCTCCGGACAGAGAGACTTTCAGCTTTATTATTAGTAAAGATTATGTAACCCTACGCGTAATTTTTATGTGTGATGTAACAATCGTAAACTTTTATACGTACTGCAACCATGAGTCACTTGAGAGTGCATTAGGTATGAAAACTACGAACCATAAAAATGATGATAGATATTCGAAATGGTGATAGTTGCTCGTGTTTTATTTTCGTATTTCATAAGATTTCCGAGCAAAGTTCATTTTTGTGGAGGGTCATTCCGTGGTGACTGACGTTACAATTTGACTCTATTTTTAACTAATAAGTTCAGCACTGTCTTGAAGTTAATTTTTTTTTCTGAAATTCATGATGGTACATCACCACCCCCACATTTGTTTTCAGACATGAGGAATTTATTATTATTATTGTTTTTTGTGTGAAAGCAAGGGGAATAAAAAATTTGACTGATGTTACGCAGAAGTGACATTGAGAAAAGCGACTAATATGTAATTTGAAATTATCTTCAAACTAATAACATAAAACCTAAAAGGATTTCCTCCCCTTAAAATGAAGATTTTAAACTTGATGAAAACACTTTGTTTCATTGAAAAAACTTAAAAATTGAAAGTATAGAAATTACTTAATACTCGTGACTGATGTTACAAAGATTTTGTGACTGATGTGACATTTACAATAAATTGCTGTAATTATAAATTATTTCTCCCTAAAAATAAAGTTAGCATTTGTTTTGTTAAAATTTGTAAAAATCTATTTAAAAATCAAGAAAAGTACATTTATAAAGTTTTAAAAGTTATATTTTTAATGTATTTAATGAAATAAAAAGTCCTCTTTCATTTACTACACCTAGTACGCTAAGTATTTTATTACTTTCTCATGTAAATAATAAACTTCATCCACATTGTCAAGCTATTTCCAATGTTTTACTGCTTGAATGTTAACAATTTTTAAATGCTCCTAGTTTTCAATTTCAATGCCTCTAATTTCTCGTGATAAAATTGTTTTTTATATTCTACAAGAACCCCTTCTCCAGTTGCAGCCAACTATTTTGGAACATGTTATGCTGGAAGTGATTCTTTTATTGTAAAAATATGTTGCTGCTAAACACCTGCTACAGTTTTTGAATTAGAAAAAAGTATTGCTCAAATGTAACTCTTTACAACACAACTGAAAATCGAATGGTGATAGCTCTGAAATTTGCATGAAGCTTTGACACTTAGAAATAGTTCTGTAACGATGATAAAGCACTTTTATTCAAATGTAATACATGGAGAATTAGTTATATCCGTTTGACTAGTTTTATGATAATTTTTTTTTACAATTGCTATTTTCTAATTGCACCAGATATGACAAGGAGAGCTTTGAATGACGAACAGATTTTACCAAGGTTACATTATTTTAAAGAGGGGTAACGCAGCTGCTAATTGAAACTTGGGTCTTCAATGCTTTACATTTTTTTCTACTCTTATTCTACTTTTCCCCCGAATTTCTCTTTTAGTTTTATTCTGAACCAACTCTAGTTATTATGCTAGGTTTTTTAAAAACTCTTTTATTTATTTTTCATCCTCTGCTCTTTTTAGCTTCTACTTTGTTTTCCTTTTTGTAATCTTCCTATTTTCCTTTATTTTTTAATTTATCTCGCCTCTCTTTTTGCCTTTCTGCAACAAAAAACTGAACAGTCAATGCTATTTGTGCAATTTGTTTAAGATACATTAGCAAAAAGAGAAATGTGACTGAGATGTTACATATTTTAAATAAGTTTTAAATACTTATATTCAACTGTTTAAAGGATAAATACTTAAGATATCATCATAAACGAAGAAAATATGACTTTTTATAAACTTGGGGTTTGTTTTTGCTTAAGCTAGACAAACTTTTATACAATTTTGCGCCTGATGTTACATTAATATGAGGCCTAGTTTAAAAAAAAAAAAAATGTTTGCAAGATAATTATAACAGTTTAAAGTTTCTTTGTTGGTCTAAACTCTTCCTATATAAAATAAATTTCAATAAAAATAAGATTGTAGATATACCAATTAATTACCTAAGTGAAAAGAAAAAGATTAACTTTTAGAACTGCTAATACAACGACACATGAACACTAAGTAGTTTTGTCAAACTTTTGCGAATTAAACTTAAAAAAATGTTTTTCTAACCTTTTTAGCATAATTTTATAAAAATAGTCTTTTTTACCTCATATGAAAGAAAAAAATTACTGATAGAATGGAGGTTTTTTTTTTTTAAACTATGATGTCTCTAGTTTTATGGAATTGCCCTGAACTGATTTGTTGCAAAGGAATTTCACACTTGCACGCTTATGAAAAGGTAATGCTTTACATGTGTCGGTAATTATTTAATTTCTGCTAATGCAAAAGTTATTTTCTTCAAAACTAAAGGTCTGTAAATTAAAAAAAAAAAAAATAGCACGTGAATCGAATTATATTTTCCTTCTGTCGATGGTTTAGGAAAAAAATTGTTGGCATTTAGTGTGTATAAGAAGGAAGTTCTGTAAGATAAAATAAGAAGTCGTATATTTTCAGCTTGTATCTCAGAATTGTTTTTAGAGGTACTCAAAACATAGATGAGTATAAAAAAAAGGATTTATAGCATAAATTGCAAAAAAAAAAAAAAAAAAAAAAAAAGAGAGAGAGAGAGAGAGAGAGATTAAAGCTTTGTGCGAATTATTTGCATTACGAAACTTATAACTTTATACATTGATGAAGGGGTTCCTTGTGAGTTCGAAACATGTGCAAGCAATATTTACTTATTTTTTAATTGTGTTATCGATACGATGTATAACTCAGTCCATCATGTTACATACATGTTGCATACTGTTCGACAAAAAATTGAGTACTGGTGAGCAGCCTTAAGGGAAGTTAGAACCTTAAAAAACCTTAAAAAAATATTTTTCTGGTTTTATGTGTTTAAAATATTTAAGTTAAAAGCTTTCAAATGGCACTGAATTTATGTTTGCGTGAACATTAAAAGTAACTCAATTTAAATATTAATTGGGCAGGAATGTATTAAAATGTACGTAAAATTTTTTCTTTCAAACGCGATTTTCTCAAAACGTCAATTTTAAAAAACTCATGTTCCTTTTTCTAGAAAACTACTTTACATATTAGTTTGAAATTTTTCCCAAATTTCATTCATATGTGCATTATTATATTATTATACTGAAGAGAAATTTTTGATTTAGGGCACACATTTTTCTCAAAACACTTGTTTTTATGGTCAAAAAACGTTTTTTCTTAATTAAAAAAGTGACTGTTATTTAAAATTTAATAAATTATGAAATAAACAGAACTGTCTTAAAATTTTACTTTAGTAGACTCAGAGATATCTCTTTTAAGCCAATTCCCCTGTCTTTGAAGTTATATTCAAGTTGTTTTATGCTTATGTGTCATTCCGATTTTCGCGCATTCTTTACTAACATTTCACTTTGTAATTTATCTTGTGTTTGAGAGATTTAAAAATTACTGCTGATTTTGGTTCTCTGTCTCTCCTTCGCTGATTATTTTAACACTATTGTTATCCTTTTATTCTGTACTGATAAATAAAGATCATTTGGCAAACGGTGACATATTGATATTTTTCTTGTCATAACTTCAGTTATTGTAAGAACATTTTTTGATAGAATAGCTAAAATTGTACAAAATACTATTATTTTTAAGCTAATTCATGCCTGCATTTTGAATAGGTAATTACAATTACTTTAACCCTCATATAAATAATAGTCGATGATCGAGTAACTCGCGTGTTTCAACAATGAAACTCGTGCCACGGCATGATAATTTGATAATATGTTTCGGTAATATTTAAACTGCAAGGAAAAGCTTTATTGTGACAAGGCTGAACTCGATCCGGTAACTTAACAGTTTTACTGGTAAGACTGTGTCATTTCAGGGGAATGAAGAAACGAAAACAATAAACACTATCTATTGGAGCTTAGGGTTAAGCCACTGGTGTTAGAGCTAAAATTTCAACTATCAAAATATCACCAAACGGGCAATGGCTTCGTTCAAATGTAGAAGAGTAGAAGCAATTTTCACCCGTCATACCTTGACGGGCGACTTTCTAGTTAAATAATAATAATCAGGACCCGATTGAAAGATCAGTGGGCCCTAGGCCAAATGTTTTTTCGGGGCCCTTCTGTAGTCAATCCTTGCAATTTTAACCATTAGCCCAAACAGTTTCAGCCATTATGGGCCCCTAAAACATGGGGGGCCCTAGGCCCCCGCCTAGTTGGCCTATTCAGTAATCAGGCCCTGAAAATAATCATCATTATCGAGCTCAAGGTCACCTCGCTCAAACTATTCCAGGAAGCTGGTTAGAGCGAATCCCGGATTTCCACAGAACGCTACTAACCACTGGAATAACTTTGCTCTCTGAGGGTAGGCAACAAGGTCACCTTCACAAGTAACTTTTTATATCCAAACTAAAGGCCTCTCACAAAGCTTTTGAAAGCTATCAATATGCCTCATATGTACCTATAACATGTGGATAAAAAAGCACCGGGGGCTGTCTCGTTGACGTCCCATGACGTCACTAGCGCACGAGTAGTGTTGCCACGCGAAGGGGCACGCGCCGAAGCAGATGTGGAAGATTCTTTTTATTTATTATTTCATCGAAAAGCCCCCTCTCGTCCCATAGCGGTGTTTGCTCTCGGGACACAGAGAAAAGTTCTTTTGTTCTGTTTTGGAAGGGGAGTGCACCGAAGTTTTGCCTAAAAGTGCATAAAAAACTGCATTCATAAAACCATGGGTAGTTGCGTACTGAGTCACGAAGCATTGTCCTGGATTGGGATCTATTGTGTGTTGCCATTCGACTACCTTCTTTTTTAACCTCAAGGATTTATTTGGGTTACAGTTACGATCAGAGATTGCAGCGGTTTTGGATACCCCGAGTACATTTCGGGGATTGAAGTGAACTTAATCTCCACTGAGAAGTTCTAAAAATAAAGAGGACAGCTGTTTGGTAGTTGAAGAATATGCAAATTTTGCCATTGTTTTTTTTTTTTTTTTGAGAAATGAAATATGTTTAACTTTTCTATTAGATTCTGTAATCCATAACTGATTCTGATTTCAATCTTCAGTTGGGTTCCCCTATGAAAGATACTTAAGGAAACCATGCAGTATTTCGTAATCTATCAAAATTAGCTTTAAAAAAAATAAATAAATAAAAAAAAAAGAAAGAAAGAAAGAAACTCACGCAAACATCCACAACTACTGGAAATGAAATTTCTGGTTTTGCTACAAAATCTTTACTAATAATAAAGCTGAAAGTGTCTCTGTCCGGAGGATGTCTGGATGTCTAGATGTCTGCATGATGTCTGTGACGCGCATAGCGCCTAAAGTTAGTATGTAGCATGGGGGTGTGCACCTTGAAGCGATTTTTCGAAAATTCGATATGGTTCTTTTTCTATTCCAATTTTAAGAACAAAACTATCATAAGATGGACGAGTAAATTACGAAATTATCATAACGTGGAACCGTAACATGGGCAGAAGCCAATTGGCGAGATACGAAATTATCATAACGTGGAACCGTAAGATGGGTACAAGCCAACTGGCGAGAAAATTCACCATACATTATTTGTTAATATACAGTCGAACCAAAAGATCTTTTGATTTTTCTATTACGGGCAAAGCCGTGCGGGTATCACTAGTACATAATAAAGCTGAATTTTAGTATAACGTCTATGCACACATTTATGTCGCGGTACATTATTAAGTTCAATAATGTACTTTGAAGAGATAAATTCAGTTAATACTTTAGTTTAATTAAAGCATCACTAGTCTTTTACATAATTATCTAATCTTTTCAAAAAGTAACTTTTTCCAAAAACATCAGTATATTTTACTAGTTTAACAAGGCATTCATATTTTCTAACTTATTCGCCTGTCTGTATGTCTATTTTCGGTATTTCTATATTTACTGAGTAATGCGTCTGTTTGTTCATTTATGCACTGCATACCACATGATACATTTATCTGTCTATATACTGCGAATAGTTATCCACTTATATGTAAAACAGGCATAAAAAATTTGTCCATTCGCTTATTCACTAACTAATGTATCTTCTAATTTTTCCATACATCGCTGATTTGGAAGAAGTGATTTGGAGAATTCCACAATATGAAGAAATGAATTTTTACAGGAGAAGCGTTTGAAGTTGAACTCTTCAGGCAATTTGCGTTAAGAAAAGTAAGTTTGCTGCTCTCTTCCAGTGGTTAATATTAGAACAAAAAATCTGTCATTATTTTCCGAAGAAGATAACGTCATTTGAAGCCCTTTAAGCGAAAAAAAGAGAAAATTAAAATTTCGTATTGTGGCACTCTTCTTCCAAACGAGCGACGTCGACTTATCTGTTGCATATTTATGCATTCTTTTTCAGCTTTTAGTAGATTAATCCATGCATAGGGGCAACGTTTATTGCTGCTTCCTTTTCTCAAAAATTTAAAAGAATCACTTACTTTTTAAGCGTTTAAAAATGTTTTAACTAGAGCTTGCAGGATATTAACATTTTAAAATTTGTTAAATTGAACAGAATGAGATGTGCCGTGCATCTCATGACAATGGGAAGTAATGGAACTGTTTTGAAAGTGTTCAATGCAGTCCCTTTTGGACAACGACCAAGAAATAGACCGAAAAAGAGATGGATCGACTGCTTGAACTCCGATTTTAATGTTATTAAGATCAAAAACTGGAGGTCCGTTCACCTTGGTGGACCTCTAAGAGTGGTCCAGCCAAGCCTGTGATTGGGTCTGTTAAAGAAGACAAGGGCCCACAATGGGCTGCCGAGTCAACTATGATGAGTTCATGCTTTGAAATTGCGGCTTCAGAGCAACAATAAGCCATCTAATCCCAGGAAGCTATCCTAGTTCTTTGAAGCAATAAAAAGTACTTACTTAATCGCTATTTAAGCAGCAGACAAAGATGCTTTGATACACAGAAAGGTTAAAATTTTAATGGTTATTACTGTAGGGAACGTTCACGAAGAAGATTATTAATGTATTGGAAAGGGTTCAAAGGCGGGCTACAAGGCTAATAAATGGATTTTCTCCTTTAGACTACGATTCCAGGCTCTGAAGGCTAAAAATGTACAGTCTTGAGCAAAGAAGGGACCGAGGGGACATGATTCGGTTGTTTAAATTTATTAAAATGAAAGATGTTACGAGGCTGAAGTTTAGCACTGAAAACAGGACAAGGGGTCATTGTTTTAAGCTATTTAAATCTCAGGCTAACATGGATATTAGGAAAAATTATTATTATAACAGGGTAGTGGAACCTTGGAACAGCTTACCGGAAGAGGTGGTAATGAGCACGGGAGTAGATAGTTTTAAGAAGGCCATTGATCTTCACTGGGGATCAGGGGCGCCGACTTGCAAAAATTATTGAGGGGGCTAGACGTCACCGGTGGTCCTGGGGTTATGAACTCCCACGGCGCTCCCCCCACCCCCAACTTTTCCCAAAAAAAAAGTTCAGATATTTTGAACCTTGAAAATGCCAATTTATATATTTTCTGGTGTATGTGATTTATACTAACAAACAATATGTGGCATGTCGTTTTCAAAGTCAATCTAAGAATTTGTATACAAATTTTCTGGTTCAATTAGATTATGTCACTTATCTTCAGTGTGGGACATTTTTGCAGTTCTATTTTGGGGGAAGTCGTGCAGTTCCGTGGCTAGGCATTGATATAAGGTGTAGGGCACTTGACTTGCATGGAAGGGCGCCTAAATACAGCCTAAATACCCAGCACCTAAATATCCAGTGCGCCTAAATACAAAAAAATATTGGGAGGGTGGGGGGCATGCCGCGGGTTTAACCCCGGGAAATTTTCTAAATTGGAGATGGAGAAAGTAAGTTTTACAGTTTTTTAAGCATTTTAGAGTAATATATTATCAACATTAGAATCCCGAAAACTCTACTCTCGCTAACTCGACACATGTTTTGGCTTTGAAAAACGAAAAACAAAAAAAAAAAAAAAAAAAAAAAAAAAAAAAAAGGAAAAAGAAAACCCCACATGTACGGTGTTTTCGTAAAAAAATAGTTTAATTTATAGTATAATAATTTTGTTTTTAGACTATTACAGAATAGTGAATTTATATACAGTGGCTCCCAAAAGTGTTCGTACACTTTGAAACTTTTTAGTAAAACCAAAATAACTCGAAACTGAATTCGAATATGAAGTCTAATATTTTTTCACATCATTCCTATGTCATTTTAAATACAACCCATTGGTTTTTTCAAAATATTGAAGGGTCTTCTTTTTGAAATGGGTCAAAAAACGAAGAGACAGAGAAATAACATGCCACAAAAGTCATCGTACACTCAAGTATTTTCGAATAAATTCATGATTAAAATTATCATATGCCGTTTTATTAATATTTTTGCATTGTTTTGACCCTTATAAGTCATTTGGCTTTAATTTTTCGTTTATTTATTCCTTAATATTGTGCTTATTACTATAAAATGGCTGGTATTCGTAAAAAACCGCAAACACCATTCGAAATTTGAATTTTTTCCCATAGTAGCGGTCAATTGGTTTGAAATGTCTCTAATATAGTTAATTCATTTGTTTGTATAGTAAAGTGCTTGATAAAATGCTTTAAAGAAAGGAATCGGACCGAAAACAAGGTAAGAAAAGGTCAACCGGCAAAGTTGACAAAACGTGATCGGAGATTTAAAATTAAAAAAAATATGAAAAATACATATTTGAGTGCTGTAAAAGTTTGTACAGAGTTAAAAGAAAAATTCTACGTTTAATTTTCACCTAAAATTTTTCACCAAGTTCTCTGATTAACTGGATTAAATGGGACTTCTCCCTCAGAAATTTTCTTGATCGTGCGAAAAACAGAAAGCTTACGCTTTTCGTCGCAAAATCAATGATAAATAAGCTCAAAACGTTTTAGAATTACATCTTACTTACAGATATAAATGAATTCAACATTTTTGGTTAAATTGTTGTATAATTGTAAGTAGAAGAAAAAAAATAGGAACTTAATCTTAAGTACTTAGTTGGATCAGTTAATCAGGACGGTGGAGGTGTTCTAGTGTGAGGGTGCATATCAGCATCAGGACTTGGTAGTTTGGAATTGTTTGATGAAATAATGAATCATGCAATTCCTTTAAATATTTTAAAAACCAATTTTGAACTCTTAGGCAAAAATTTGGTTATTAGAAATAACTTTGTTTTTTTATCAAGATAGCGATAAGAAGCACACGGTTTTCAACGTTTGCGTCTAGTGCCTCGAAAATTGTCTTGAAGTTTAGAAAATACCCCCTCAATCTCCAGATTTGAACTTAATGTAACATATTTAGAGATATTTGGAGGCTGGATTACGAAAATACGGCATAAAAACGAAAAAAGAGCTAGAATTAGTAAGACTCGAAGTGTGGTCGAACGCTTACTCAAAAATTACGAAAAAGAAAAAAGAAAGAAAATGATGAAATCTATTCTCAGACGTTTAAAAGATGTTATGAATACTGTATGATATTCTACAAATTAATAACTTAATCAAAAGTTAGATTATTCAATAATATATAGACATTTTTTAAAGTGTACGAAGACTTTTGTGAAATAAAATTTCCGGCACTTTTTGGTTTTTGATTTTTAAAAAATTAAGTTTTAATGTTTTTTAAAAACTTTTCATGTAGTTTTGTTGAAAATTGATCACAGATCTTATAATTAAATACCTATTCCGAAATATTAATTCTAACCAATGGATTGGGGCCTATTTCGTTGAAAGTCGTAGGTGTACGAAGACTTTTGGGAGCCACTGTATATATGAAAAGATTGAAATTATATTTAAATGAACTATCATTAAAAAAAATAAAGCATAAGATATTGCTGTCGCACTTTGATTAATAAGTGAAATAGCTAATTTAAACTTGCTTTGAATAAGGCTCAGAGTTCATTAAATAAAAATAATATCCCACAGTTAATTTGTTTAATAAAGTTAACATAGTATGTAAATAGCGGGTTTTTATAGAGTCTTATACCCTAAAAATATTTAAGTACTTGAAAATAACTAATGCAGTACTATAGTAATACGGTAATAAAATAATACTAATATTTCGAAATTTTGAATCTAACATTCTGTATGTAGTTAATTCTCTATTACAGAGATTTTTAAACTTGCTTTAAATACCAATATTAGGGCTGTCTTTAGAAAGGTGCGAATGTCGACCGCCTGACTAGATTACTGAATTTGAAGTCGTTGACGTCTGGTCGAATATCCAATTCATCAAAAATATCTCGGTGGTTATGAAAGTTGTTCAATCGCATCCCATTGTTGATCGGACAGACTATCCGCAGGTTCGCACACTGGGACAAATTTAAGCGCTCGCAGCACCGTAACACTATCATTATTCACACCACTCGTTTTCAGTTAACCTGCTTTTAACCATAAAAATTATTTGTTGTAACTCATTGCTGAATGTATTTTACACGGTACTTCAAACAAGGAAAGATTACTATCTTCAAACAAGGAAAATAAAAAATACTGAGACAAATTTGTGAGTTTAGAAAGCATTTAATAACTAATAATTTTCTTAAATTATTGGGGGGGGGGCTCTGCCCCCTCAAAATTTTTTTTGAGGGGGCTCGGGCCCCCTCAGGCCCCATGGAGTCGGCGCCACTGCTGGGGATTGTAAATTGACTAGGACCAGTCTAGCTGGGTCCAGAGCCTGTTGCTGGTCGTCACTTTTGTATTTGTATTTGTATTAATCGTTCTTGAAGCAGCAGACGAAGATGGTTTGACACACAGAAAGGTTAAAAGTTTAATGGTTATTACTGTAGGGAACTTTCACGAAGAAGATGATCGAGCCATACATTTGGTCGGCAGAGATTTCTGATCCCCGGCCATTATGAAGAATGTAAGCAAACACCCACGTGTTGGATTGCAGAGGGAGTGAGGAATTATGACCGGAGATATCCCTTTTATAAATGGTGCTAGATCGTCTCGATAAAAGGGATATCTGTTCGGACAAAAAAATCATAAATCAAAAGGTTGGTCATAATGCAGTTACTCGCGCCCTCCATGCCACTCAGGCTGATAAAAAAGATCATACATTTGAGGAGAGGAATCGCTCAAGAGAAATCATTATATTATGCTGAAGAGTGGGACGATAGATGGCGGTGGAGAGCTTCTGGATATTTCTGCTCTTTGTCTGATTTCTTAAATTTATTGATTAAGTTGCACTGAGCAATTTGCAAGAGATGACTTGTGACCATTGGGCCCTGCTGTTAGTAATGTTTGATACTATAGTATTGACAATCCCTTAGATCGAAATTTAAGCTTAAAATTCTTTTTAACCCTTTCAGGCGTGGCGTCCGGTATACTTTACATGAACTTTAAACAGCTGCTAATCATTTATTAATGGAATAAATTTCTCGATTTTTTCGTAGTTAACTCTTTACAGTCTGCTTATTATTATCTGTACAAGAATTTTTCATTTTGGGATTGACAACATTAAGAAATAGGGATTGGGAGAATGGGACTGGCTCATTTTCCCAACCACGGATTCTCGTCGCAAAAGTGAGGGTTTTTTTTCTTTTTTTTTTAAATATATAATCTTTGATTGATCATTTTAAATGCTTATATTATGTTTTATTATTGTTTAATGAATATTTTACAATGAAGTTTGTTTGATGTTTCATCGTTTTTTTTAAATTTGAAATATGTATTTCAATAATATTTGTCCAGATTATTGGACGTGTCATATCTCTTTTAATTTTTCACCTATAAACTTGAAATTTTGTCTATGAGATGCTTTTTACCATAGTACACTGTCTACCAAATAAAAACATTTTTGGTTAAGTATTTCAAAATTCCGTCTGAAAGGGTTAAGCTTAAAATTCTTCGCTGTGGAGTTTTAGGATCAGTTATAGGACAGTGGTGCCTAACCTTTTTCTACCCTAGAACAGCACCTTGTATTAAAATGATTCTCGTAGGCCGGAACAAATAGTTTCAAAATATTTAAAGTGTTTCTAAATAACATGGGAAAATTTGGAGAAGATTGAAAAGAAAATTAAAATCCAATAACTGTTGTGATTATTACTATGCATCTTTTGTTAAATGCATCTAATTCTTCAGAAACCAATTTCTGACTGTTTGGCTCCAAATTTGTAACATTATAACTGATCGTGCTTTTCAATTTGTAACATTTAAAAAAGAAGAAAAACCCAAGCGGTCACACGGATCTGCTTCGTGGGCCGGATAAGGCCCGCGGGCCCTAGTTTGAGCAATATTAGTTAGGATAAATGGGAAACACATTGCAGTATTTCAATTTAAGCTTCCTCCCTTCCTTTTAAATAAATTGAGAGATGAAGTTTTGCACATTTCGTTCAAGACATGAGAATTAACTGAGCATGACAATCATCAATTGGACCAGTGTATTTTTATGGTGGTAAATTAGCTTCTAATTTGTATGACATGTTGATAACGCTTTCTTATTTATTGCTGGCCTTTACCAAATTATTTCTTTTTTTTTTCTTTTTTTTTCAGAATTTGATGAATTTTTATTTATTGAATGTATGGGTGCCCATATGCAAATTTACGAGGGGGGGGGGCTCAAATATTTTCCCCGTGGAAACTGATTTCAGGACAGATTAGAGTCATTAAAATTTGACATTTTTAATAACTTATTCATTAAGGGCTGGAGAAAAAATGTTTTTACATTTTTGCAAAGAAAAAAAGTACTAAAAGCAAAGAAGTTTTAATTTCAAAGGGGGGGGGGGGGCTCGAGCCCCCCTTGCCCCCTATATGAGCGCCCTTGATTGAATGTGTTTTTTAAGCATACTACGCGCAACTAGTAGTTAGATACTTAAATCATACTGAAACATGCTAGAAATGATCACAACCAGCCCAGTATAACATAAAACAGTACATTTTGTGAGAATAGGTTACATTTCTTGTTTCGTTTTTGCGCAGAAAAAATTGGTGGATTAAATAGACATAAAACAAACCGTAACAACTTTGCGAATGACAGAAATGAGGCGGTCACAGCCACGCAATGTCCATTTCCTCAGCTAATGACATTCCGCTCACACGCAACACTATGCAAGGAACTAAACTGTTGCTTTATATTATTGCTTTTCGCACCAAGAAATTTCAGTCTTTTTATTTCATACTTGCTGCACTGTCCGATGTTGCACGGTCTACCTCGAAAATAAGAATCGTGTCAATTCATGCATGTTCAACAATCAAGCAAAAAGGAAAAAAAAAAAAACATAGGTTAACAGCACCAGGGCGGTCATTCCAAGCTTGTCAGCTTGCGAGATCGAGATTCTAGCTCACGTGATCGGTTGTGACGTAGAAGTGTCGCAAAGTAGTACTCTAATGTACTCGAACCTAGTCGCAAGCTGACGAGCTTGGAATGACCGCCCAGTAGCAGTCTCTACTGCTAACACAATTTGTATGTAACTTCTTTGACGGCTGAGTATTTAAATGCTCATACAATTAGGAGATGTATTATCAATACGTGACTGATCATTGCCCGATTTCAGTCTGTTGTGTTTCAAATGCTACATAATCAGCCCATTAAATTGTAATATCAATATTAATTTACTATCGTTTTTAGTAGATTTTAATTTCTGAATTTTTGAATTTATAACTTTATACATAAAGAATGGTAGTTACGTATGGTACGAAATTCCGAAACGCAAGTTTTATGATCCAAATCCAGTAAAAAATGTGGGTGAAGTGTATGTTTTTTTTTTTTTTTTTTTTTTTTTTTTTTACACGGACATCTCTCTTTTTGAAGCTGGTTAAGGAGTAACAGTACCTTTTAAACATTTTTTTAAAATTTAAGTAAATTTTATATTTCTTTGAAACCATCTTCTTCTAACTTTGTTTTGTCTTACTTTACTGTTCAGCACAAAGGTATTTATTTATCTCATAACATGCATACTTATTTCTTAATCAATAATTTATTTTCAAAATTTAAAAATATTGCCCACTTTTTTTAAAAATTCAAAAAAATTGAGAAAAATTTCAATTTTTTAAAATTCCTAAAACTTTTTTATTTTTGCACTAATTAAAAAAAGTTTTTTGTTAAAGGATCACTATAATCATCTCTAAAAATCTGTGCATTCACTTGCTTATGAGTTTATTAGAAAATTTTCTGTGATTAATTATGTTAAAAGTTAAAGTTTTTTTTAAAATTTGGTTTTTAAAGGTTTAACATGCTCTAAACATTTGAGTATATAATTACTATACATACTATACATACACTATACTATACATTTTTAACATACTACATAAAATGCTTATCCAATGCACAGTTTTGTCAAATATGTTATCCCAATTGCAAAAAGTATTACTTTAAAGCTGTATCTTTAATAGAAAAAAATCCTTAGGGACTCTAATGACATGAAAACACAAAAAAAACATCATCGAGAAAAGCAATTTAAAGTTAATCTTTTGCATAATAACACATAGCGAGCATGACCTAAAACCACTCATAACTTTTTAAATATTTGAACTAAAGCAATGAAACTTTTCCCCTGTGTTCAGAATAGTTTTTAGTTTTGAAATAAGCAAAAAAAATTTTTTTTTGATCGTTTCATCATTTTTGAGGTACTGTAACCCCTTAAAAAGAAAATTGCATCAACAACTAATTTCTTATAATATTGCCTCTATAGCATGCTATTCATTTTTTTGTTCACTTTCTTACTATCCTTTTTAAGATAGTTTATCCAAATGCTTTATGGCTTCGTTAAACTGGTGAAAAGTTTGACGAGATTAGTCAGGTGTATTTTAAAACACAATTTCAATTGTTTTTTTATCCGTTGTATTCAGATTGACATTTCTATGATGGATTAAACAATGCGCTTTGTTAAGGGTAGATTCTAAAACTCATACAATTACCTTGTCTAATGATGCTTTTATACAGGAAAATAGAATATGATTAGTTACCGGATTCCCTAATTGCGCCCTTAATGTAATTAAGGTACCGAGCTTGATCCATCCCAAACTCCGGCACACTCATGCAAATTAAGTAAATAACTCCACTGTTGAATTACCAAAAGAACGCTGCTTCCCATTCTTCTATTGTGTTCGGCAATTTAGAACTCCATTTTCAACCACTCATCAAAATAAACCCCTTCCACCGATGCCAGCGGGCAAAGAGAAAAATGCCACCCACTCGATTTGCCCAATTACGATTATTCATTGCTGATCCCCCGTTCCATCTCCATTTATAAATTCCACCCTCCCTGATGGTCTTGACCCCCGACGCAGCGGAAGAACAGATTTTTAAAAGGCCTCTAAAAGATTAAATTTCGAACATCAAACCCACTTTCCTACGCCACCTCCCTTTTTTGCGACCTCTTTTTCGGGGTGAGTTCATGTGGTAACCATGAGGGAGAGGTTGCCAGATTTCCATCTGGCATCATATATCCTTTAGTACAGCGTTTCTTAAATTGTGTCCCGCGGAACCTTAGGGTTACGTGAAGATTCTTCAAAGATTCCCATAAAGTAGCATTCAATTGTAAAGTTGATATTACTCACTTAAAAATTCGATGAAAATGGGGTTTGGATGATGCTTTTAATCAGAGTTTTTCGAATGAATAATAGATAAAGAATCGAAAGGAATGGGGTGGTTTCCTTCAGTCAAATGTACTATTTTTAGTCATTGAAATGGATAGAATAAGCAAAAAAAAAAAAAAAAAAAAAGCATGGACCCAGAAAATACTTTTATTTTCCCAACAGTTTTTTTTTAATTAATTTCTTTAAATGTCCAATTTTTTAAACAAGGCGTGGTCTTTATGACGTCACAAATGATGCACTTTGCCGCATCTTCCTACTACGTTTCCATGTTATGATAATCAAGCAGCGAATTAAAATTGTGCTCTACGCGTACTACCAACCATATCGTTGCCAATACACGTGAGTAAAGATGCGAATTAAATATTTTGGACCCTGAATGGCAACTGAATGGCATTTCATCATTTGTGATGTCATCTCCAGAAGCGTTAAACGATGAAAGAGAACCGATTTAAGTAATTTTTTTTTAAATATTAAACTTTTAGAAATTATTTAAAAAATAGTCAGATTCTATGTTTTTAAGCATGCTCTTTCCGAAAAAATACTTTTAAAATTTTGGAAACGACCCCATTGTGGATTAAATATCTATTTATTTTCAATGTACGACATTCTGATAATGCCAGTATAAGAAAAGAAAAAATTTTAAAACCAGTCACTTTACCACTTTTTTCGAATTAGTATAGTTAGCGTGAAACTCGACATGAGGATTTAAATTTCATACGTAAAATCTAACATGAACTTTTAAAGTTACTTTTTGAAGGCAATAAGCATTATTTGAAATGATTTTCTTTTTCATTGCAAGTTAATCAGTTTACATTTAAACTCTTAATCCGAAGAAAAACCAGGGGGGTTCCACGAAAAAAGTGGACACTGAAAGGGTTTCACTTATCGAAGAAATTACGAAACGCTGCATTAGTACGCAGCAAGACTGCAATGAAAAATCTCGAAAAATCATTGTAAACATATAATCTAATTCTTGACTAATACCGGTAAGAAATCCTATTCGAAAATTTAGCCATTTTAGTGCATGCGATTTCATAATTGTGAGGGACTGTAATGGATTTGCGCGATCTTGACTAAAAAATGATGTTACAGTACAATCTCGTTTATTCGGATTAACTGGAAGCAAAAGCAATCCGGAAAAACGAAAATACGTATAATACTGGTAATATGTGTAATAAGCAAAACACATTCGCAAATAAGCAGAGATCTTTCAGTATAGCAAAAAACGATGCTTTGTAACAAAATGACATAGGATTGTTACTACAAACTTTATCATTTTAGTTTAGCTGCAGCGGTGTAGGACTGACACTCCAAATACGGCATGTTGTTTATTAGATGACTATAATTTATTGCACAGCCTAACAGGAGTTATATATTTATTCAAAATGAAGAGCGAATATTTGGTGCTATCGTAATTTAGAATTATTATTTAAGTGAATATAAACTTTTTAAACTTTTCAAATTTAATCCGGATGAACAAGACTCTACTAATTTCTAAAACGGTTGCCTGCACACCGAAAACAGAACAGCAGATTCATACTGGGCTCGGTCATTAAGATCAGGATTCAATATAACGTCTATTTGTATCACACAAATTTGCAGCCTATTGAATTTCAACTGATATGATATTAACGTAAAAGTGAGGCTATTTTTGACAAAAAAATAATTAATTAATTGATTTGAATTTTGTTATCTTGAATTCAAATTATGTTTTTCGCAATCACGAGTTTGTGTGTGTGTGTGTATGTAGGCGTATATGTTTGTGTGTGTGGGGGCTGGGTATGTGTGTTTGTGTGTAGGAGGTATGTGTATGTGTGTGTAGGCATGTGTGTTTGTGTCTGTGTGCAGGCATAAGTGTGTGGGTAGTTGTGTGTATGAATGTGTGTGTGGGGGGGAATGTGTATGTGTGTGTAGGCATATGTGTTTGTGTCTGTGTGTAGGCATGAATGTGTGGGTAGTTGTGTGCATGTGTGTGTGTGTGTTTGTGTGTGTGTATGTGTAGGTGTTTGTATGTATGCGTGTGTGTGTATGTGTTTGTGTATGTGTGTGCATGTGTTTGTGCATGATTTTGTGTATGTGTGTGTGTGTGTGTGTGTGTGTGTGTACGGACGTGTATGTATGCGCGTAAGTGTAGGATATTGACGCAACCTGGAGATGGCTCTCGCTATAGGAGCAGCATCGTGAGGAGCCGGTCGACGCGACGGTGATGCTGCAGAGGGTGCTGGTGGGAAAATAAAATGATAGCACATCAAAACAGTCAAATGAAAGCAATAAGCAATCGTGATTGCTCAATGAATAAATAAATAAATAAATAAATGAACTAAAATTAAAATATCATTCCAGTTTACGCTAAATGGATAAGATGGATGGTTTTATCTACAGCAGCTCTAATGCGTTAGAGAAAGTTCCATGCTATTAAATTTCAGTAATTAGCTGTGGCTGGATGATAAGGCTATTAAAATGTCTGGATGTAGTGATAATGTTATACAGGGTGTTCCGTTTAAAATTGTAAGGCCTCTATTTTCGCAACCGTTAGTCCTAGATGCGTACTTTTAATTGCAAAAATGTTCAAAATCAAATGCGGAGTTAAAATATTGAAAGTTTGAAGCAAAAATAAAAATGAGTCAAAAAATACAAAATTTAAATTTTGCACGGCTCTAGGTGCTTTAACATATTTAGGGAAATAATCTCCATTGAAAGGTATTACTAACACAAAAAATTTGACATTTGTGCGACCAAAATTCAAGGAGATATTCGAGTTCAAAGTTTTAAAAGACCATGTAGAAGATGAGATTGGAACTTATCGCCCTTTCAGAAGAATGACAGGTTATCGAAGTATAAAAACAAAGTAGTATTTATGTTTATCATTGCTATTCAAAAATAAATGCAAATGTTATGCCATGATACTCAAAAACACACTGTAAAACCTCAATCAATTTGAAAAACCACACTCTATGCACACATATAATTTTAAAACCTTGTAAACTGCTATATTTCCCCCCAAAAGGTGTTATTGGCGGCGAGTGTAAAGGAGTGTAAGTCACAAAACACGGCGTTTCATATCTCGGTGAATTTTGGTCGAACTAATATCCAACTTTTTGTGTTTTAATTATTTTTCATTGAAGATTATTTCCCTAAATATGTTAGGGGACCTAGGACCCGTATAAAAAGTTATTATTTTTTGACTCATTTTTATTCTTGCTTCAAACTTCCAATATCTTAACTCTGCATCTGATTTTGAACATTTTTGAAACTGGAAGTATACACCTAGGACTAACGGTTGCGAAAATAAAGGTCTTGAAGGTTAAAACGGAACACCCTGTATAAATCATAGCTTGCAGACTTGCTCATTGAAAAGCAGACCCGTCATTTCAAAGTTTTCCGGGGGAGAGGGAGGGGGAGCAAAGTGGTCACTTTGTATATATAAAACCATACCTAAATTAAACGATGATTTTTTAAAGAATTTTCCTCATAATTTAAACATAAGTTTTAAGCCAAGGAACATATTTCAGAGTGCATTTTTAAAAAATGATGTATTTAGGAAAATAATTTTTCAATAGAACAAATAATTCCTCTCTCGAAAAATGGCTACTTTACATGCTGTGGCTGTGCCATTCTTCACAAATTGAATACCTGTAGATTTTCACTAGCATGAGAGGCTGTGTTCGAAAATAAAAAAAAAGACAGAAGCGAAATTTATGTTACGAAGGGGGGTTGTCGGGAGATGTCAGCACGCGTATATCGATCCTCGAAAAATGAGTGATGAGCGGCCAGGTGACGTTGATTGGTCAGATCACGGACCCGCGGCTCTCTTTTAGCTACTGTACGATAGAGGGCCGAGGAAGAATGCATAAGTTAGTCCATAGGGTTCATCATTCGTCTTGATGCCCATTGATGACTGCGGGACGAAATGAGGACGAGGGATGGAGAATCAAATAAAACCTCATAGTTTTAGATCGAATCACTGGACATTTTTACTTAACGCAAGGACTTTTTACTCCCGTTTACAAAAAAGGAAGTATTGTATTCGCGAAAAACATTTCACTCAAAAATTGACCTCAATTTCCATTTTACTCACCCCCAAATGAATATTGAGTTTTTTTTCGACTCGACCACACGTGGATAAGTGCTTAAGAACGTATAGACACGCGAAATATCCATAATGATGATTCCCGAGTTAATTACAACGAATTTTGTCGTGACGTCTTTATATACGTATGTATGTTTGTGCGTATGTGCGTATGTATGTCGCATAACTCAAGAACGGTAAGTCTTAGAAAGTTGAAATTTGGTACGTAGACTCCTAGTGGGGTCTAGTTGTACACCTCCCTTTTTGGTTGCATTCGAGTGTTTCTAAAGGGGTCTCTTGCCCCTTTTTGGGGGGAAATCATTGTTAATTTCGATGTAAACTCAAGTAGTGCTATAATTTGGCTGACACTTGGCGATATATCGCCAGTCTTTTGGTCGCCAAGTTTTTTCGCCAACTTGGTGACAAATTTGGTGATTTTTTTTTCAAATCTGATTTCAATTTGGCCACTGTTGGTGATATTTAGAGAGTAAACTATTGAATCACATTAAAATTGCAAACAATGGGGGAATGACATTAAATTGGAGTAAAAGGAAGTCATGTGATGCACACATCAGCTCGTTTTAACAGGGTCTATCAGATTAACCTGGAGGTAGGAATATATGGAAAAGGCAGTGTCTGAGTTGTGAGGGAAGTGGCATCCACAAATAGCAGTAGAGGGCCATTCCATTCGGTGGAACGGGACATTTTTCAGTACATTTTGTGTTATAAATACAAATAAAACAAGCTAGGGATTTTATTTTTAATAGTAAGGATTTGTCATAAGAATTCTGTAGAACATTAAAATTATCGTTTTTAAATAAAATAATTGATGAATACGCAATAAAATTCTTGTGACGGAACGGTATTCGTATGAGTAACACTTCGTCACGGGCATTTTTTTTGCATGTCATACAATTATTTTCTTTAACTAGCTTTTGATGTTCTACAAATGTAGTTCTTATGACGAATCTTTATTGTTGCCTTTAAAAATAAAATTTCTTGCTTGTATTATTTTTATTTATCAAACAAAGTCTTGTGACTAAACTACTCAAAATGTCCCGTTCCGTCACATAAAATGGGCTCATCGCGAGTTAATAAATTCGCGGATTCTATCATCATTTTTACTAAGTGCGCTGCTTCACCGCCACTTAAGGCTAAAACATCTTTAAGGACCGATTAGACCATGTCGTAGCGGATGTACGACAAGGACGGATCCAGAAATTATTTCAAGGAGGGGGCAGTTTATTTTTAACTTACCTACGTATTTAATTAAAATGTGTTCTTTTTTGGGGGGGGAGGAGCACAACATTTTTATCTACCGGGGGAAATCTCCGTACTCCGTTTTCCTAACATCGCCAAAAATCGTATGATATTGTATCTTTAAAACTTCAACTCTGAAAAATTTCCAAGAAGGAGATTCGAATTCAAACCCCATTTCCTTCTTTAACGTCGTCAAATGTGGCCTACATTTGCGTTTTAAGTCTTCAGTTCGGAAAATTTGCCGGTGCGGGTTCCCTCAAGGGAGGAGCGATCGCCCTCATCTCCCCTCCCTTGTATCCGTCCTTGATGTACGATCAGTTCGTCAATCAAGGCAAGAAAATGACTTTCAATTAAGTATTGATAGAAGTGTACAATAAACTGAAAACCGGCAATGAACGCTTTCAGGCCGATTCAGGATCGGGGCCGTGGTAGCCCGATCGGTAGAGTGTCGGATTCGGGGCCGGAGGGTCCTGGGTTCAAACCTCGATGGTCGAAGACCCACCGTCGTCATTAAAGGGGACTGGCCGACGTTAAATATGCTCATGGTCTCAATGTCCTCCAAGTGAAACGATACCTCTGGGGGTGCTAGCACTACGTAGCTATTAGCTCCTGGACTAGTTCTAAATTCTCATTAACTGTTCGATCCGGTGATGGTGCTGCCATCTATCGGTATATAAAATAATACAGGCAAGGCACTTAGTATGCAGTCCTCGACATAAATGCAGTTGTAGTCAGTTGTGACTCTGAATAGGAAATAGGAAATAGGATTCAGGATCGGTCGCTGTGCTCGACGTTATAACCGGTCCTATGTGTGCCATTTGCAGTGGTGGCAATGGTATGGCCCGGTGATCATCATCATGTGTTGTGGAGGAGCATATTCGAAATAGTGGCTTTTTGAGAGCTACTCAGCAAGAATTTCCAGTTCACTTTGTGAAGATCACTGTCGAGGACTTTCCTTACATTCTTATCAGAGAATCGCTGGCAAGCTGGCATGCTTAAGTGCTAAACAATGGAGGGGGGGGGGATGCTTCTTTCAATCAAAAGTACAACTTTTAGTCAGTAAAATTGGTGGAATAAACAAAAAAAAAAATTAACTTGAATTTTGTCATCTTGAATTCAAATTATGTTTTTCGCAATCACGAGTGTGCGCGTGTGTGTGTATGTAGGCGTGTGTGCTTGTGTGGGGGGGAGGTATGTGTGTTTGTGTGTAGGGGGTATGTGTGTGTGTAGGCATTTGTGTTTGTGTCTGTGTGCAGGCATGAGTGTTGGTAGTTGTGTGTATAAGCGTTCGTGT
Source organism: Uloborus diversus (assembly GCF_026930045.1). Classification (NCBI taxonomy): domain Eukaryota; kingdom Metazoa; phylum Arthropoda; class Arachnida; order Araneae; family Uloboridae; genus Uloborus; species Uloborus diversus. The sequence goes on from NC_072735.1 coordinate 10,489,791, forward strand.
GCGTGGGGGCGGGGTATGTGTATGTGTGTGTAGGCATATGTGTTTGTGTCTGTGTACAGGCATGAATGTGTGAGTAGTTGTGTGTTTGTGTGTGTGTATGTGTAGGTGTCGGTATGTGTAGGGGTCTGTATGTATGCGTGTGTGTATGTGTTTGTGTGTGTAGGTGTGTGTAAGCGTGTGTATGTGTGTGCGTGTGTATGTGTGTGCGTGTGTATGTGTGTGTATGTGTGTGTGCGTGTGTATAGTTGTGTATGTATGCGCGTGTGTGTAGTTGTGTATGTATGCGTGTGAGTGTAATTGTGTATATATGCGCGTGTGTGTAGTTGTGTATATATGCGCGTGTGTGTAGGATATGGACGCAACCTGGAGACGGTTTTGGTTGGGGGGGGAGCATCGTGAGGAGCCGGTCGACGGTGATGCTGCAGAGGGTGCTGGCGGAAAAATAAAATGATAGCACATCAAAACAGTCAAGTAAAAGCAATAAGCAATCGTGATTGCTCAAAAAAAAAAAAAAAAAAAAAACATGGAGCCAGAAATTACTTTAATTTTCCCAACATTTAATTTTTAATCTTTTTTTGAGTGTCAGATTTCTAAAACAAAATGTTTCATCGTGTGGCATCTCAAGAGAAGACTGTCATCTTGGATCGGAGCGCGTGGTCTTCTTTCCTGGCAAGATATCGCCTTCTGGTGATTTTTCACCCCGAGCAACCATTAGAGAAGCGAGAATTGATAGTTAGATAAAATATTCATTTAGTGAAGTTTAGCAATTTCCGGATATTTCATTCTGGTAAACCTAGTGACTTGTTCACTTGTGACGTCAGCAGCGAAAGTGAAAACAACGACTGAACGTCTTTTAAGATTCTTTATTTAAGAGAGAAAATAAGTCAAAATTAAGAAAAGAATTATCTTACTCCATGTTTTATCATAACTACTTTTAGAATACATATAATTTCCTTAAAATATTCTTATTCGTCAACTACTCAGTTCCTTTAGCTGAAACTTTTAGGTTTTCTGACTTTTTAAATTAAATGAGGCATTTCATGAATATAAATTGTTTACAATTTTCTTACCCTTTGCGACATATTGTTGTCTTTATAAGACTTGTTCCCTTTTACCACTTTGAAAAATTCATTTCACTAGCATATTATTTTGTCAATATACCGTTCCATAAACATAGCTTGTCATGAACCGTTAGTTTCATCAACAGTTAATTTCAACAATCAATCTATTCCTCAAAATCTACAACAGAATCGTTTTCTTTTTTTTTTTTTCCTTTTTGCCGGCGACGATACTTCATCATCAGGTATTTTTCGTCAACGGCTATTTGTTGCATTTGCAAGTAATATTTTCTGAAAATTATTTTCTCATGAAGAAATATTTAAAAAAGTTAAAGAAATATTTTACCAGGAATAACATTTTATGGACACAATTTTTCATAAAAACAAGAAATTCCTTCTAGAACTGAACTAGCCTACTTTCTCGCAAAACAACATCGACTTTATAGCCACAGATCAATATTCCCTTAATAGCTGGGATTGCAAATTATGTCAAACATTCTTAATACAGCATTTATGTCAAAATCGATTTCTAAAATTGTTAATCCTTATTTGACGATCATTAAACCTTCGTTCAAAATTTTTTCTATCCTTTTTACTTCCTTTTACAAAAAAGGAAGTATTGTATTCGCGAAAAAATTTTCACTCAAAAATCGGCCTCAATTTCCATTTTGCTCACCCGCGAGAATGTTGAGTTTATTTTTTAACCCGACCACACGTGGATATGTGCCTAGGAATGTACAGACACCCGAAATATCCATTTTGACGATCCCCGAGTTAATTACAACGAGTTTTCTCGTGACGTCTGTATGTACGTATGTATGTGCGTATGTGTGTATGTGTGTATGTATGCCGCATAACTCAAGAACGAAATGTCCTAGAAAGTTGAAATTTGGTACTTAGACTCCTAGTGGGGTCTAGTTGTGCACCTCCTTTTTTGGTTGCATTCGAATGCTCCAAAGGGTTGTCTTTTGCCCCTTTTTGGGGGGAAATCATTGTTAATTTCGATGTAAACTCAAGTGGTGTTATAATTTGGTGGACACTTGGTGATATATCCCCAGTCTTTTGGTCGCCAAGTTTTGTCACCAAGTTGCGACAAATTTGGCGATTTTTTAAAAAAAATCTGGTTTCAATTTGGTTGATGATATTTTGAGAGGAAACTATTGAATCACATTAAAACTTCCAATAATGAGAGAATGACATTAAATTGGAGTAAAAGGAAGTCATGTGATGCACACATCAGCTCGTTTTGAAAAACTTTTACAAGAAAGTAGACAAAAAATGCTCAACTGATTAATCTTCTAGACGACAGATACTTTTCGTCTATTATTATTATTATTATTATTATTATTATTATTATTATTATTATTATTATTATTATTATTATTATTATTATTATTATTATCATCATCATCATCATTATTCTGTCAAACTGCTTTGTCAGTAAATAAGTTCCATTTCTTCGAGAATACTATAATAAGTCCTAGTAGAGGATTATAAAGTTTAGGTGCTAAAGTTATATGTTTCAAGTTTACAATTTCTTACATGAACAAGTTAATTTTTATTAATTTCTAATATGTTTAGAGAACTTATCAAAGTATTAAAATACGCATGCAAGGAAAAAAAAAGTCAGAAATCATACAAATAAAAATAAAAGAGGCTATTGTTTGTGCAGCCTTATTTCACTTGATAGATTCATCGATTTCCCCCTTTTTTTTTGAGCAATCACGACTGCTTATTGTTCTAATTTAACTGTTTTGAATTCCTATCATTTTATTTTCCCACCAGCACCCTCTGCCAGCACCACTGCCGCGTCGACCGGCCTCACGATGCTGCTCCTCTTGCGAAAACCGTCTCCAGGTTGCGTCCATATCCTACGCACACACGCCTACACACTCATGCCTGCGCACAGACACAAACACACACGCCTACACACACACACACACATACACACACTCATGCCATTAAAAAGTTATTATCCGCGAAATTACACGAAGCTTGTTGGAAACAGAAATTTTAACCATATTTCTTATTTCCCAGGTCATCACTGTACAAAATAATTGAAATAAAACAAAAGGCATAAATTTAGTCTAAAGTTTCATACAACTAGTCAGACGGACAGATTCAGTGAAGTTTAAGTGAGTGCAAAGCTGGCATAATTTCATTCGAGTTGGCATCAAAAAAGAGTTAAAAAGGAAAGAAGGAGAAAAACATTAATTTGAATTTTGACATCTTGAATTCAAATTATGTTTTTCGCAATCACGAGTTTGTGTATGTAGGCGTGTGTGTTTGTGTGGGGGGTATGTGTGTTTGTGTGTAGGGGTATGTGTATGTGTGTGTAGCCATATGTGTTTGTGTCTGTGTGCTGGCATAAGTGTGTGGGTAGTTGTGTGTATGAATGTGTGTGCGTGGGGACGGGGTATGTGTATGTGTGTGTAGGCATATGTGTTTGCGTCTGTGTGCAGGCATTAAAGTTTGGGTAGTTGTGTGCATGAGTGTGTCTATGTTTTTGTGTGTGTTTGTGTTTGTGTGTGTGTATGTTTTTGTGTATGTGTGTGTAGGTGTATGTGTGCGTGCCTGAGTGTGTAGTTGTGTATGTATGCGCGTGTGTGTAGGACATGGATGCAACCTGGAGACGGCTTTCGTAATAGGAGCAGCATCGTGAGGAGCCGGTCGACGGTGATGGTGCGGAGGGTGGCGGTGGGAAAATAAAATGATAGGACGCCAAAAAACAGTCAAATAAAAGCAATAAGCAATCGTGATTGCTCGAAAAATTATAAATTTAGATCCTGTTTCGAACTTAATGAGAAGAAAAGCCTAAAAATAGGTCATATTAAATAAAAAGGGAAATTAGAAATTATTTCCTCACATCGTAGCATTAACCTAAGACATTTTGTCACAATTTTGAAAGTCACGAAAATGGAATTAGTTCACTTTCACGTAAATCAAAGGTGATTTAAAAATTATTCACTGATTACTAAAAATAAATTCTTGGGGGAAAAATAACATTTCTAAATATCTGACATCAAACGTATTATTGTGTGCGTCTGAGGTTTCATTTGACCTTTTGCTAATATTTCATTTTTGAATAAGTGTCCATCCCCATGCGTCCGGAATCGCATCATTTCGACATGTCGTGCTAGTCTGTACATTGGGTTTTTCTTTCCGATAAACAGGTGCACGGAAAAAACGAACTTGCAGGGAAGCTTCCGCCACTAATGGACTTTTAACAGAGCAGAAGAGGCATAAGAAATAGGATGGGATTTAACATGTAATATTTATCTATGAATTATCTGTAATTACATGACAGGGTTTTGAGGACTATTGTGAAAATAATGCTTTCAGTAGCTGCCTACGAAATGAGATTTACCTTCCCGAAATTGTTCCGTTGCAAAAACAATGAATAATTGCATAAAAAGCGGTATTTGTTATTTTGATAGCGATGAAAATGAAACATATATGATGAAATAATCACCAAACTTTCGTAAGACAGTATTTGTTTTAGAATCAGTAATAGTTAAATTACAGTTCTCATATTAATTCTTTAAAGTCGTTTTATAAATAAGATGTTCGTCCAGAAATGAACGAGTCCATTTTCTGAATAAGAATCATTGGTTTTGTGGTCACCAGAGCCCAGAGTAAAAAGTGATGAAATAACTACCAAACTTTTGTAAGAAAATATTTCTTTTAGAATCCCAAAAATACAAATGTAGTAATTATAACAATTTTTAAAACGTATGTATTAGCAAGATGTTCATCCAGACTTGAGGGACCAGGCCTGGATCTGCGTACCTGCAGACCCCGCAATGCGTGGCGGGGGGGGGGAGGTGCATGTCCTTAAAGGGCCCAACGGCCCAAGAAATTAACAGAAAAATTGAAAAGAAAAAAATTAATTTGAATTTTGACATCTGGAATTCAAATCGTTTTTCGCAATCACGAGGGTCTGTATGTAGGCGTGTGTGTTTGTGTAGTAGGGGGGGGGGATGTAAGTTTGTGTGTAGGGGGTATATGTATGTGTGTGTAGGCATGTGTGTTTGTGTCTGTGTGCTGGCATAAGTGTGTGGGTAGTTGTGTGTATGAATGTGTACGCGTGGGGGCGGGGTATGTGTGTGTATGTGTAGGTTTCTGTATGTATGCTTGTGTGAATATGTGTGTGTAGGCGTATGTGTGTGTAGTTGTATATGTATGCGCGTGTGTGTAGGACATGGATGCAACCTGGAGACGGCTTTCGCTATAGGAGCAGCATCGCGAGGACCCGGTCGACGGTGATGGTGCGGAGGGTGGCGGTGGGAAAATAAAATGATAGGACATCAAAACAGTCAAGTGAGAACAATAAGCAATCGTGATCGCTCAAAAAAAAACTAGCATTAAGACCTGTTAACGTTGCAAATATGCACTGGTGGCCTCTGGAAAGGGGCCCAACAAATTTTGATGCACGGGGGCCCAAAATTTATAGATTCAGGCCTGTGAGAGAGTCAACTTGCTACAATACGAGCATTTAGTTTTGTGATCATCTGAGACCGGATTTGTGAGTATAAGAACTCAGAGCAAAATATGATGAAATAGTCACTTGAACATCATAAGAAAATATTTCTTTTGAAATCCCCAGAAATACAATTACAGTAATCATAACAATTTTTCCTAAAAAATTAATAAGCAGCATATTCGTCCAGAACTGAGCGAGAGTACTTTTCGGAATACGAGCACATTGAATTATAAAACTAATACCTTTTAGTGTTTCCTGAAAAGTTACCTTTCATAATTAGTTGGTTTTAGTGTAAGTCATCAATATATTTTTCAATGCGTAAGGAGAAACTAAGTATTGTCTGTAAGCACAAATAAGATTTATTATAGAATTCAAATAATTTGTTTGTAGATTGTCATCACGGTATCGAACAAACTATATGGTCATGGAAAATAGATAAAGTTAAAAAAAAATAGCTGTTAGAGTCTATAAATAGATCGATAATGTAACTAGATGTATTTTAGAATTTCCGTATGACTGTTAGGACTAGTGCAGCTAGAAATACCTTCTGGAGGGATTTTTTGATCAAAAATACCGATGTTCTGAAAATTGGAATTGAAACAGAACAAAATAGAATTTTCGAAAAATCGCTTCGCGGTGCTCCCCCCTATGCTACGAACTCATTTTGTGCCAAATTTCCTGAAAATCGGCCAAACGGTCTACGCGCTATGCACGTAACAGACAGTGATCCAGAGATCCAGACACACAGACTTTCAGCTTTATTATTAGTAAAGAAGATACTGTCTAACCACGGATTGCATGTAATTTTCAAACGACCAGATAAGGCGAATCTTTGTGAATTAGGGGGAAAAGTAAAAATTTGATGCGTGTATTCCGCTCATTTGAATGAGACTCTGCTTCTGCAAATGCTGACATCGGTAAAAAACGAGCTGATGTGTGCATCACATGACTTCCTTTTACTCCAATTCAATGTCATTTTCCCATTAAGGGCAGTTTTAATGTGATTCAATAGTTTACTCTCTAAATGTCATCAACAGTGGCCAATTCGAAACCAAATTAAAAAAAAAAAGTCGCCAAATTTGTCGCCAAGTTGGCGACAAAACTTGGCAGCCAAAAGACTGGCGATATATCGCCAAGTGTCCGCCAAATTATAACACCACTTGAGTTTACATCGAAATTAACAATGATTTCCCCCCAAAAAGGGGCAAAATACCCCCTTAGAAACATCCAAATGCTACCAAAAGGGAAGGTGCATAACTAGACCTCACTAGAAGTCTGCGTACAAAATTTCAACTTTCTAGGACATTCCGTTCTTGAGTTATGCGACATACATACACACATACGCACATACGCACATACATACGTACATACAGACGTCACGAGAAAAATTGTTGTAATTAACTCGGGGATCGTTAAAATGGATATTTCTGGTGTCTGTTCGTTCCTAGGCATATATCCACGTGTGGTCGAGTCGAAAGAAAAACCCAACATTCATTCGGGTTTGAGCAAAATGGAAATTAAGGCCGATTTTTGAGTGAATTTTTTTTCGCGAATACAATACTTCCTTTTTTGTAAAAGGAAGTAATAATAGATTCGGCCATTTCCGGCTGTAAAACTGATGTTTGTCTTTCCATACAATCCGTGGTCAGACAGTAAAGATAAAGAAAATTAAAGGCAAAACCTTAGAAAGCAAAATTCCTACAACAAAAACAACTTACATTAGCAGCATATGCGCACTTAGTGGAAAACTTTTACCGCGAGAAGACACCGAAAATGCGTCTACAATAGCATAATGCATCTGACAAAAATAGAGAAAAGAAAAAAAAAAATATCTTAATACTTTTTCCCAAATAAATTCCACCCTCGATACGTCAGGAGGAAAAAGAATTGGGCACTTTGACGGAGTGGAG